>NC_040102.1:35673814-35976845 GCF_003369695.1 Bos indicus x Bos taurus
TCTGCTATGTCCTTTGGTGCACAGAAGTTTAAAATTTTGACGTAATCCAACTCATTCATTTTTCTCCCTTTGGTTTCCTATAAGAAGAGGATTTTAGCCAATTGCAATACCATGGCTCTTCTCAAGATGTCTTTCAGGGAGGGAACAAGATAATACCCTGTGCTGACATGTGTCCCAGATCTCAGAGCAGCCCCAACAAGCAGACGCGGACGAGGACAGGAGCGGACCTTCTCTTTCCGTTGTTTCCCACGTCAGAATTTGCATGAAGTTCTAAGATATCCTTCTTTTCTTTTTCTTTTTTGCAGACCTGTGTTAAACTTAGGAGTTTGGTTTTTGGCTTCTTTGTTTTGTTGTTGCTGGTTGGGTTTTGTTTTGATGCTGGGTTTTTTTGTTTTTTTGTGTGTGTGCCTTATGAGTATGCATTTTCAAGTTGTACAGCATGAAATTCTAAAGAATTAACTTCACATGTAAGATCCAAAACAAGCCACTTACTTAGGAGAAAACATCCCAGGCTTTCTGGCTGGTTCAGATCTCCATTACTTGTATCATCAGATGGGATCCTTCTAAAAAATCAATAAAGGGTTCCCAGGGGAGTGAGCCAAATGCGGACATTTAATGGCTCTGAAAGATAAGCAGCTGAAAGCATCTTTGAAGAAAGAGCTCAGCGTGAATGTCCTGGCTCTGCGCTTTATGAGTCCTAACTCTGTTCGGTGTCAGTTGCTGGGTCCTCTGCCAAAGAAACACTGGAAAGCCAGCTTTCCCCTAATTTCCTTGGTATGTCAGCAACTGATGGACACTTTCTGTGAAGCCAGACCAACCTTTAATACATTCCAATCTACTGGCATGAATTCACCACTTTCCTCTCATAATGGAAAAAAAGCAAAGCTAGTTTAATAGAACTAGCTTCAAGCCAATGGTGCCCCAGGAGGTGAAGAAGCACTCCCTCTGAGTAACTCTCCTTTCTTCTGGGGGACCCCATATAGGGTCCCATCTGCTGATTCAGAAGTCCAGCTGTTTCCACCCATTCTCTTTCTAAACCATGAACACAAGTTACCCGAGTACCGGCAATACTGTGGAGGGGTTGACCCAGAACTACCATCATGCAGGTATCTTATGTATTATAACGTGTAATATAAGGTACAATGTATATTACATGAGCACACCTCACATGCCTACAAACATGCTAAAGGGTTTAAAAGACATTCCAGTAACAAGAGGGACTCATATGAGACAGGCTTGGCACTGCACAATTTAACACCCCATTATACATCAGGTATGGCAGACACTAGCAGAAGAGGGGTCTGTGAGGGGGGAGCCCCACCCCAGGCCTGATAGTGTAACCACCTCACACACACAGACACCAACACCAATGCAAGCACACACATCCCAACACCAACTCCTGCACACTCTGACACTACACACACACACACACACACACACCATCCATACACACCCTGAAAAGAGATGTGTTCTCCACACACCAGCTCAGGGCTTATTATATTCAAGTTCTTCCACTGAAGGAAATAAGAAGCGGACAAAAGCCCATGGCTTCCTAAAGAGGTTTGGTGGCCCGAGAAGGCACGCCTGGCAGATTTCATTTTGATCAAATTATTGTTGATTTATAATGTTGTGTTAGATTCTGCGAAGTTATTCAGTTATGTGCTGTGCTGTGCTTAGCTGCTCAGTCACGTCCGACTCTTTGCGACCCCATGAACTGCAATCCACCAGGCTCCTCTGTCCATGGGATTCTCCAGGCAAGAATACTGGAGCAGGTTGCCATGCCCTCCTCCAGGGGATTTTCCCGACCCAGGGACTGAACCAAGGTCTCCCTCATCGCATGCAGATTCTTTACCGTTGAGCCACTAGGGAAGTCCTGTAGAGCAAAATGATTCAGTTATCCATACATACATTATTTTTTCCTATTACTTTCCACTATGATTTATTACAATATGTTGAATGTAGTTCCCTGTGCTATACAGTAGAATCTGGCTGTTTATCTAGTCTGCATATACTTGTATCTGTTAATCTCAAACTCTTAATTTATCCCTCCCCTACCTCCTTACCCCTTCTGTAACCACAAGTTTGTTCTCTATGTCTGGGAGTCTGTCTCTGTTTTATAAACAAGTTCATTTGTATCATACTTTAGATTCCACTATAAATGATATCATACGGTATTTGTCTTTCTCTTTCTGACTTACTTCACTTCGTGTGATAATCTCTAGGTCTGTCCATGTTATTGCAAATGGCAATATTTCCTTCCTTCATGGTTGAGTAGTATTCCATTGTATGTATTATCACATTTTCTTTATTCACTCATTTGCTGATAGACATCTAGGTTGCTTCCATGTTCCAACTATTGTAAGTAGCACTGCTATGAACACTGGGATACATGTGTCCTTTTGAATTAGAGTTTTCTCTGAATATATGTCCAGGAGTAGGATTGCTGGGTCATTTGTTAGTTCTGTTTTTACTTTTTTAAGGAACCTTTATACTGTAATCCATAGTGGCTGCACCAATTTACATTCCCACCAAGTGTAGGAGGGTTCCTTTTTCTCCAAACCCTCTCCATCGGCTAAATTTATAATAAGTCATCATCTTTTTGCCTTATTCCACATATGTTGTATGTGTAACCCATAAGAAAATGCACTCTAAACTCCTGGAACGGTTGGGCTTCTTGGAGGAGTAAATCAGTGTCCGTGGGAAGTGGTCTCTGGAGTTTCAGATGAAGGAGGGAAGAGACAAGCATGGAGTGTCCATCCCAGAGTTCCGAGTGTTCTTGTGGATAAGTGTTTATTCCTGTGAACAGATGCTGGCCTCTCTTTTCATGGACTCTGGCTCGTTTCCAGCATAGGTCAAGTTCAAATGTTTCGTGCTGCCTGGACAGTGACTGGGCCGTAAGAAAATCCAGGTGGTTCTGATCAGGTCTGGAAACACAAGGCTTGTCCAATAGAGACCTGGTCAATTCCAAAAGGAGGAATTCTTTGCCTCTGATCCAAGTTTCACTCCTGATGGCACGCCGCTTCCCGATTCAAAGTCAAGACCTTCCATTCCTTCTTCCCACCTACCCTCCTCACAAAAGGTCATATGAAAAAAAAAAAAAAGGCTGGCTTTGAATAGAGGCCCTGAGGTTTGTACATCACCCATCCCTCGTAAATCAACATTTTAATGAGTTAAGTACACAGTAAGAAACACAGGCGTCACATTCCTCTGAAATACTTGGGGTGGGGGTGCATTTAGCTTAATCCCAAATCAGGAAATAAGCCAGGCCTTGGTCACGTCTCCTTGGTCCCCACGTTTGGCCCAGCATCTGGGACCCCAGGTGGGCAAGACAGAGCAGGAGCTCACAGCCCTACATCCTGTAGCTGGTGGGTGAGAGCCGCCTGACAGCCTGCCTGGGCGGGGGGCAGGGAGGGGGACACCCGGCTGCATAATCGATACCAACAATACCAACTACCAACAATACCAGCAGCACCCAGACGGCCTCCCTGGCAGGCGGGCAGGCAGAATAGGAGGCAAGCGATAACGAGAACAATGAAAGGGTCTGACATGGAAATTTCAGTAGGAAACAAGCAATTACATGAGAACAAACATTCCCAACGCCACTCACAATCATCCCAACACATCACAGTGATTACAGAAACGAGAGCAACAAATTGAGACCCGGAGCTGTTTGCACTTTGAAAAAACCGTCCTCCTGGGATGGAGCTGTGACCCTCCCCGGGCACATGTGTGACTCTGTGTGTGTAGAGGGGGTGGGGCCGGGGTGCTTTTGAAACACATGAATTTCATTTGACTTGATTTCAAGCTGGATCTCTTTCCCCTGCGGCTGAAATCTCTCTCGAAAAAAAAATTACATTTCTATCTACCAGGCAGGGAGGAGACAGTGAGTCAGAAAAGAAGGAGGATTTCTCTGGGCCTGCTGTAGGTTCAGTGGAATCCTGATAGGAAATATTCAGACCCAGAGAAGAATGATCCCCAATGCAGAGCTGGGCTCTCTGGCTCAAGACTGGAGGTAGGATCACAGGGGAGGAGAGTCTAGGTTGCAATTATTGAATATTTTGCTAGAGGCCTGACAAAAGCCACCGCTGTCCTACTTTTCATCAAGATTCACAACACAGTGAAGCTAGTTCCTAGGGTTTTAAAGGTGAGTTCTTTCCTTCCAATGCATTAAAGGGAAGTAAAAGCAAGTGTTTGGGTCTTGCTGTCTACCTCAACTGTCCCTGTGTGTTCTCCATCGGGGGATGCCTTCATCATCCCTCTCCACCTCCACATCTTAAACAGCCTGCAGAGAGGCGGCATCTGAAAGGATGGAGGGAGCACGAGGGAGTTACGGGAGGGCACTGAGAGATTACATGTGGCAGGGGTCCGTGAGCCAATGGCAGAGCTGGGAAGCTCTAGGAAGCTAGGGGCGCCCCTGGTGGCTCAGACAGCAAAGAATCTGCCTGCAATGCTGAGACCTGGGTTCAATCCTTGGGTCAGGAAGATGCCCTGGAGCAGAGAATGGCTACCCACTCCAGTATTCTTGCCTGGAGAATTCCACGGACAGAGGAGCCTGGTGGGCTACAGTCAGTGGGGTCGCAAAGAGTCGGACTTAACTGAGCATCACAGGCTGGGGTTCAATTTTCCTCTAACCATCTCCAAGTTGCCTCTTCCTCCTCCACTTCCCCTTCTGCAGGGGCCTTGGGGGTCTCCCCCAAGCCTGGCCCAGCCCAGGGTCTGATTTGCTGTGCAGGGGCGGGGTCGGGGGGGGGACATACTGCTGCTAGATCTCACTGAGTAACCTGCCAGGATGGGCAGCCAGAGCTGGATTCCCAGTGGCCTCTGCTGCCATCCTTGGGAGGGAGTGATGACCCCCAAGGAATCCAGTTAATTCTGGGGAACCCACGCCTGGCTGTCTCTGGGCCACACTGTAAAATACACACTTGAGTTTTGGCATACGATGCCTTTATTCCTGCAGACAATGGGCTCAATCTTCTAAGCAAAGAGGCTAAATTACCCAGATCTGCACCAACTCTCTGGGGGACTCGAGGGCAAAAATGGAAACTGAGACCCTTAAACTACCTTCTACTCCCAATCTTTTCCCAGGTACAAAGAGTGATGGTGACGGTTGGTGTGAATTGTTAAAAGGTACAACAGAGGTGGGACTGTGTTCAAGATGGGGTATCCTCTTCTTTCTAATTCTCACCCTCTCTCTTTTTAAGGAAATCTAGTATGCAGTTCTCGGAGAAGGCAATGCACCACACTCCAGTACTCTTGCCTGGCAAATCCCATGGACTGAGGAGCCTGGTAGGCTGCAGTCCATGGGGTCGCGAAGAGTCGGACACAACTGAGCGACTTCACTTTTACTTTTCACTTTCATGCATTGGAGAAGGAAATGGCAACCCACTCCAGTGTTCTTGCCTGGAGAACCCCAGGGACGGGGGAGCCTGGTGGGCTGCCGTCTATGGGGTCCCACAGAGTCAGACATGACTGAACTGACTTAGCAGCAGCAGCAGTATGCAGTTCTGAGGTTTGATGACTTTATTTAAGTCCTGACTTCCAAGGAATCTCAGAGCAGCCTCCAGCCCAGGATTCCACCTGGCTGGCTGATGGACTGCTAGGCTCCTGGAGCGTGCTGTTTCAGAGCTCAGGACTCGGGAAATCCAGGGAAGAGAGATGGTAAAACCAGTCCTTGTAGCTCATGGATGCCTACAGCAGAGCTCTGCTGAAATGCCGGAGGGCAGGGCCATGAGATTTCAGAATCCTTCACCCCTGCCCCATCCACCAGCTTCAGCGCTCAGGTGATGGGAAGGTCATCCTAATTTAAACCACGTGGTGGGGTTTCAGCTGTGGAAAAATTGCTGGATCCTGTCTCCTACCTCCCACCTCCTCCTTCCCTCCCCTTAAACGCACACATGCAACTTTCCCTCCCTTTATTTAAGCAAACAACTTTCTCAGTGATTAAGTACAGCCTCCACTTATCTAAATAGTCCACAGATGTATAAAGACACAGGCGCTCTGGGCTTCTATTTGCAGCCTGTTCTGGTACCCATCTTCCCCAAACCTACAAAGAGCAGCGTTCCTGGGCCTTCACTGACAGAAATTCCTCTCGCCTGGTCCCCCAGTAAATCAGCCCTGTTGGGCAGGCTGGCCTCAATTTATCAAAGAGGTGGGATTTCCCCTCCAAACACTTCATCCCCCCACCTCCACCCCTCTTTTCGTGGCCTCTTCCATAACCTGAGCTTGAAGCTGCGCAGATGTGAGCATCCCAACATGGAAGGTTCCCGTTCTGTTCTCAAATCCTGATACTGTTGGGCAATGGAGGGGAACACCAGCTGGAGGTGAACTCCAAGGCCCCCGCACTGGGCCGGGCCTGGTGGGGGATGAGGAGTGGGGGAAGGTTGGTTAAAGAGCAGAGGCAGGATGGCTTATAGTTTGCTGAGCAATTTTTTTTTTTAAAGGAAAGGACTTTGGGGGAAAAGAATCACCCCCTAGAAAGCTAAGACAAAAGTGAACTCTGAGTGGACGGAGAGAATGGGCTCGTAGCTTTGAGCTTCTAACTGCGACTCCTGCAGTTTTTCTTTCCATCCCAAAGTTTGGTTAATATTTTGAGTCCTGACCCAAAAGATGGCATTAGTACCGCTGGAAGCCAGGACTCTGCTGAGCGGGCGGCCCTTCTCCGTGTAGCTTGGAGCCTCCCAGGACCAGCAGCGTCAGCTCCGCCCCTCACTCTGGAGCCAATCAGAAATGCAGAACTCCAACCGGCTTCAAATCTGTCCAATCAGAACCTACATTTTAACGCAGTCTCCAGGTGATTCACAGGCACAGTAGAGTTTTGAGAAGCCCTCTTGGAGAGCCTGATGTACCCGCAGTAAAGGAAAGAGTTAGGACTGAAGCGACTTAGCAGCAGCAGCAGCAGCAGGTTCATCCCCTCCCTGATGTACCTCTTTTGATTAATACCTAATAAGAAAAGAACTTCAGACTGTGCCGAAGCAATCCGAAGCGTGTGAGTAGGAAAAAGGAGGGATGCCGTGTGCGTTCAGTCCCCTTGAACACTTTGCCACTGTAGCCCACTAGGCTCCTCTGTCCATGGAGTTTTCCAGGCAAGAATACTGGAGCGGGTTGCCGTTTCCTACTCCAGGGCATCTTCCTGACCCAGGGATTAAACTCCTGTCTCCTGCCTTTACCATTGCCCCACCTGGGAAGCCCTGTAGGTAGGGAAAGGAGAAGCCACAATAATTGTCCACCTCTCAACCCCAAGCCACTTATGTCCTACAGGATGTTATGGAGAGAACGATCCCGTGGACTGCTGGCATCTGGTAAACCTGGATCACTAGTTCAAAGCTGAGATCCTAAGGCCCCAGGGAAAACCTCCCGAATCTAAATTTCTGGGACTGGACAGCAGAAATCACACGTTAGCAAGCTCCCCTCGGTGACACACGCTAAGACTTAAGAATGAGTCTCCTTATTTCCTCTGAGTACTGTAGGATGGTTGGTACAGATTTCTCTTTCTCAGGAGAGAAACTGAATTGCTAGCACTTCTGGCTTCATCATTGCCTTAGATGACCCACCTACCTTGGATAACATGTTGATCCTTGATCTCTTTCAGCCCGAGTTGAAAAGCACCTGTATGATCCTTCAAGAGGTGTGAGTGCTATGCACCCTGAGGGCAAAGCTGCTCTTCTTGGTGTTAGAGCATCTTTTAGACATGAGGCTCAAGCAGTCCTGACCCTTATACACCCCAAACTCCAGGACAACACCAGCTGCTGAAGCTAGAATGCCTTTGTACACACACTTCACCATCTTTCTGCTGATCTGATTTTTAAATATTCACAAGAGCAATGAGAATGTATGGATCATAGTGGTGGGGTTCCACTGGGATGACATTGACACCCACACCCAGCTTAAGAGATTTTCCGTATCAGCCAGAGGGGAACAAAAAGGAAATGTCAATCTTTTCCTTGGTCAGACTGGTGTACGTATGGGAAAATCTTTGCTACTAGAGCACAACTTAATGGAATTTTTTGAGTCTTCATACCAAGCCTTAAAGATGTGTCTCTGTGCTTAGGTGGGGCCTGGGGGTCACTTGGGAGAATTTGTTCACTTCTGGACAAAACTGCCAGTTGTCTGAGGTTTGGAAGTGCCTTGTTAATCAGGAAACAATTTGAAGTTATCACTGTCATTGCTCACAGAATACAAAGTCACACCAAAGAACTCCTTAGGCAAGAAACCTGTAGCCTAGAGGAGACAAGCTGGGCTTTGTCAAGTGCACCGCCTGGGTCCAGAGGGAGAACCCAGACCTTCTGATTGGTTCCCCCAGGACTGGGTCTGGTTCCAGCAACACCAGTGACCTGGAAGCCCCAAACTCTCTGAGAAAACTTAGCCATCTCCCATCTGAGCGTCTCATCTGTTAACAGGGAAGATATGGTTTCCTCTAAGGCTCACTCCAGATACCAAAGAGTTTTCAAATCTTAGTTGGAATTTTAACATCGAATTTCTGGAGGGGAAAGAGCATCTGAAACCAAAAACATAGAAAAGAAACTCAGGCAGGGTTGAAAAATACATTCTTGGAGAGCAAGTATTTAACCTTCTCTCTGATCTGGAGCACACAGCCGGGAGAAACTTCTGGAAGTGATTCAGGGGACCAGGTGGTTGGTATACATGGGATGGGGTGCTGGTGCCTTGGGGCCCCCAGGTACTCTGCCATCCCACCATGCCCCATTACCATTTGAAAAGTATTGAGTGGGGACCAGAAAACATCCCTGGAAAAACTGAAGAGAAGGGATATGTGTGTGGCGGAGGAGGGCGGAGGGCAAACGGTGTGCCATCGCGGTGGGGAAGAAGTCACCATGCACATTACCACTGATTAATTGAGTGATTTTAGTCAAGTGAATATTGATACATGGCAGGAAAAGCATGAAAATAAAATGAACACATATGGGAATTACTATTAACATAAGTGATAACATCAAAACATCTGGTAAAATGCAGTTTAAAAAAACACACACAAATGAAATGGAATGTAAAACATTTTCACAGTATTCAAAGCATTTATAAGAGATTTAGGTTCTATAAGAGGGGTGCTACACGGAGGAACTAGAGGAAACAGGAATCTCGTCTGTGTCCTATGTATCTGCTGGTGACAGGTCAGGGGACCAGCACGTTGTTCCAGGGGAACCTTTTCTAAAACAGAGCTCCTAAGCCCAAGACATCCACACACTTACGGCACAGCAACTGGGTACTTGGAGTCTGCTGAAAAAGACAGATTCTAGGTTTGCACAAGGGTCTCTGTCATTTACAGACAAGATGCCTTAGGGAGCCCTTGGTGCTAATTCACAGCCACCCAAAGCCAAGGGTGACACAGGATGCTCTACAAATAAAATATTCTTGGAATTCTCACCTCACTTTCTGTCTTATTTTAGATTTAGCTGAGTTTTGCCCATGACCTCACTGGATTCCACCCAGGATGATGATGTTAAATCACCCTGATGATTTATGAAGACAATCATTGCACTAGCAATGATTACCAAGTCACCTACATTGCTCTTCTGGAAAGGAGTGAGCAAGCCCACGAATCTCCAAGTTGGTTCCAGCATATCCTTTGTTGAGAAAAACAATGGTTTGTGATCCACGGCAGCTCTGGACCCAGAGCCTCCCTTCACCCTAAACTGGCTGATGGGTCACAGCTCAGGCTGTCCCATGTCCACAGGGAACCTCAGGCCTGGGGCTCTGTGGCCAGGGTAAAACCTGCAGCTGCAATTCACATTTCCAATGTATTCTGAACTCTCATCTGAAAACACCACTTCCTACCTGAGAATTCCCATTTAGAGTCTACCTATTCACTGATAACCTTTCTAGAGTAACCGCTGTGCCCCACGCGAAGCTTTCCTAAGGCCCCCACCCTGAAGAGGCCCTGTGACATGACACCCTCTGTCCAAACAAGCAGATACATAAGAACACTGAGCTTTTGGGTTAATTAATCAAAACTAAGACCCAGATCTAGGCTTTCATGAATTGCTCTGAATTTCAGTTGACAATAGGAAAGGAGGATATTTCTAATTCACTAATATATATATACACACATTTTTTTTTTAAAATTATCCAAAATTACAGGCAAATCACATACAATCCCCAACACTTTATGATTAAAGGTCAGAGAGAATAAAAAAATGTATTAAACAATGGATCACTAATTGCCAGGGGTTCATTAGGTCAGGATAACCCTCAAGTAGGTAACAAGGTTGGCAGGCTGGTTTTCAGACTGTACTTTAGGAAGTTAACAGAAGGAGCCACGGGGTTGATGAGTCCAAGTTCCACTGCAGCATCAGATTCACCCAGAGGGACAATCACGAAAGTCCTCAAGGTGTTACAGAGAATTAAGAATCCAACGTGAGGAAGAAATTAACATTAATTTTTTTTGGGGGGGGGAATTACTTCCTGTACATTGAACAAGAGGAGTCAAGTTGCTTCCATGAATGGGTTTATGTACATCCCTTATTAACACAACGGCTGTGAGAATTATCTTAGGGCCCTCGGGGAAAACCGCAGTTGCTTTGCTTTCTAAATTCCGTCCTTGGAATGGGGACCTTTGCAGCTTAACTTTCCCTCGGCAGAAATGAAAACAAAATATTTTGTTAAGTGCAGGAGGACAGGCAGCCAGGCTATTCTGACTGTCTCTGATCTCTAGGCAATCAAGTTCAAAGGAATCCATTCGTCACAAGAAAGATGGGAGTGGGGCACACTGTGAGTTTAAATTAGCGTGGTGTTGGGCCCAGGGTGACCCAGAACCCCTCAGGAAGGAGAACCACAGCTATGCTTAGGAGAATCCACCTCCCACAGAAAATACCCAGAAAGACAGCTGCTCAGCTAGAAAGTGACCTCAAAGGCATGCCGAGTCCCCCATCTTGCCACACCTTTCCAAATGCTCCATGGAGACTTTTTTAAACAAACAAACAAAAAAACCGTGAAGAGTCAGTGGGCCTGTTGGTTGCTTTAAAACAATGTGAAATAAACAAGGGAATTAGATCAACAAGCTCTTCACCCAATGACAGTTCGCCCTAGACTAGCAATTTGCTGGACTGTTCTAAATTTTCTTTTTTCTGTTTTTCTTCTTTAACTGTTTTTTTTTTTTGAAAACCACTAACAATTGCCTTCCCAGTCTATGAGTCACCACCTCTGTCACCCAAGGCAGGCCTGTGCTGCCCTCCACGTGTCAGGAGGCGAGATCATGGCAGGGTCTGATGGTAACCACCTCCAGGGCATCCGAGACAGGCTGGTCCGTCTCAAGGACCACACGGAGCGGGGGACCAGGCACTGCACTCCCTTGGGCTATTTCTCAAGCTCCCCCTCCCCGCACCGGTCACTCTCTGGAGCTGATCTTCATGGCGAGTGTGGTGGTGAGTTTGTTTCTGTCTGAACAATGGACAGAAAGAGAAAATTCCTCTGGAACGGAAAGCATTTTGCCAAGAGTTAGAATCTTCTAGTTTCAAAGGCACAGACTAGCTGGTAGGTCCATAAACGGTGTGCAGTGACACGGAGAGCGTGGCGGAAGCTGGCGCTGCTGCCCTCGCCAGCTCTGGCCGCCAGCCCCCTCTCTGGGCCGGCAGCGTTGCCTTTTTTAGTGACTGCATCTCTGGTGGACCCGGCAAGCCTGGATCTCCCTTTCCCCCCCGGGGATGTGCTGCTCCACGTGTGGGTCTTGAGAAGCTTCCTAATCTAAGTGGGTTTCTCACCTGGGCGTGCGGCTTTAAATATCGGCTCTACCTGTGGAGGGGCTGGAGCCTGGGGAAGGCAGGAGGGTCATGGATGCTGCAAAACAACTGGGTTACGCCGCCCTCCACCGCGAAGGAGCAAAGGGGGTGGAGGGGGAACCACCGGGGGTCCAGGGGCGTCCGCTCAGCCCTCACCCCTCCCCTCACCCCAGGCTCCCTCCCCAACCCGCCCCCCCCTCCCAAGAATCACTTGAAGACCGACTGGAAAGTGGGACACTCGTGATTCTTCATCTTCTTCATGAAGGTCTTGAACTCCTTGTTTTTCTTGTCCCACTTGTGGATGGCGGTCAGCAGGTACTGGCTCTTGACCTTGCGGCCCATGATGAGGAAGTGGTGGCTGAGGTTGTCCAGCTGGTGGCAGGGGCAGTCGGCCCCGTTCTTCAGGTATAGGACCAGCTTCTTCAGCTCCTTCTTCTTGATGGGCCCCAGCTTCAGGGGCTTCTTCTTCTTGGGGACAATCTTCTTGTCGCCGTTTTCCTTTTTCACTTCTTTGATTTTCATCCTCAGGGCTAGAGGGGCGAGGGCAGGGAGGGGAAGAGGAGAGAGTTTTAGAACACGGCTTTTCAAAAAGCTAGTGGGGAGCTGCTGGATAGCACGGGGGGCTCAGCTCAGGGCTCTGAGATGACCTCCAGGGGTGGGATGGGGCTGGGGGGAGGGAGGTCCCAGAGGGAGGGGATACATGTACACATATAGCCGATTCACTTGGTCGTACAGCAGAAACTAACATGACATTGTTAAGCAATTATCCTCCAATTAAAAAAAAAAAAAAAACGGCTTTTTATCCGCAACCACAACCCACCTGGGGGCTGAAGAGCAGGAGAAATAAAAAGCAAAGAGCACCTCAAAGAGGGAGGCTGTATGTATCTATTCTATAGATAAGGACCAAGGTCTCAGGTGACCTTCACACACAGATTCTGCCCCTTATTTTTGGTGTATTTGATGGTATCTTAATAGTTGCCACAGGATGTCATGAGTGGCTTAAACAGATGTTCAAAACCAAATCATGTGTTTCTTTTTAAAAACTCTGGGACTCAGACGGTCATATAATGCTTCAAGAGAAGGGGACCCTCTAAACCAATCAAGGCCATATAATCTAATGGTTCAGACCTCAGCACTCAAAGGAAAAACTTACCCCAAGTTTGTTGTTTTGTTTTTTTTAGGAGCAAGTTATTGGTTTAGTTGTTTTTTTTTTTTTAACATCCAAAGGACCTAAAATTCAGGCTCTGGAAATAACACAGACAAGACCTATGTGTGTGCTGACAGCAAGGGAAAGCTAACCGCATCAAACATCAGTGTCCGACTTCAGCATCAGGACTGTGGTCCCAACCACGGTGCCTCCAGGAAGTTCAGACGCAGGTACCACGGACAGGCTGTCCACCACTCATCAACCACTAGATGGCGCCACTAATGGGCTATCCTATCCACAGTGTAGACCCACAGAACCAAACTCGACCTGGACCTTTCAACCCACTGGAGAGAGTCCTGGTGGGGTCTGATGGATAAATCCAGGTGGCGGTTCCTCAGTTCCAACATGGTACCTGGCCTTCTTCCATTCTCAGCCTGACTCCCTGCAGAGAGGGAAAGCCAATCCTTTGGCCAAGTCCACCTTCTCATCTTTCTGTCTCTACGGAGCCCAAGCCGACAGTGCTTGGGTGTTACCATGTGGACAACACACTCCCGTGCTAGCTACACAGGGTTAACTGGGGAGGGTAAATTAGCGTGGAGACGTCCTGTAATTGGAAATGCACCAAGAACACGAACATCATCCCCATAACAATCAGCTCCTCTCAGAAACTGGCTGGCCAGGGATCGCCCCAAAGGAGCTGGAAACCATTTCTAGATCCTGGTCACCAGATGCTATGTCCATCCTCCAAACTCCTCTGAATTCCAAATCACCAAGCCCTCTCTTTTAAATAGCTCCAAGCTTCCACCCACACTCCATGAGGAAAGACTTGAATCTGAGCTACAGAACAGTAGCTAGTGATTAGGAAAGCATCTGGATGTCAGCAAGTGTGTTGAGTATTCTCCAGGCACCTCTTCCATGAAACCTAATAACTCCACACAGAAGGCGCAATTATTCCCCCCATTTAACAGATGAGAAAACTGAGGTGTCAGGGTTACCTTTACTTGCCCAGAGTCATTGATCCTAAACTTAAACTCATGGACTGAGTGTCCACTTGTAATTACCGTGCTGTGCAGGCTGAATTCCAACATTCTTTATAATGAAGCTGACATTTCAAGCATTGATTAAATGGACCAAGAAAATAAGGGAAAACAGTTAGGGCTCTCTTCCCAGGTTCAGCCACATTTCAAAATGGCTTTTACTTAATGAAATGGTAAGAGTTCCTCCCGGTTGAAAGGAGCTATTCCGGCCAAGGTAACACTGCATGCGTGATGGCTTTATTATTTAATGTTTAGTTGAGTAAAAGCACATTCTTGGCCAACCCAAGAATTAGGAGGAGGGAGAAATCCTAGAACAAATCTTCAGGGGATGTGTCAAAGTCAGGAAATTAAATGTGCTCCCATCACCTTCCCTTACGGAAAGGGTTCTAGATCTCCAGCCTCTGGGCCCCATGTAACACCCCAGGCCCTCAGCCTGGATGAGACTTCAGTCCCAAGGGCAGCATAAGTTTTGGGGACTAGTCCAAGCAGCAGAGGGCTAGCCCTCACCCCGGAGGCTGGACAGACCTGCGTACACAGGAGTGTGCTGAGCACAGTCTCCCAAGGAGCTCCTGGCTTTACCCTTCACCACCCCCCGCCGAACCAGTCACTGCCCAGCCCTTCTGATTCCACTTGACTCCCCTACCCACCCGGACCCTGAGGACGAGGCAGGAGGACCCGCAGGTGGGAGAGCATCAAATAGGAAGCAGCACAGATCACCGTCTGGGACCTCTGCCCGCTCACTCGTGTCCAACACTTTGCGATCCCGTGGACTGTATAGCCTACCAGGCTCCTCTGTTCATGGGGATTCTCCAGGCAAGAATACCACAGTGGGTAGCCTTTCCATCCTCCAGGGGGATCTTCCCAACCCAGGGACCAAACCCAGGTCCCCCGCATTGCAGGCGGATTCTTTACTGACTCAGCCATCAGGGAAGGCCAAGAATACTGGAGTGGGTAGCCTATCCTTTCTCCAGGGGATCTTCCTGAGGCAGGAATCGCACCAGGGTCTCCTGCATTGCAGGCGGATTCTTTACCAGCTGAGCTACCAGGGAAGCCCCAATGTCTGCCCAAACAGGCCCACCCGGCTCGCTCCCCTGGTTGGTTTATAATCCTTGTACCTGGTGGGTCACCTAAGAAAAGACTTCACCTGTGTGAGTCAGTAGCTCACTGAACAAGAAAGTTCTCCTGGGGACGAGCCCAAGAGACTCCCTGCCAGGCTTGGCGAGTCCGGCTCCATTTCTGCCCACCCACTGCACTGCAAGGGCCCACTGACCCAAGGAAAGCAACCAGGACTTCAGGGAGGCGAGGCGATGGGGATGCATGTCAGATGACCCTGGACTACTTCCCAAGGTCTAAAGCCACGATCCCAGTGTTGCTGTAGGAGTGATCAATGACATCACTGCAGGAGTCGGCGGGGGGGCAAGGAATGAGTGCATTTCCGGGGCCAACTGGGCACCTCTTTATCTGCAGAGAAGCGAGCCATCATCTGGGGGAAAGAACCCCCAGGACAGTCACTCTCTATGTGGCTCCGACATCATGCACATCAACCATCGTTCTTACTGATGACAATCAAGACGAAGGACTCAGGGGGACAACTGAGGCCAGGCTCTGTAAGAAGAGACTTGGGACTCGAACCCACACCTGACCCCGAAGAGCACGCTGGTTCCCACTACACCATGACGGGGTTTCAAATGCTAGTGCTCCAGTGGAAACTATTTCCTTCTTTTGATTGTGTTGCTTTTAATCACAACTCAAATCAAAAAATTAATGTTCCTTTGCCATGACCGTGTCAAGGAATTTGGTTTACATAGGTGGGGAGAGGGGAGGGAGAGGCCAGTGATGGAAATGTGTTTTGCATTAGACTCTCCGCTTCTTGCCGTTTGGCTCACTTTCTTTTTTTGAGGTGGGAAAGAGGAGGCACATGTGGCCAGAAATTACTACCATCTTTTCCATCTTCCAGGGGTTTATTTTAGCGATGCAGATTACCAACGATGTTTGGATAGGCGATTAGCCGTCCCAGGTTGATTTCCCCCTGCCTTGTGGCTATGGGTGCAGCCCCCCACCATGCCACAACCGGGGGCTGCTGGGTTGGGGGCCGGGGGATGGGGGACTGACCCTCACCCCTTCTCCTCCCCCTACCCTGCCTCTACGGCGGGGACAGCCCGGAGCCCCAGACTTCGCCCGTGGACTGTGTTTGCGTCACATACGGTGCTGGTGCGCAGGTAGAAGCCCGAGGATGGAGCGGCTGGGCTTACAGCTGGGACGCCGCTGGAGTCCCCGGTCCTGGGTTCAAACTGCGTTCCATGTTCAACCACAGAAGCTGGTTTCGAGCTCCCAGGGTCTGCATTTTCCATCTGCCTGCGGGCCCGGCAGGGTGACCATCCGGAAGGCCGTGCTGGGTGGTCCTGGGCTGACAGCGACACCCACCCCCGGCACCACAGCTCCCACCCCGTCCCTGTGCTTCTCTGTCTCCTCCCGGGGCTGTCTCCCCTGGTGATGAGTCCACATCTGCCTCGGGCCCTTGATCTCAGCTTCCCTGAGCTAAAGCGAAACAAACAAAAACAAAACCCTTCTTTGGGTTTTTTTTTTTTTTTTAGCAACAACTAAATATCCTCGGACAGTAGAATAGGACTCCTGCCTCTCACCTTGCTGGTCACTGCCAGCAAGAATTCAGAGACCAGATACTATGAAAACCCTAAACTTAAGGTTACAATTAGGGCCCTCTTTATCCACAGCCTTAAAATTAAATAACCCCTTCCAACAGAGAGCTCAGTGCACGATGCTCTGTGATGACCTAGAGGGGTGGAATGGGCATGGGGGGACGGGAGGGAGACTCGAGAAGGCGGGGTTATATGTGTACATACAGCTGATTCACGCTGTTGTACAGCCAAATAGAACACAACATTGGAAAGCAGTTATACTCCAATAAAAAAAAAAATTAAAAACAAACACAATCCCCTTCTATTCAGATAGACTTTGAAAGCTTCATTCCATGTGCAGTCACCAAAACCATATTTTTTTGCTCACAACTGATCCCCTCTCGGTAGCCTCCCCACAAGGCCTGGACATTTTCTGAGGCTGAAATGAGCAATGGAAGTTCATTACACTCATCCCAAACCCACACTGGCTTCAAAGCCGTCTCTTGCTCCTGACCTGCTTATGCTAATGAGGCCGCCATCCTTCCAATCACCCGGACAGGAAGCCTGGATGAGAGGCCACAGTTGGCCAAGGGCCAGGCATTTACAGGATCCACTGTGAGGAACTGCGGCAGGAATGCAAGAAAGGGCCCCGAGGGGGTAGGTGGGGAGGGGGCCGAGTCAGTCCCTAGCTTTGTGACTCATCTGATCACTGATGATAATCATTGCAGTGAAGAGTGAAGTACAGAGAACAGGAGAGACGGAGGGACCTTCCCTGGGAAGTTCCTGCAAAGTCATCGGAAGCATGGATGGAAAACCAGGCAGCCCGGTGTCTCTTGGAGAAGGTGCTTTTCACATGGAAGCAACGCTCCTTGATCGCCCGTGCTGTTCAGTTTAAAGATGAGTGTGGGACCGGAGCACTGGCATTGGCAATGGTGGGGGTGCGTGGGGCTGGGTGCTGCTGATGACCTGTGGGAGCCAGAACCAGAGGGGTCGAGGGAGAATCCCAGAGAGCTTAAAACCAATGGGACGGAAAGACAGAAGGTTTTGCATCCTCAACCACCAAGCATCCGGAATGTTTGTGAGGCGTTACCCCTGGCCACTTCTTGCCAAACATCTTGCCAAAGATTGGGCATCCGATCATTTCCACTTCTCTAAACTTACAGTTTAAAAAAAGTTATAAACATATGCAAGAAAATGGTACAGAAACGAGGACATCACATCTAGTGTAACAGAAAGCAAATGGATGGTGGATCCCGACTTGACGAAGAGAAGTAGAAACCCAGCTGCTGACAGAGGGGGCTGAGAGCAAGAAAGCCACTGATTCACATGGCAGGACCCAGAAATGCCCGCGAGCTAGGGGCCACTGGGTGCTTCTGAATGGGGTTATGGAGACTCTATTAAATATAGGAATTGATAAGCCTGCATCGACGAACCCAGATCCACGAGCCGGGCCGTGAGTCCAGATGACCACCCCTCACCCACTCCAGAAGCAGCCAAGAGGTTTATTCTGTACAGAAAGTTCTATCCAGACAGACTGGGCTTGGGTACACCTGACACACAGGAAGATGCGGTGGGAAGGAACAGCAGCCCTGACGGCTAAGGGTTCAGTGAGAGGCTGCAGCGAAGAGTGAGACTCTGAGCGACAGCCCCAATCAGAGGATCACGGAGGGTTCTATCTGAAAAAACTAGCAACCCCAAAGAGAAGACCCACAGCTCCCTCCAACGAAATTCCAAAATGAGGCTCAAAACTCACAGGACACGCATACACACAGAATTCCAACTTAGTGATTTACTCTTAAACTCAAAAGGATCGGCAGGCATTTAAAGGCAAGCCTCTAAATGTGAACAAGAGACTAAAACATACAAAACACACAGAAAAAAAAAAGAAATCAGAGATGACAGAGACATGGTAGGCTGCAGAAGAAACTGTTTTACAAAGATAACAGGATACTGTATTCACGAAATGAGAACAGAATTCTGTGGAGAGGAATGTTCAGAGAACCCGAAAAGTATTTGAAATTTCAAAAGGTAAGAGCAGAAATAAAGAATGAAACGCATGTGCTTTAAGATAAGGGTGGAAATATTTCCTGGAAAGCTGAACAAAATGACAAAGAGATGGAAACAAGAGAAAGAAAGATAAAAGAAAGGCTCAGTCCAGGAGGCCCAATGTCTGAATCAAGAAAACAAATAACAGAGAACCAAGAAAATACCAAAGAAATAATACAAGAAAAATTTCCAGGAAGGAAGAATACAAGCTCTCAGATTAAACAGTGCCCACATCAGGAAGATCCCCTGGAGGAGGGCATGGCAATCCACTCCAGTATTCTTGCCTGGAGAATCCCCATGGACAGAGGAGCCTGGTGGGCTACAGTCCGTAGGGTCACACAGAATCAGAAATGACTGAATCAACTTAGTACGCACGCATAGGTCAATGAATGGGTTTTCCCAAGAAGCTTAGCGGTAAAGAATCCACCTGCAAAGCAGGAAACTCAAGAGACATAAGTTCGATACCCTGGAGAAGGAAATGGCAACCTGCTCCAGTATTCTTGCCTGGAGAATCCCATGAACAGAGGAGCCTAGCAGCTACAGTCCATTGGATCAAAAAGAGATATGACTGAGTGACTGAGCACACACAGGTCAATGAATCATGACATCTAGAAACACCAGGGATAAAGAGAATATACAAGAATCCT
Source organism: Bos indicus x Bos taurus (assembly GCF_003369695.1). Lineage (NCBI taxonomy): Eukaryota > Metazoa > Chordata > Mammalia > Artiodactyla > Bovidae > Bos > Bos indicus x Bos taurus. The sequence goes on from NC_040102.1 coordinate 35,693,057, forward strand.
CCAGAGAAAAAGACAGGATACATCTACTGCAAAGCGCCAGGCATCAGAATAGCATAGGATTCGTCCACAGCAACACTAGAAGCGGAAAGATAATGGAGCCATGCTTTTAAAATTCCCAAATTCAGGGAAGAAAAAATAGTTAGGATGTTTGGGATCAACAGGTACACACTGCTATACTTAAAATGGATAATCAACAAGAATCTACTGTGTAGCACAGGGAACTCTGCCCAATGTTACATGGCAGCCTGGGTGGGAGGGAAGTTTGGGGGAGAATGGATACATGTCTATGTACGGCAGAGTCCCTTTGCCATTTACCTGACACTATCACAATATTGTTAATTGTCTATACTCCAATATAAAATAAATGGTTTTTAAAAAAATTCAGTACTGAGCCAAACTCAGTGGGGGTGAGGAGAAGAAAGACAACTTCAGACATTCAATGATATAAATAAAAAGTCTTCCGTATATCTCTTCTTGGGAAACTGCTCTAAAAATGCAGAATACAACCCAGGATCAGGAAACTAAAAATCTAATGTAAGATAAAAGCAATGGAAGCCTTAGAATGGTTTTCCAGGACAACTGTGTGATGGGCTTAAGTCTCAACCAGTGCAGATAGAAACAGGAGGAAAGAAGGGCCAGGCAGATTGGATGAAAACCTGCAGGAATGTTTGGGGCTGAATTCATAAGGAACCAGGTAAATAAAATGAGGCAACTACCATCTCAGGGAAACAGTGCATAAGAAAGGAAATATACATGCAGTACACACAGGGCTCAACTGTTAATTATACTTACATAATGACAACAAATTAAACAGTGAATATCAATTTAACCAAAAATGTTAAATTGAAAAGAATGGGAAGAAGAGGGAATAGACTATAAGATAGACATTATCAATAACAGAAAATCAATAGTGTCTAAAAATTAAGAATTTGATTAAAAACTAACAATTGTTTAAAAATGAAAATTAAGCAAAAGATAAATCTTTGTCTTCAATCGTAGAGCATCAATAAGTAATGTCTAAAAATTAAGTTAAAATTAAATATGGTTTGCAAATGAAACAACTGACAAAGGATTCATCTCCAAAATTTACAAGCAGCTCATGCAGCTAAATAACAAAAAAAAACCAAACAACCCAAATCAAAAAGTGGGCGGAAGACCGAAAAAGATATTTCTTCAAAAAAGACATACAGATGACCAACAAACACATGAAAAGATGCTAAACACTCATTATTAGAGAAATGCAAGTCAAAACCTCAATGAGGTATCACCTCATACCTGTCAGAATGGCCCTCATCAAAAAAATCTGCAAACAATAAATACTACAGAAGATGCGGGGAAGAGGGAACCCCCTTGCACTGTCGGTGGGAACGTACATGGATACAGCTACTAGGGAGAACAGTATGGAGATTTCTTAAAAACCAGGAATAAAACTGCCATATGACCCAGCAATCCCACTACTGGCCATATACCCTGAGAAAAACATAATTGAAAAAAATACACGTACCCCAATGTTTCCGCTATGTTGCTCAGTCATGTCTGACTCTTTGCGACCCCATGGACTGTAGGCCACCAGGATCCTCTGTCCACGGGATTTTCCAGGCTAGAATACTGGAGTGGGTAGCCATTCCCTCCTCCAGGGAATCCTCCCAACCCAGGGATTGAACCCGAGTCCCCTGGATTCTTTACCATCTGAGCCACCAGGGAAGCCCACTATTTACAATAGCTAGGGCATGGAAGCAACCTAGATGTCCACAGACTGATGACTGGATAAGGAAGTTGTACATACATTACAATGGAATATTACTCAGCCATAAAAGGAATGCAATTGAGTCAGTTCTAGTGAGGTGGATGAACCTAGAGCCTGTTATAGAGTGAAGAAAGTCAGAAACGGGAAAACAAATATAGCACACTAACACATATATATGGAATCTAGAAGAACGGTACTGACAAACCTATTTGCAGGGAAGGAATAAAGGCGCAGACGTAGAGAACAGACTTTGGACACAGCAGGGGAGGAGAGGGTGGGACAGTGTGAGAGAGCAGCACTGAAACATATACATTACCATGTGTAAACAGACAGCCAATGGGAGGCTGCTGTATAACACAAGGAGCTCAAACCTGGTGCTCTGTGACCACCTGGCAGGATGGGATGCAGTGGGAGGTTGGGGGGAAGTTCAAGAGGGAGGGGACATGTGTACTTATAGCTGATATCCGTTGTATGGTAGAAGCCAGCATAATACTGTAAAGCATTTATCCTCCAATTAAAAATAAATTTTAAAAAATTAAGTATGGTCTTTATTTACTCCATTTTGCTAACTATCAAAAAAAAAAAAACCAGCTAAAATAGCTGAAAATTACTTCCTCTGGGTTGTGGGAATCAGTGGTTGGAAGGCATTGGGCAGAGGCCTGCAGTTTTTTGTTAAAAGCCTTTTAATACTATTTGACATTTTAAATTGCATTTATTCTGAAGTAAAAAAACTTAGATTTAAAAAAAAAAGCTTGCTGTCTAGTAAAGAGCTGAAATGTATATAAAATGTCAATGAATCACAAAATGGGAGCTTTTAAAAGAAACACAAAGATTACAATTCCAGGCCCTTCAATCCCTATTCAACTAGAGCAGCTTAGCTTCACTCGGGGCTTCTCAGGAAGGGTTTTGTTTGAGTAGGAATTCTACTTTTTCCACCATTCATCTGAGAGGAGGAGGTAGCCTACAGGATTTGTCAACCGATCATTTTTCAGATAAAAAAAAAAAAAAAAACCAGTTACGTTAGCATTTGGATTTACTTTGAACAGGACGGGATATTCAACCTGGTTCAGCTGAATTGCCTGCCCAAGGCTGAAGGTACTCACAAGCTCTGCTGGGAACCCTGTTCCCTGCATCTCAGTCAGACCTCGTTACTTGAGGTCACAGGGCCTCCCAGCAAGGAGGAGGACGGCATGGGGGCCCTGCAGATTCTGGGGACCACTGGCAAAGCCATCAGATACACTGTCTCCAAGAGATGCTAATAAAAAACTCCTGGGCAAGTAACCCCTGACATCACCCGACTCCTAGTGACTTGCTCTCCTCAATTCCTTTCTCTGGCAGACAGGGCTGAAGTTCCCAAACAGACGCTCTGAGCAGCTGGGGTGGGGATGACAAGACCGACTAGCTCTTCCCCAGTGTCCTGTTCGTTCCCTGCCCCCAGGACCAGGAAGGGACCACAGTTCCCCTCCCCCATCCCACCCAGCCTCCCGGTGGGGGGAGAAAAAAAAACCTGTTCAGAGAGAGGACCTCACTGTGCAGTAAGACAGAGACGACCAGATTTTCTACATTCTGGGCCTTCACGAGTCTCTTGGGTGGGCAACCCTGAGGCAGCAAGTGCCATCCCCAAAGCCGACTGTGCAAATGAGGTTCCATCACCCGCTGGGTAAGGGCGGGGCCCCGAGAAGCTGAGGCTCCTTCCAACCCTCAGCAGAGGGTCCGGGCTGCAGCAACAGGTCCAAATGAGTCCTGCTGAAAAAGCCCTGCAAAGGCTGCTCCACAGACCTCCGTTCCCAGCAGGGGCCAGGGTTTGCATCATTAATTCCTTGAGCAAAGCAAAGGGGCTTGTGCTTGGTCACAGTAACGCAGACTCTCTCCCCGACCACAAACCACACGTGGCAGATTTACATGCATCTCCTGACTACAGGACAGATGCTACAAAAAAAAGAAAGAAAAACCCAAAGAAAACAAACAAAAAAATTATTGAAAGCAGATTTTCTTTTTCTCTCATTTACAAAAAAAAAAAAAAAACCAGCAGACGTAGAAAATGTTCCTGAGCAATTTATTTGGGGCAAATTATTTCACTGAAATTGTCCTGTTTTCTGGATCCCAGATACCTTGGGGAGTTGGTGGGGGGGAGTAAGTTAAGGCAGGAGAGTGGATTTCAGAACTTTATACCCTCAGCGCCGACACACTCACAAAGCCCTCACACACACAGCCGGGCGTGCAGCGTCCATGTCAGCCATCCAGAATCCCACTGCCTAATTGCTTGATTTCATGGTTATGTTAAATCCCCACTGATTGAAGCTAATGGTGCAAAATGCAAGCCCCACTATGAGAGCAAAGGGCTGCCTGGCGTGGTTTTATTTGGGACAGCGTGTGCACTGGCGGCCCAGGCAGCAGGGGCCCGGGCCCCTCACCTTCCCAGGAGGACTGCGTCCCCAAGCAGGAGGCAGAGGAGAATAGGAGACTCGCTTAAATAAAGTCAATCATGAGGATTGATGGAATCTTGGCTCCAAGTTCGGGCCAACTGGCCAAGGCAAACAGTCCTCCTCCCAGAGGGGTCAGTGGTTTTTCCTTCCCCTGCATTCCACCCCCCAGGGTTCGCCCACATGGCATGCTGGAGTGTGCAATGGTCTCTTGGACAGAAAAAGATGGGGACTGGGTTTCAGAAACAGGACAAGGAAAATGTGAGCCAGTCCAGACTCTGAAAGATGCTCCAGAGAGGGGTCCTCAGGATCTTCAGGGGGAGGGCTGGTTAAAATGCAGATTTCCCAGAAGCCCCCACAGCGGCACTGGGATGGGGCCCAAGAACCTGCAGTTCTAACCTGTTCCCAGGCGATGCTGATGTTGCTGGTCTTGGGACCACACTTGAGAACCACCGGTTCAAAGGGTGGGAGGGTGGGGATTGGGCGGGCTGTTTGGTCGATCACCTTGGTTATTCATACTGTTGCACTCTGAGGACTCTTTTTTGGATGGTGTTTGAACTTTCTGGAGGCCCAGGACAGCCCTCCAAACGCATTAAAGCTCAGGCTGAAGTCCGCATGGGCATGTCCAAGACCGGGCTGACCTCAAGCAAGCGGGTCTAGTGCCATTTTCAGAATCACTGAGGTCTCGGGGGCTGCTACCCTGCAGGAGTGGAATCTTGCAAAGTCAGGAAAACCAAGGCTTTGACAGCAAGAGGCAGCACATTTCAGAGGAAAGGACTCTAAGCCCAGAATCAGCCGACTCCAGCCTCTGGTTGGGACTCCACCACTAACCTCTGTATCAATCACTTCTCTGGGTCTTCATGGAGCCACTTGGACCAGTTCCTATCGATTTCCATTCCAGCACTGGCCATCTGTCTAAACCTTCACGTCTCCTTTCTCTGTCTTGAAATCCAGCATAGATCCTCCGAGGAAAAGAACCCTCCATCTCGGGTGGGACGAGCTGCTCTAGCTTGCTCAGTGTCCGGGGACCCCGCTGACAGTGGTCACAGGTCAGCCCACAGGGAACACAATGGCTCAAGAGTCCAGCGATGGCTATGGCATGGTCTAAACTCAAGAGACAGCCCCAGCAGAGCATGTCCCAGCTTGGTGGCAGGCAGGGCTTCACAGAATCCCATCTCACGGATACGAGGAGAGGCCCTGACCCCTCAGCTGGGAGATCCCCGGATGGGCTACGACTTTCACCACTGAGAGCCCGTGAGAGGCATACCTCAGCCCTTCATCGTTTTCCTAGCTGATCCCTCTGCAGGCAGAGGGTGTGCTCCAGGGAAAACTGCTTTTCCCAGGCATCCTTCCAGGCAAGCTCCAGGCCATCTTCTTCCAGAAGCCTCCCCGACCCGGTCCAGCCTTGACCTTCGCGCCCGCCCCCCACCGTCTGCACGGTGACCCGGCTCAGGTAGGCGTGGCCATGAGCGTGCCTTCCCGCACCCCGACGTGAGCTCACGCAGACCCATCCATCGACTAGGGGGTGCCCCACACGCCCCAGAGCTCGGCTAACACTGACGGGATACACCGATGAACCAAGATGTAAACAGCACAGGCTGTCCCGAAGGTCACGGCCTCACTGGTCAGACTGGTGTTAATCACAGAAACCCCGGCTTCAGCGGCAACAACATCGACCAACAGATACACTCGGCAGGCCAGGCCCTGGTCTAAGCTCTTTCACACGTTAACTCGCCGAACCCTCAGCCACCGCATGGGGCAGACGCTTCTGATCTTACTGACCGGGAGGGATCAGTGAAGGGGGATGACTTGAGAAGCTGGCCGAGGTCCCACGGGCCAATGGCAGAGCTGGGGTTTGATTCCTGGGAGTCCAACTCATAAATAATCTCAAGGGGAAATTAACTATGCCAGGAGGAGTGGGGCCTTGGCCGGCACCGTTCCCCACCTGAAGCACAGATGGTGCTCAGCTAAGGTCCAGGTGAACCAACCTTGTGTGCAGGCTGGGCAGGCGGCCACTGCATCTTGTGCGTGTGTGTGCACGTGCACATGCGCGCTTGGTCATTCAGTCACGTCCGACTCTTTGTGATCCTATGGACTGTAGCCTACCAGGTTCCTCTGTCCATGGGATTCTCCAGGCAAGATTACTGGAGTGGGTTGCCATGCCCTCCTCCAGGGGATCTTCCCAACCCAAGTACTGAATCAATATCTCTTATGTCTCCTGCATTGGCAGATGGATTCTTTACCTCTGAGCCACCTGGGAAATCATTTCTCACTTTGAGCAAATACAATGCTCACAGCCTACAGTTCATGACTCCTCCTGTGGGTGTTCAGAGGCTGCTTTCTGTCCTTTAAGAGGTGCTGCTGCCTCAGGAGCAGAAGCAAGGCTCCACAGCGAGCCCACAAGACACTAAATTAAACATCAATCAGCCCAGGGTGCATTCAACCAGATTTTCCATCCAAAAAAATTTTTCGATTCCCTGTCATCCCGTGAAGTTTGCTGGGGTGTCCAGCAGGGCAAAGCCCAGGTCATGGGGTGGGGAGGCGAGAGCTCTACAATGGAGCCTGCAAAACAGAACACTTCAGAGACAGAAAGAGACGCTGGGACAACAGGAATAAACTGGGATGGTCCTGGGCAAGGAGGATAAGTGGCCGCCCTAACAAAGAGGTGGCCCATGTGTGAAGGGGAGATGCATGTTTCACAGATGTGGCTGGAGTGGAGGTGGTGGGGACAGGCCTGGTGGGAAGGAAAGGATGGAGTCCCTTCTCCTTCTCCTGGCTCCCAGAGCTGCCAGGCAGGTGCAGAGGTGCAGCCACTGTGCAGAACAGCATGGAGGTTTCTCCAAAAACTAAAGACAGAACTACCATGACACACCACTCCCACTCCTGGGCATATATCCCTCCAAAACCCAAAACACTAATTCAAAAAGATATGTGCCCACCCCCCTCCCAGGGTTCATAGAAGCATTGTTTATGATAGCCAAGACATGGAAGCAACCTAAATCTCCACCCATGGATGAATGGATAAAGATGCTGTACATATATACAATGGAATATTACTCGGCCATGAAAAAGAACGAGATTTTGCCATTTGTAGCAGCATGGATGGACGTGGAGGCCGTTATGCTAACTGAAGTAGGTCAGACAGAGGAAGACAGATACCATATGATATCACTAAAGTCTAAAAAATGCAACTGGTGAACATAACAGAAAAAATAGAGCATACTCACAGATACAGGAACAAACTAGAGGTAACCAGTGGTGGGTGCATGATAAGCGTTGAGGAGTGGGTGTTATAAACAACTGGGGTAAGACAGGCTCAAGGATGTAGGTACAACACGGGGAATATAGCCAAGAATTTTTAGTAACTATAAGTTGTATAAAGCAATAGATAAAATATAGAGAGCTGGCCTCTTCTCCACTGTCAAGGGTCCCAGCTCCTGCCGAGCTCAGAGGGTGGGCACTCCCAGTGGCTGGTGGAATCAGCCCCAAGCTGGGTATATACTGGCTCCTGCTTCCAGATCCTCTAATCCTTCACTGAGTCTCTCTTCTTTCTCTCCACCCACCGGGAGCCTCACACACAGGTAAGGGGGGCAGATCTGGGTCCTGAGAGCCTGGGGGGAACATGTGCGAGGGGAAAAGAGCAACAGGATGAGGAGCCCCACTCAGGGCTCCTTTCTGCGTCTCCAGGAAAGCCACTTCTTAAAAAGAGCATGCGTGCTAAGTCACGTCAGTCCTGTCCGGCTCTTTGCGACCCTATGGACAGTAGCCCACCAGGCTTTTCTGTCCATGCGATTCTCCAGGCAAGATTACTGGAGTGGATTGTCGTGCTCTCCTCCAGGGATCTTTCCAACCCAGGGATCGAACCCCCATCTCCTGGGTCTCCTGCATCGCAGGCGGATTCTTTACCACTAGGGCCACTTAGGAAGCCCTTATCAAAGAGATTTAAAAAAAATAAATAAATACATCATCACCAGACTTGCCTGTGGATGTGGAAACTGCTGCCCTCAGGGTCAAGTGGGCCCAGAGGGACCCCCAGCCAGGAGGGGTGGGTGCGGAGCACAGACTCCAGCAGGAGCCTTAATCGCACCTCTGACCTCCTAGACAGGGAGAGAATACATCTATGTTGTCTAACCGCCCCGGCGGTCAACGTCACCTCGGCCCTAGCAAAGTCTTACAAGCCGAACTCAAGCCTGCTGCAGACACAGCTAGAATCTCCCGCAGAGAGTACCCGCCACCTCTGGCGAGCAGGTGGACACCAGCAAGAAAAGGCTGGTATTGTCCGTACCCACAGGGCACCCTGGGTGGAGGCCCCAGTGTCCATCAGGAAGAAAATACAGGACACGTATCTCATCGGATAAGCGCAGCCCTTCTTCCTGGAAGTCAGACATCCTTCCACATGCCCAGGAACCTCTAGAAAGAGTAAGTGTCAGTCGGGCTCCGGGAATAAGAAGTGGCCAAGTCCACCCGGGTCCAGGGCCCCCTCCTCCAGCCCAGAGGTCTTCGTGGACCCGTTTCTACGATGGAGGGCAGGGTAAGATTTCCTTTGAAGAAAGGTTCTGCTTCGTGGCATGGGTGTGTTTAAAGGACACAGAGCAGGCTCACAGAAGCACAGTCTGAGAGCAACGTGGGGTCAGAGAGGCCACCCGGCCAAGCTGTGTTCCAGAGATCAGTGAACAGGGGCTGAGAGGACCCTGGTCTCAACCGCCCACAGCTGATCGGGAGCTGGAACCCAGGCCCCCGCTGCCCTCTCCCCTCGATCCCAATCACTGCCTCCAACACACACTCTGGCTCAGAAAGAGGACCCCAGCCCCACGGGCTCCTACCCCACGTGATCACGCAGGCCCGACCCCTCCTCTCCAAATGCAAGCAATCCTGCCCCTCCCAGAGGCCAGGACAAAATGTCCCAAGCCAGAAAACCGAGCTGCTAAACAAGTACAACCCCAGCTCTCTCTCTCTCAGATCTGGCACTTCCTGCAAGAAGCCGTGGCTGCAGTGAAGGAGGAGACCGGAGCAGAGGTCGCTCTGCCAGCCCCCCACCCCTTCAAGGAGAGCTTAGCCCCTCCCTCTGGCCCAGGACCACCCACCAGACAGAACAGCGGGCTGAGGCCTGGCACCCCATGTCTCCCCAGCCCAGGACACCCTTGCTGAGCAATCCTGGGGCCTGCCCGGGTGAGTCCCCAACCTGCCTTCCTCTGGGGGCCTTTTGGGGTGAGGCAGGGGCTTGAACAGAGGGAAGTGCTCCTATGCCTCCCCTCACTAGAGTGACCCCCCCCCCCGAGAAATGGGCTGTTGGATCTCACACCCCTGATGACCACACCCAGGAGGATGCCAGCAACCCCAAAAGCCACTACATGAGTAGCTGCGTGTCAGTGTCTGTGTCAGAGTTTTGGGGTGTGGGCCCCCCTGGAATTTCCATACTCAGGGCTCCCTGGGAAGAACAGGCAGATTCTCAGCTCTGGCCGGGGCTCCACATGCTAAGGCCCCTGGGCCCAAGGAAGGAGCACAGTTTTCAGCTGGTCCAGACCAGATTCCACCCACTGACCCACTGGGAAAGGGGGCACTGGGATGGGATTCCACCCACCGACCCACTGGGGAAGGGGGCACTGGGGTGGGATTCCACCCACCGACCCACTGGGGGAGGGGGGACTGGGATGGGGATGTGAACAGAAGCAGAGGAAAGTGCTGGTGCTCCGCGGGGTCTGATAATCAGAGCAAGGAAACCTGCCAGAAGACACATTAGGTCCATAACGAGAGAAGGCTGCAGGCGAAGAGCTGTCCGTCACCCGCAAACCCCTGTCAGCCACCACGCCGCCTGCTTCCAAAGCAGCCGGCCGGGCTCCACGGCCTCCCTGCTCTGCACACCCAGTTATACAACTGGAAAGGCCAAGCCCCGGGAAAGCTGTTCCCGGAGCAGGGGGTACCAAATGGTCCCGCCTGCAAGGAGCAAAGGGCAGGAGGGAGGCCCACCAGCACCTCCATTCAAGCCCCATCAGCCTCCTCCCTGGCAATCGGAGGACCAGTCCTAGGAGTCAGGCGCTCCAAGCCCTCTGGCCTTCATCACAAATACGCACATCTCCAGACGGCTTCAAGTCTCCGTGGTGCCTACCGGGGTGCCCTCCTGAAGGGTCTATGTATGAGGTTGGACTCAAGGCTGGTACCCCAGGTTGCTGAGGGCCCCAGTGAGCTGGGAGCCCCAGCAGCTCCTCCACTGACCTCCAGAAAACCACGCGAAGTCCTCCTGAGAAGGAAGGTTCACCCCCACCCTCCCCAGCGAAGCCTGTCCACAGGAGCTCAGCCAGCAGGTGCCCCGAGGACCCCGGAGCCCTGGACTCCACAGGGCTGGAAGGGATCATAGGGTTGTGTCTCCCGCCTCCTGCCCAGTGCAGGCAAGAGGCCATCCAACCGGTCAACAGTGCATGGGGTGGGGACCCCACCACCTTGTGGGTCAAGATTTTGTTGCCTCAACAAGCCGGGTTCTATCTAAGTGACACAGCACATGACTCCCCTTGGCGGAGCAAGCAGGTCCCAGCTCTTAACCACCATCCCCCTGACCCTTGTTCTGAGGGGCAAATGCAGCCTCGTCATTTTAAAGAGGATATAGGAAGATAATCTCCAGGACCCAAGGAAAGAGGGAAACACCCAACCTTGACCCCATGGCATCAAACAATGATCCCTGCAGCCTACGGGCGGACGTTTCACAGCTCCTGCTTACGCACAACACCGGAAATCGGCTGCCACCTCCTAAGGGATGCTGAGCGCTCGCCCCGCTCGGCGGCATCAGCACAGGAAACCAGCGCACAGGGCCTCCAGGATCCGGATCACGGTCTGTCACATCCCACGTCATCTCGCACAGAACGTTGGGGGTTTTAATAATTTCCTTTACTTACTTTGGGCTGGGCTGGGTCTTCGCTGCTGCTTGTTCCCCAGGTGCGGGGAGCCGGAACTACTCTCTAGTTGGGCTGCGCAGGCTTCCCTTGTTGCGGAGCTCGGGCTCCAGGGCACGCGGATTTCCGTCGTTGCCACATGGGGGGTCAGTAGTTGCAGTTCCCGGGCTCTAGAGCTCAGGCTTAGTAGTCGTGGCACACGGGCTTAGTTGCTCCGTGCCTTGTGGGATCCTCCCCGGGTCAGGGATCCAACCTGTATCTCCTGCACGGGCAGGCGGATTCTTTACCGCTGAGCCACCAGGGAAGCCCAGAAGCCTTTAGTTTTGTTTTACGGTTGAGTGGATAGTTTGTCTCCAGCGGGGGCAAACTTGAGTCTCAGGGTGGTGAAGCGGCTGGCCCGAGCTGACACAGTAGGTAGGACCAGGCCTTGAACTCAGGTCCGTCCGATGCAGCAGGCCCTGCTTGTTCCTCCTGATGGACTGTTTTTCTCTGTCCCAGGGACTACACCAGTGCCCTTTACGACAATCCCTGCGAACCGCTGGAATCCGCCAAGGAAGTGGCTCTCGCCCAGAGAACCAGCAGTTCTAAATGGACTTGCTGCAAACACTGAAACCTAACAAAATCGGCCTGGCTAGCATCTGGAGGAATAAACAAAACACGGGGGACTGGACCGCAGAGACGGCTGTTGGGCGTGCCCGGAGGCCAGCTGCCCAGGAGTCCCTCACGGGCTCCAGAGTCTTCCCGGGTCCGGGGTAGGGGGAATCGTTGGCAGGTTATGGAAGGCGCCCCTCTGGAGATGGGAAGGGGGAAGAGGGGGAGAAGGCCTCTGATGTTCACCCGTGGAGGCTCAGCCCCTGGAGGGGTGGCTAGCACGCATGCTCGCCAGGCAGTCATACTGTGCACAGACCCACACATGCGTGTACAGCGCACAGCTACACCCACCCTCAGACCCGCCCACACAGACTCAAATGTGAGTCCACGCGCATACATCGTGCTCGCACCCCGTCCCAGGCTGCCCCTTGGTCCCGGGGCTGCAGCCCCTTGCCTCCCCCCTTGGGAGGCCCCAGACACCTGGGCCGATGCAGCCCCGCAGCCCTGCAGTTCCCAGCCGGCTTGCCCAGCGCCGTGTGTCCGCCGCTAAAGAGGCCTGCAGAGAAACAGGGTGTTTACGACGGCTCATAATGACCCCACGCTGCACTACCCCACGCTGCACTGCCCCGCGTGCGCGCCGACGGTGAACTCCAGCTCCTGCCCCGCTGTGCCCAGAGGTCTCCCGGGGTCCTGACCACAGCAGAGGGCCCTGCCTGGCTGCCCTGGCCGCATGCTGAGCTCATCTGAACAGCCCGATAGGGGTTCCTTCCAGTGGGTGGCCCGGCCCCGCCAGAGATGCCCTGAGCCCTGAGGTTTGCATCACTGCTGTGGATGCCAGAGCTCCCCCTTCACCTTCCTCCTCCTCCTTTCTCCTCTTCTCCCTGCTCCCCACCCCAGGCCTTCACTTTAAAACGGGCTCCCCACACCCAGGACAGCCAACAAGACAAAAAGTTCCTTCCTTCCTCTCAGCATCCAAGGCCCCAAGCTGACCTTCCCTGACACCAGGCGTCTCATTTCTAGACACTCGCCCCCATACGCCTTACAAGCTGACCACAGAGGTTCACCATCCCTGGCACCCGGGTGACATCACGCCTCTGAGCCCTGGTCGAGGCAGAGGCCTCCCCTTGGAATATTCTTCCGACGTCCACCGTTTCAGCCTACCGAGCTTCGAGCAGCTCCTTGGAGGACAGTACACGGTGTCCTCTCTCTGGAGCCGCCCCCATCCCCCACCTCCTCCCCAGGAAGACCTGCTCCCTCCTCTGGGCACCCGCAGCCCCAGGGCTTCCCTCCTACAGGGATCTCAGCATTGATGACATGATCTGATGTTTGTCTCTTTTCTCCCCTCCGTCCCTTCTAGATGGTCAACCATCTGAAGGCAGGAACCACACCCCAGTCATCCTGCCCCACCGCGCATCACCAGTCCTGAGTCTGCACCAGACACAGCCTCCATTCAATTCAATTTGCCTTAGACTAACTCGAGCACATGGCTGGTTCCATGACCCATTTCCCTCCTGAGGGCAGGAACGCCGCACCAACTGGCACAGAGGGGCTGGGTGCCAGGCCCCTGAGAGGCAGTATATGAGCCCCTTGGTGGAGCCCCCCACCCCCAAACGAAGCTCTGGCCTCAAGCTGGCTCCGAGAAGAAAGAGGGGGAGGTGTCCTGGTCCTCTTACGAGCTCATCTGGAGACACACCGCGCCCCCGCAACACTCCACCCCGCCCCTAGTTCACCTCCACATTCACCAGCTCCCACCAGCTCGACTGAGGCCTGAGAACACGGGCTGCTCACCTCCAAGAGGTAGTTCGTGTGGGTGTGCTAAGGACTGAATCTTTGCGACCCCATGACTGTAGCCCACCAGGCTCCTCTGTCCGTGGGATTCTCCAGGCAAGAGCACAGGAGTGGGTTGCCGTGCCCTCCTCCAGGAGATCTTCCCCACCCAGGGATCAAACCCTGGATGTTTGACCCTTTGATGTCTCTTACACCTCCTGCATTGGCAGGGGTTCTTTACCACTAGTGCCGCCTGGGAAGCCCCAGGCCTCCTCACTGAGAATGCAACTTGAAAAGCTGCACACGAAAACATGGGTGGAGCTGCCCCCACTAAAAAGCACCTGTGTGCTGGCAAAAGCTACCTTCTGGCTGAGGTCTGACCATCCTTGCCAAGCGCAGAGCACCCGCAGGGAGGAGACAGCTGCTGTCTCTGGCTTTGACTGTCAGGGGACTCCCCTCCTCCCAGACTCTGGGAAGAAACGATAATAAACACTTGTGTTTCTGGATGTCTGCAGATCCCAAAGCCAGCAGAGGCAGGGAGGGTATCAGCAGGGCCATGTCCTCAGCAGAAGCCCAACACTCATCTGTTGGATGACATCCGTGCAAGAGTGCGTGCCTTCGGCGGATCGTTCGAGTTTTTAAAGGAAAACACGGGCGCACATCACACCCCTGTCTTTAAATGAACGCAAGCTAAGAGTAAAGGAAGGAGCTGTCGTCCTAGAGGCTGGGTGCTCACTGGCACCTGGCACATGGTGGGCATCTGAGCCTCCATTTTGAGCCTCCATCTCAGAACCGAGGCCAACCTGTGACTCTCCGGTCAGCCCCTCCTTGTCACGGAGGCGGCTGCACGTGGTCTGGAGGCTGCCCTCACAGGCTCAGTGGCGCACAGCAGACCACCTCACTCCCCGGGTCGGTGGGGCCTCTTGCCTCTGGCCCACGGCCACGCTGGGTGGGTCACTCCTGTAACACACCTGCTCACTCCAAATCCTGCTCCCTCTGGGATCCCAGCACGCTTCCTGGGTGGGTGCTGGAAGGGACTACCTTCTTCCTCACGCCTCAACTCAGCCCTTGAGCCCCCCTGAGTTTTGGCCAATGCGAGCCCTAACAGGATACTGAATCAGCTGCCAAAACACAGAAGACCTTCTCCACCCGTGATTTACCTGAATCAGGTTTTGTCAACTTACAAAATACTATTTGACACCATATGATATGACTTATATGTGGAATATAAAATATGACACTAATGAATTTATCTATGAAACAGAAACAGATTCCTGGACATAGAGAACAGACTTATCATTGCCAAGGGGGATGGAGGGTGGGGAGGGATGAATTGGGAGGCTGGGATGAGCAACTATTACATAGAGACTGGATAGACAACAAGGTCTTATTGTAGAATACAGAGAAGTGTATTCAATATCCTAGAATAAACCATAATGAAAAAGAATGTATATATATGTATAACTGAATGACTTTGCTGTATAGTGAAAGCTAACACAACATTGTAAATTAGCTATATTTCAATAAAGTAACTTCTTTAAAAAAAATTTGTTCAGTCGCGTCCAGCTCTTTGTGACCCCCTGGACTGCAGCATACCAGGCTTCCCTGTCTTTCACCATCTCCCAGAGTTTGCTCAAACTAATGTCCATTGAGTCGGTGATGCCATCCAACCATCTCATCCTCTGTCACCCCCTGCTCCTCCTGCCTTCAATCTTTCCCAACCTCAGGGTCTTTTCCAATGAGTCAGCTCTTTGCATCAAGTGGTCAAAGTTTTAGAGATTCAGCTTCAGCATCCGTCAATCCTTCCAGTGAATATTCAGGGTTGATTTCTTCTAGGACTGACTGGTTTGATCTCCTTGCTGTCCAAGGGACTCTCAAGAGTCTTCTCCAACATCAGTTTGAAAGCATCAATTCTTCAGCACTCAGCCTTTTTTATGGTCCAACTCTCACATCTGTACATGACTACTGGAAAAACCATAGCTTTGACTAGATAGACCTTTGATGGCAAAGTGTTGTCTCTGCTTTTTAATATGCTGTCTAGTTTTGTCATAGCTTTTCTTCCAAGGAGCAAGCATCCTGGAAATTTTAAGTACTATTAATATTTGTTTTGGGCTTCCCTGGTGCTCAGACGGTAATCTGCCTGCAATGCAGGAGACCTGGGTCAGGAAGATCCCTTAGAGAAGGAAATGACAACCCGCTCCGGTATTCTTGCCTGGAGAATTCCATGGACAGAGGATCCTGATGGGCTGCAGTCCATAGGGTTGCACAAGAGTCAGACACAACTGAGTGACTAACCCTTTTCACTTTCAATATTTGTTTTGAGTCCTAACTCCTTTCCCACTGTCCTCTCCTGACATCAGGATGCCTTTCTTCACTGTCTGCTGTACTGCGCTGTGCTTAGTCGGTCAGTCACGTGTGACTCTTTGTGACCCCATGGACTGTAGCCCACCTGGCTCCTCTGTCCATGGGGATTCTCCAGGCAAGAATACCAGAGTGGGTTGCCATGCCCTTCCCTAGGGGATCTTCCTGACCCAGGGATCAAACCCAGGTCTCCTGCATGGCAGGTGGATTCTTTACCAGGTCTGAGCCAAGGACTGTCTGCAGTCATCTTCATTTCCTCCAGAGAAACACTCTGGATGTATCTAGCTCCCCTGTAGACCCTGCCCCTCCCATAGGCCTGCAAGTTAGAACCTGGCACCAAAGTGAGAAAACAGACAGACGAGCCTGGCCCTGGCCTATCTCATCCTCCAGGTCCTTGGATCTGCTGACCGGATAGGGTGCTGAGACCGTAGCAAGACACAGACACAAACCGAGGTCCGAGAGGCCCCCGTGGAGCCTGCAGGAGGGGACTTGCTCCACAGAGGGCCGTCCAGCAGCTGCTGAGGGTTTCAAATGCTTATTCCAGGTCCCGTGTGTAGCTCTGCAGCCACAGACACAGAAGTAGGGATTTCCTTCAGCCCTAACCCTAAGGGCTTTCCCAATGGCTCGCTTCCCTGGTGGCTCAGAAGGTAAAGCGTCTGCCTGCAATACAGGAGACCCAGGTTCAACCCCTGGTTTGGGAAGATCCCCTGGAGAAGGAAATGGCAACTGGCTCCAGTATTCTTGCCTGGAGAATCCACTGGACTGAGGAGCCTTGTAGGCTACAGTCCACGGAGTCGCAAAGAGTCGGACGTGAATGAGCAACTTCACTTTCACTTTCTTTCACTTTCAGCCCTAAAGCCAGCTCCAGAAGCCAACTGGATTTGTGGTGGAAGACACACCAGTTGATGAACTCATTTTCCGAGGGCTCAGAGAGCACAGAGAACACATCTGAGGGACCCCCGGGAGGAAACGTCCCAGGGAAACCGCTCATAGAAGAGCTAAAGAAAACAGGAGAGAGAAAAATCCCTCTGGTAATCCCGCCTGAATGAGAGCAAGCCTGGTTTAGGGAAGCTGCTTCCTGATTTTTCCCCACTGCCAAAGTACTGTTTTGGAATCTCTCTCCAGCTCACACACATCCTTTCAGAATCTGTGGTGGATGATTCCCATTAATTCCTGCCCTAAAGAAATACTCCTTTATTCCCCTAAGTATCTGCAGGCCTGGAAGATTTCATTTCCCGCACAGCAATCCCTGAAGAGTTGTTGAAGCAGCCAGCCTCCCACACCCACAGGCCCTCCAAAGGCGAGGGGTGAAAAACCAATGCCATCTTCTCAAGACTCAGTCGTGAGCGCAGACCCCCACCCGAAAGCCCTTGCAGGTGAACAAACATCGTCTCTTCTCGGGTCCTTGCTTCTCCTCCCTGACCCACCAGGGAAATCAGGGTTGGCAGGATCCAGGACAGAGCCTGGGTCACAGGTGGTGCCCACAGACACTTTCCAACTCAGCCATGCCACGAGGACCCCAATCAAGACCAGGGTGATCCAAAACCTCCAGCCTCTGGGGCTGAGAACAAGCAGCTGATAACTCAGCCCCTCCCTGAAAGGTCACTATAAACATCGGCTCAGGAAGACCCACAAGGCCTGGCTTCCCCCTGCTCCATCATCCCCATTCATCCGTTCATTCCCTCCCTCGCTCAGACAGGTCCCAGGCACACACACCACCCTCACAGGGCTGGACCTGCCCCTTCCTTAATCCCAAATGAAGCCCCCCAACCCCCAAGGAGCACAGCCAGAGACCCCTGGGAAGCATCTCAGCCTTCTGAGACCCTACTTCTAGCTCAGCAGAATCCACCAGGCACCACCCCCGACCACCACGCCCCAGCTCCCAAATCCTTCAACACACCCAGCCTCCTGCCAGTTGGGTTCAACAGGTCTCTATTTGCAGGGAAGCCTAAACTGGCCACTTCTGGACGGGCTGTGAGTGCAAGGCAGGCGGGAGGGGCTGGAGGCTGGCCTGCTCCGAGCCAGGGAGGCCGCGGTGCTAGCGCTAAGTGGCACTCGAGCCCCGGGAGGCCCACGATGTGGGGGCAGCTCTGGCACACACGTGGACTCCGGCGGCCCCACCAGCCAGGCTGCAAGGCCAGGGCCTCCAGGCTGTGGCGAGAGTGACAGAGCCAGTGACAGGCCGGGCCTCGGACACCGCAGAGCTGTAGCTCAAATATTTATCGTGTGCATCTGGCTTTCACACGGAATTTGCCAGTTACCAGTGTTTACCTTGGTAGAAATTCACGGGAAACCTTCGTCTGAACAGGCCCGGAGTTTATTTTACTGCCAGATAAACAACTTTCTTTGATAAATCATCCATGTGACAGTGTTCCTGAAAGACTAAACAAAGATTTCAAGTGCAATCTATAGGCCTTTGAGCAGCCTTCCAAAGCTAATGCATGTTTAATTGGCTGCTCCAAGCAGGCTGGGGCAGGGCGAGGGCCTGACGTCTCTTTGGCCACTTGCTCTCCTTTGAAAAATAAATACGGATGGGAGCTTCTGGCTCATTTCTGCAAAACTGGAAGAAATTAGCCAATATTTAAATGCTCATTTGCTTCTGAATATGGCCTATGTTTTTGCTAACGGCTGTGTATTTCACAAGTATCACAACTGCTGGGGGCAAAAATGTGAAAAACTACGCAGAGACAGTGCTTGGGAAAAGTAGACACACCAAGGGCCGAAAGAGCTCCCTTAGACTCAATACATTATGAGCAGAAAAACCCTTATCAGGAATAAGATTTCTAAAAATCACCCCAGAACAAAAGAACAAAGTTCTGTGGGCGTGTCCTGGGATTAGCAAAAACTCATTCCAAGCTCCTTGTGCCCCGCGGTCATCATTGTCTGATGACTTCAGTCTTACAGTGACTTTAGGGTGTCATTTAATTAAAGCCCGGACTGCCTAACTTCTAGTATGTATAGGGTTGCTTTTTGTTTGGTTTGTCTGGGTTTTGGTTTGGTTTTGGTTATGTGAACTTTAGCACCTTGAAGCCATGTCAAGCTTTTAAAAGTTCTCCTAAATGGGTTTTGTGCAAGGTCTCTCCGGTTTAATCCTCTACTAACCAGAAATCCATCAGGACATTCCATTCCATTTCCTAACACTTCGTGCCAAGCAAGCTGATTTTATTAGTGCTCCAGTCCTCCTACAGAGGCCAGTTTCCACCCTGAAATAATTCTTTCCAATAGGAAGAGATAATACTGGTCATGGCTGGAGCCACTGCCGTGGTCCAGGAACTGAATCCACTTGACTGACCCAATTCCCTTCCCAACACAACCACACAGGAACCACCACCCACAGATGATGGAGACAGGCTCAGAGAGGCTAAGTGACTTCCTCGCGGTCACTCCGCATACAAAGGTGGGACTTCATGCCAGTCTGTCTGGCGCAAAGTCTATGTTCTTTCTCCTGGACGGCACGGCCCACCTCATGATAAAGAAACAATGGATTATGGAGCCCCTTCCCTGTGTCAGGCACAGACATCGGTCCATTTATACGGGCAGACTCTGAAAGCACCCAGTGTCCCTTCCCGGAAAGCTTCCTCTCCCATTCCCGGCAGAATGGGAACGCAATGGGCATGAGGGAACATGAAGGTAGATGGGTGTGGAATCCGAACCGGCTACCCAGCTAAGAGCTGCTGGGAATAAAAACGGCAAGGGATGCCAGGTGGAGTGGCCTTGGGCCATCTGATGAGTAACGCCTTTATCTGAGTCTTATTTCCCTCCATCTGTAAGCTGACAGCCCTGGAAGGGCTGGTCTCTGAGGTCCCACCCAGCCCATCAGATCTTCACAATGGCACAGGGGTACGGAGGAGGAGCAAGACAGCACCCGAGCAAATGGGTGGGCAGCCCGCCTCACCTCAGCTCATCCCTTACCCCCGCCTTCTGTACCCACCCCCAGAAGGCTCCAGGGAACACAGGTGAACTCGAGGGTAAACCCTTCCCTTGCCCCCCTACTTTTCCACGACTGTTTATATACACATCGAATGATAAGGAGGACACGATGCGAAGTGAAATAAGCCAGACCCGTAAAAGGACAAACAGTCAGGCTTCCACTTACATGCAGCACCTGAAATCGTCAGAGTCCTAGAGACAGAACATAGAGTGGGGGGCTCCGAGACCTGGGGCGAGGCGGGGGCAGGGCGCGGTGGTCAGTGCCTGGGTACAGTTTCAGTTCGAGTTGAAGAAAAATATCCAAAGAGGGACGGTGCTGCCTGTATCACAGTGTGAACCCTTTTGATGCCACTGAACTAACTGTACACCCAAACATGATGAAAAGGGTGCATTTTATGTTATGTATATTTTATCACAATGCAGTTTTGTTTTTTAAGGAGAGCAAGGCAGTGGATTGGAGCCGCTCAACAGGAGAATCACGGGATGGAAGGTTGAAAACCACATCCAGCGGTGCCCAAACCATGCAGTTTGGCAACTGACTGTCCCAAGAAATGACCTCGTTGGAGCTGCACTCATCACTAAAGAGGGGAAGCCGTCACGTCCTGAACCAACAGTGCCCCCACCTAGAGCACCAACCCAGCAGGATGCCAGCCACGGGAGAGCTAGCTGGAAACAGTGCTTGGTTCTGGAGAGGTTTCAACCCAGAGCCTGTGAGCTGCAGCCCCAGCTTCTCTGGTGAAGGAAGGCCTCGCCTGTTGGGGACAGAGGGCTGGGCTGGGTTGGGCTACTCCACTCTTCGCAGGACCACCGGGATGGACAGTCAGTGAGTCTGGCTGGTGTGGGGGCCCAGGCCTGGGTTCCGTACACCAGCTCATCTGCTCCTGAAAACCCATCCTGGGGTATCAGCTGCCACTTCGTGGGGAACTGAGGCCTGGAGAGGTTCCGAGACTTCCCAGCATTACCAGGTGTATGAACTGGGGCAGAAGGAGAAACGAACTCAGCTCCCAGGGTGCCACCCCAACCTGTGGATCCTGGCTTTTGAGTCTCTAAGTTCAGTATGCGTCCTCAGGGTCGAACGTGCTAAAGAAAAGTGTTGCTATGGACTTCCGCCTCATCTAAGTATTTCCTGCCAGGAGACAATGAGATGTGCAGAAGGGGTGCGCACAGAGGGGAAAGTCGGCTCCTTTCCCAGCTTCTGCTCACAGCTCCTTGACATGGCTTCAGAGCGCAGAGTGGTACCCATCTGCCCAGGGACTGACGCCCCCAGTCAGGCCCCTAGCTCTCCACTCGGATCCATGGGTGAGCAGGGACTCACCATCACGACCCACCAGGCCCATTGAAGGGTGCTCGAAAAAAAAAAAAAAATGGTGCTCAAGGGTTCAGCCATGGTCTCTGCACAGAACAAGCCACCCCCTGAGTCCCTGGAGGACTCAGGATGGACCGCAGGCTGAGAGTTGCCTTGCCAGGGCACTTAAAGGGCTGACTCTGTGTTTCCTTGAACACGGAACGCCACACAACTCCTTCCAACTATTACCAGATCTGTGGATGGGCTGTGTATTTTAGAGACTTTCAGGGACAACGAAAACCAGTTGCTTTCAGCCCAATAACTCCACCCCGGGGTTATCTTGCCATCATCTGTGTGCTATTTAATTTTACTTCAACTGAGTAATGATAAATCAACTGAACTAGATTTTTGGATATTAGGGTTTTGTTTTGGTTTTGACATATACACTCAGTTACCCAAAACAGGGCATGTACTTTCCCTCAAACTTAATAAACAAATGCACATACTCGTTTGGAAAGGAGCTTTCTCCTTATATAAAAAAAAAGGGCCATAAACAACAAGGTCCTACCACGTAGCACATAAACCATAATGGAAAAGAATATGGAAAATATATATACATGTATATATAAAAGTGTATATATGTATACTTATGTATATAAAGTATATACAATATAGTTTATATATGAATCACTTTTCTGTAAAGGGGAAATTAACTGCTGCTGCTAAGTCACTTCAGTCATGTCAGACTCTGTGCGACCCCATAGACGGCAGCCCACCAGGCTCCCCCGTCCCTGGGATTCTCCAGGCAAGAACACTGGAGTGGGTTGCCATTTCTTTCTCCAATGCATGAAAGTGAAAAAATAAAGTGAAGTCGCTCAGTCGTGTCTGACTCCTAGCGACCCCATGGACTGCAGCCTATCAGGCCCCTCCGTCCATGGGATTTGCCAGGCAAGAGTACTGGAGTGGGGTGCCATCGCCTTCTCCAGGGGAAATTAACACAACACGGTAAATCAGCTACACTTCTTTTTTTAAAAAAGAAGAAAACTGAAAAACAAAACCAATGCTCCGTTTTTTGCCTACAAGGTGCACTTACTGGCAGAACAATATCATTTGTCTATTCTCCAAGTTTCCATAAGAACTAGTAGAATCTAATAACAGCCAAAAACGAGGATAGACAATGGTTAGGTCAAGGAAAAAAAAAAAGGCCACCCTGTACAATGAGTTGAAATGTAAGTCTAAATTATCCCAATTTGTATTCATCTGGGGATATTTTAATATTAAATAATTTTAACATTGTTTTGCTCACTTAAATACAGCCCAATCTTACGATTTAAAGGTACTTGTGCCCATTTAACAATTGTGAATGTTCAGGAAAGGCACTTTATGCACACTGTAGAAAATCTAGGATTTATACTCAGATGTGTACTTCCTCTCATAATATTTTTGGAGTTAAAAATTCCTATATTCATCTATCTTGGTGGATTTTCAGATGATGCATCCTAGAATCAAGTTGTAGTTACTTAACAGAAAATAAGCTGGAAATTAAACCACTTTAAAAAAAAAAAAAGGCCAGTTTCCATCTCCCAGTCATATCGTGTCATCCATTCATGAGTCCAACGAACTTTTATTTTATGCCTACCGTGGAACTGTGCAGTCACCGATCTAAGTACACACAGGCCTTGTTTTGTTCATTCTAAGACACAGATTCTTTTCACATTTTAACACGAAGGATGTGTCCCCTGTAGGCAAGGCATCGCACAGGTGATGGATGGCGCATCTCGCTATCAATGGGTGTCTTACAGTAGGTAAAATATGGTACCAGAGACAGACCCTGCTCTCAAGCAGCTTACAGACGCTGCAGTTACCCTGCTGGCAGCTACATCTCCTCCTCTGCAGGAGGAAACCCAAGGTTTGGCTTGGAAAGGCTGAGCCTACTTTTTGCAAGTAATCAAACATTCCGAGGAAAACTTTGCACCTTCAAACAGTAGCCCAGCCAAGACACCTTGAAAGCAGAATGAGGCAGAGTGAGAACAAATTGATGAAGGTCCAGGAACCGCCGAGAATGTTCTTCTAGGAAATACTCCCAAATGCTAACGGTGAGAGCCTTTTTTTTTCCTTTCCTCTTTGACTCAGTTTAGTGTTGCAATGTACAGTTTTACTCTTTATGAGGAAACATATAAATGAAAAAAAAAATGTTCAGAAGGCAAGAAAAATTTCTAGGGGGGCCAAGAAATCTTTTTCCACAGCCAGAAAATACTGGACTAACAAAGCAGCCACCTGAAATCTCAGAGAAGAAGCCAGCACAAGAGGAAGCTGTGAACTATCTTAGCAGAAGTATACGATGCTTTCTGCCCATTTCGACCAGAAAAGCTTAAGGGTGTTTACGGATCCAGAAGCTCGAGAGAGTGGCCAGAGCGGGGATGGGGGTGGGGCGAGGGGGGCGGAGGGGAGGTCCTAGCCCCCCATCATAAATCAGACCCTCCTATCCCCTGGGATAAGCTGGGCTGAAGGAAAGATGGTTATGGGCCCTGAGTTGTTAACAGCAGGATTACTAAGTGTGGCAGCTCGCAAATAATATATTGACCCCGTCGAAGAGAAAACAGCGGCACCCTGTTGTTACGGAGCAGGAAAAGCAGAGCCAGAGCAAGCGGCAGGGGCCAGGCGTCCTGAATGGAGCCCAGCAGGCACCCTGGCCGCCAAGCTGAATTCAGAACCTCTTCCCCGGCTAACTTTGGGCTGTCACACATCTGGGACTTGATCCAGGCTGATCCAGCTGCATTCCTGAGCATCAGCCCACAGGTGTTTCTACTGAGGCTTTTCCCTGTTGGTAAGGTGGGGGGGAATGTACTCTTAACTGCAGAGGTACAGTGTAGGGGTGGAGAGAACCAGTGGGCAGGCAGAGCTGCCAGAGAGTTACAATCGCACCTCCCGGGGAGGTGGTAATAGGCCGGGTAAGGAGTCTAAGGATGACCGCTGGCAGGAGAGGGCTTGGGAGTGCTGACCCCGAAGGAATGGATCCCTTGTTCCCCGAGCTCCCAAAGAGCCTTCCAACAAGCTGATGCCTTCCCACCAGGGATGTCAAGGCCGTTTAATGCAAAGTTTGATCCCTCGAGTGGGGAGTAAAGCATTCTTTTTCTTCTCGGCTGTGTATCAGCTTGCCTCGCTGCATTTCTTTGTCTCCTAACTGAATCCCATCAGCGTGGCTGACTGCCTCCCTCACTTGAAATGAACTGAGCTAGGAAACAAGTTTCTCAACAAGGCTGCATTCTCCAGGGTGCTGAGAAGGGCAGAGCTGAACTCAGCCCCTGCAGAGAAAGAGAGAGAGAAAAAAATCCTCTCTATTGCCTTATGAGAATACAATACACACACACACACACACACAAACCATAAAAGTCTCTCCTGCATCCAGATAGGGAAGCCTGGCATCCAGCCCCGACGCTGTTCATCTTAAGTGGGAAAGGCAGCGT
The DNA here is from genome assembly GCF_003369695.1 of Bos indicus x Bos taurus. Classification (NCBI taxonomy): domain Eukaryota; kingdom Metazoa; phylum Chordata; class Mammalia; order Artiodactyla; family Bovidae; genus Bos; species Bos indicus x Bos taurus. Next base: position 35,717,512 of record NC_040102.1, read on the forward strand.
GTCAGAAAGAGAACACCAGGGGAGCAGTTCAGATTCCTTCTTTGTGAAATAAGTGGACTTGATAGGATGACCCAGAGGACCCAGGAGAACTCCAAAGTTCTAGGCACTCAAGAAGGAAACCATCTTTGGGAGAAAGGAACACAGTCTGAAACTGCTAATCAGATTGGCCAAGCCCAGACTGGTTATTAAGAGACACTCCTGGTGCCTGCACACTGCAGGGAGCAGGTGGCCAGCCGACCCAGCAGGGACCTACTGGCACCCACTGCAGCGTGGGGAGGATTCATCTCCCCAGGTGGGTTACCCCAGCCCCCTGAGACCCTTGCCCTTCACTCAAAGATCAGCTTTCACATTCACATTCTTTCCCAAGGTTTGCCTCTTCAGCCTACGCCTAGGGAATGACTCTAGATTAACGAGCTGCCACAAAGTCCCTCAACAAACTCAGGTTGGCGAGTTCCAGGGAATCAGAGCAGAAAGACAACCAATTCTCTTCCCAAAGCACCAGAACATCCTTTACCCTGCATCGCCAACAGCGCCCCTTTCAGGCGGCGAGTTATATGACTCCATGATTCTCTAGGAAATGACCAATTTCATGTGTGGTCAGAGTTAAAAATGAAATTTTTTAAAATTAAATCTTCAGCTATGCTAGATCCATGTTTGGGTACATGTAGTCTAGCATAGAGCTCTGAGCTCGAGAAATGCTGAATGACCAACTGGACGCATGAATCAGTGACCGGACACTGCTTCCTTCACACACTGGGTCCCGGGAGATGGGATACCAGCGTCAAGCATCCGCTCATACACCACCTTTCAGAGATGGCTCTAATAGGATTCCCCGGATTTGCTGAAACATCAGGGAGTCAACTTCTCAGAGTGTGGTGATTTACACTATCAGAAGGGGGTCGGTGAAATCTAAATGCAGCAGCTGAGTATTATCCAACCCCTCCGCGCCATCCCCACCCACTCCCACGCACCCCCCACCCACCCCCGCCCAAGGAAGGATGCTTTGGGATCACGGCCACATGCAAGCTGATTCTTCCTGTCCCTCCCCCCTACCCTTTGCAGCAAAAGGTTTCTGGTGAGGACTTCTGAGAGATTTTATTTATGGCCTTTTACTCAATGCCCAAATGCCTCTTTGGGAAGGAATCTTGCGCCATCTGTGGAAGGAAACCTTGTCACTCAGGCAGGTTAGGGCCATGCAGACCCACCAGCCTCATAGGCATTGGGGTCCCCTTGATGGAGTAAGAATGTGAGCCTCAGGAAGCAAGTGTCACCCTGGTTGGGCAGAAGGAGGGTCATCAGAGTTTGCAAACACTGCTGCGAGTGCTCTCTTGCAATTTATTTGAAATTCATTTAAAATGGCAAACAGAAAAAAGGATGTGACTCAAATACAAGCAGCAGAAGGCAGGGCAGATAAACCTTCCTAGAGCTCGTCCACCAAGAACCAAAGAGGCAGGTAGAAATACTTAACGCAGAAATAGGGCATGAAAAACGTGTGCATTCTCAAGCAGCTCTCCGGGCCAACTCCTGCCTGCAGTCACAGTGACAAGTACCCTGAGACTACAAGTGTCACATGTACCCTTTCCTTCAGCTTTATGTGTGTGCACCTCTCCAATGGCACTTTGTCAGCGTAAGGCCCATTTATGTGCATTACTACACATGGTTAATGAAAACCCACAATAGGTAGCCCTAAATGGACATAAAGATTTCTTTTACCTATCATTTACACTTTTCCTGGGAGGAATTCTGTAAGAGATCCAGCCTCAGGGACACCATGGCTGGGATTTTGAGAACCTGTCCTTAGCAAAACAGCCCTGAGTATTAAGTCACTCAGTCATGTCTGACTCTTTGTGACCCCATGGACTGTAACTCACCAGGCTCCTATGTCCATGGAATTCTCCAGGCAAGGATACTGGAATGGGTTGCCATGCCCTCCTCCAGGGAATCTTCCCAACCCAGGGATCGAACCCAGGTCTCCTGCACTGCAGACACTCTTTACTGTCTGAGCCACCAGGGAAGCCCATTACATGTTTCCTGGGAGGAATTCTGTAACAAATCCAGCCTCAGGGACACCACAGCTGGAATCGTGAGAACCTGTCCTTAGCAAAACAGCCCCGGCCACCTCTATTTTATACGTCAGCTCCATACAAAATAGTGGCAGGCTGAAGGGAGCCGACCCTTCAAAAGGATGCCGTTCATGTCTTCTTTTCCAGAGGACACACTTCCGAGGTGTCTGAGGCTCCGTCTTCTGAGGCGCAGAAGACAGGGACCACCCTTGAAAGGTCACCTGAGATCAGGCCCTGAGCCCACATCCAGCCCTCTTCCTGGGGCTGCAAATGTGGACCCAGAATTCCCTTTTAACCCAGAAAGATTTGGGAAGAAGGGAGGGAGATTCCCCCCACTGTGGGGATGTCATTTTACTTGCCAGGAAGTTCCTGAGAGCCCCTGCCCCCAGGGCCCTAAACACCAATGACCCCCCTCCCGGATCCTGGGCGGCATGGTGCTGACACCTAGGGGTGGATGGAAAAACAGCCATGCGGGAAGCCAGCCCAGCAGCCTGGTTTTTCCCCAGCTCGCCCCAAATCTGCCTCCCTCTACGCCCAGAGAAGGTCCCCCCAAACCCATCCAGTGATCCCACACACGGAAAGGCAGAAGCCAAGTTTGACTTTTCATAAAAAGAAGCCAGTTCCCCACCCTATCTAGTCTCCCATCAGCCTGAGAAAAGCAGCTGTCTGGGGAGGATGGAGGGAGAACACGTATCCCCAAAAGGAAGCTCCGAAAGGCTCTGCTCCAGGGATGCAGACCAGGAGGAGCCAGGGACGCCCAACCTCCCGGAGGCACCACGGCTGCTTTCTTACCAAACTCGCTGGCACAGAGATGCTCAATGATGGCTTCAGACTTCAGCTCGTTGTCACATGGAGGACACACGGTCGTGCCTAGGAAAGGAAAGGGGGGGACAGGAGCTGAGTGATGCGGGGCAAGGATGCTGGAGGAGCTGCCCCCGGGGCAGACAGAGATCAGCCTCGGGACCAGGCTGGAAGGGGGTGACGGTCTTCTGGGATTTCTGAAAGGCAATCCCAGAAAAGACGAGTACCGGAAACCCAGGCAGACATCGAGTTCCTTGAAAATTCAGGGACTAGAGCTACTGAAGAAGGAAATGGCAACCCACTCCAGTGTTCTTGCCTAGAGAATCCCAGGGACGGGGGAGCCTGGTGGGCTGCCGTCTACGGGGTCGCACAGAGTCGACACTACTTCACACGACTGAAGCGACTTAGCAGCAGCAGCAGAGCTACTGAATATAGTACAGCTATTCAGATCAACGTTATTTGGGGCTGAATGGGGCGGGTCCTGTGAATCGTGTCTTGAGGTGGTGGGTCCCTGGGAAAAGCTGACTTGTAACCAAACACTTCTACCAGAGTTTGTTTGTTTGTTTCCTGTTTTCTCCTCTCCCCTTGAAATACCTGCCTGATTCCTGCCCTATTCGTGTTCCCAAACTCCCCGATCCATCTGACCAGCTCTCCATGAGCCAAGAAAGAAAATCAGCCAAATTCACAAAGTCCAACCAAGGCTCTGAACGCCCCTGTCCAGAAGGGCTGCTGCAGCGAGATCCTGCAGGGCGGGGAGCAGGAGGAGCTGGCGGGGGGGGCTGGGGGGGCATCACCAGCCCTGCTGCCAAATGGAAGGACCGAGTGGGACAGGGAGACCCTCTGTTGGTGTTTTCACACCGTGAAGTACTTTGAAGAGGAGGTGTGTGTGCCGCAGGCATGGGGGGAACTGGAGGCGACTAGGCCCCAGGGGGAGGAGGCTTTGGAAGCCAGGGCCAGCGGATCCTCCCGGCCAAATGCTGCAGATGCTGGAGGGGCCCCTCCGCTGGTAAACGGCCTCCTGTGGAAGAGCTGGGAGAAAGCCACCCAGTGGAATCGCCAGAAGGGGAGGTGGCTTGTCACCGCCCCCACCACCACTATCCCACCGTCAGCATCAGCATCGCTTCCATCATCTATCAGACATCTATCCAGGATGTAGGAAAGCTCGGGCACATCTTAAGGAGCTTCCATCCAGCATAGCAGCAGAGGCCATGAGCTTTGGGAAAGTCACAAAGGGGGACGGTATGCTGAGCACCTCCACTCCCATTAAGGCTCTTCTTCCTCCCCCTCCCTCTCTGTCTCCAAGGCAGCATCTCCTTCGCCTTGGAGCACTTCTGTGGTCCAGAGAGATGGGCAGAGCCTCCCACAGCAGACAGGGAGTCAGCTAAAGCACCCCCGGGACGCAGCTGGTCCCCAGCGCCTGGGAGGGGGTGCCTGACCACGCCCCGCTTCCAGGCAGGGTCCCTGTGAGGCCCAGCAGAGGCCATACGCTTTCGTCTTTGCTGGCAGACCCCTCTCCCACCTTGACGCTGGGCCCAGGGCCACGCGCTGTCCAGACTCCTTCGGCAGCAGGAACCACTGCTGCACTCCAAGCAGAAGACGGGAGGACTATCTTTGGACCCAGAGCCTGGAACTGTGCTTCTCAGCCGGAACTTAAGATCAGATTCCAGAAATCGTGTTTCTGACAAAAGGGAAACGCTTTCCCGGAATTGTACATTCTGATTCTGGCTTCCATGGGGAGAAAAATGGAAAGGAAGTCCCACCGTATATAGGAAGGACCATGGTACCTGCCTGGGGAGTGTGGACTGTGCTGGGGGGCTTTCCTTGTTCGGGTTAAAAAATTTTTTAATGGAAGTTATCACAGGGCAAAGTTCAATGACTATAATCTGGCCAAACAAGCGGCAGGGCAGGACTGTCCGAATGCAAACACGGGGTGCCCTCGGCTCACTCACACCACCTGGTCTGGACGCCCTGAGTTCCCCGACTTGACTGCAGCCCAGGGCTCTGCACACCACTGGGCATTGTTCTCAGTCCCATCGCCACGTCTGGCCCTCAGCGTCCCCCGGGGGGCAGGAGGTGGCTGGGATGAGCTCAGTGTATTTTCCCCAGCCCGCCTCAACTTTTCTCACAGCCAGCTCTGAAGGGCAATATTAATCTGTGGCCTCTCTGGACTGTGCCGGGGCAGGGGTTGCGGGGGTGCGGGAGGGGGGCGGGGGGGGGCAGCAGGCAGCCTGAGCACAAAAAATCAAACCCACCCAGTCATCCATCAGAGAGGCAGGACGAAATGGCTGTTTTTAGATGCATTTAAAATGTTTCAAGTGAAAGAAGCAAAAACCAAAAGGTGTTGTGTTTCATCAATATTTAAGGGTAAGAGGAGTGCAACACTGGAATCAGAAACACGTAGGTTTTGTTTTTAATCAATGCACACGCATGCACACAGTACACACACACACACACACACACACACACACACACACACAGCAGGTCTTCCCTGGCCAGCTCCTCAACACAGGGAGGGACCCTAAGGAAGAATGAGGCACCGTGACCTCTGCAAAATCTGTGCCTGAAAGTCAGGCTGACTGAACGCACAACATGCCTAAACAACAACAAAATAAAACTAAAAGTATGTGCTGGCTCACGGAGCTTGAATCAGTAAAACCTGGCAGGGAGGAGGAATGACAGTGTATCGGCCTGAGAGTGCATGGGTCTAACGCAAGTGCAAGATTGAGAAATAACTTTTCTGGGAAAAAAAAAAAAAGTGCCTCTCCCATAATCAATGCTGAAGCAGCTTGAGCCTTGGCTTCTTGGGGGTGCAGGGGAGCCTCCTTTGACTCATCTCATTATCAAGTTGATCTTAAATGATGTGTGGCCCCAAAGGCCGGCCCCAGTACCCTAAACAGTACTTGCCCCCGTATGTGAACAGAAGCCAGCCAGCCGGCATTCGGAGACATGTCACTGCTTTGAAAATCCCATTTTAATTTTACACAATAAAAAAAAATAAAGAATAAAAGTTGGGCATGTGGACTTGGTCGCCTCCAAAAGTACCAGTTCTTATTCTGGAGGCACGAACCATAAGGGATGAGGACCAGGAGTCTGGTCTCTCCCCCCCGACCTGTGTGCACACACACACGTCCCTCCCACTTCCAGGCTCAGCTGACAGCAGGGGACACGCAACCCCAGGGGACGCCTTTTGGGGGTTCCTCCCACTGAGGGGGCTGCAGTCCCAGGTAGGAGCAGTGCCTCCTGTAGAACCTGTCACCAGAAACACGGTGGGGAGAACCAGGTCCCAAGTTCCACCCCAGACTGGTCCCTTCACTGCTGTGTGGCTGGTCCAGAGTGGGCTACCTGAGCACTTCTGGGATGGAGAGGGGAGGGGAGATGGTGCAAAGGGGAGACTTTGGGAGGGGGCCAAGGGGGACAGCAGCCAAGGAGTAAATGGCTCCAAGAAGACAGCATGGATTTTGGTCTCCCTTCCCTCAACCACCCCTGCCTCTGGGTGGCGGGGTGGGGGGAGGGGGGTGGATGTCGAGCCAAAAGGATTCTTGTCCGTGCATAACGGCACCCCAGCCAGTCCCCCCACCTGCCAGTCCCCCTCGGAAGGTTTCTGTCGCCGCTTGTACCAGATAGGAGCAGTTGGGGGTGGGCTCTGCCCCAGCAGAGCTGGCTGAGGTCTCTGGGGGTAGGGTTGGGCTTCTCTCCCAGGAGGGGAGAAGGAAAATCCCATGGGTTCTATCCAGACAGAACACCAAGGGCTTAGTCTGCTCCAGGTACCAGCAGCATCTCCCTTGAAGGTGAACCCTGTGCAGACCTCCAGAAAGGGCGAGCATGGGGCCCAGACGGGCTGTTGCCCCCTCCACCCACCGAGCCCATCTCCACATCCCCCACTCTGGGCTTATCTCCGCCCTCCCTGAAATAAGCAAAGGCATTCAAATTTCAGGGTGCCCTTCCCCGGACTACCCCACCCTCACTCTGGGGAGCCTGCCCCACAGGAGACATTCCTCCTCCGGCATCACTTGGAGATAAGCTGAGTCAGCAAGCAACAGGTTTTTTTTTTTTTCCACCCCCGGCCCCCCACCCCCACACCCCCACACACACCTTAAGCCCTTTCCTCCAAAAGCCCTAGAGACGCGGGCCCTGTGCTGGGTGCCCTGGGCACACGGCTCCCCACCTCTGATCACTGGCAGCTCTTTGAGCCTCAACTCTGCTTCCGAAGAAGTCGGGGTTGAATTCATTCCTCTCAAAGTCAGGCGAGGCTGCTGGGGTGTTGATTTATTGGAGATTTTCTTTTCTTTTTTTTTTTTGGCTTGTTAACTTGTTTTGCTCTGTCTTGTGGCCTGGGGGTGGGGGGTGGCGGGGTGACGTGCCTTCTTCCCCCATCAAGAGCTGCCCTTTAAGAGGGAGGGGGTTCTGAGAACAACCTCCTGCCCTTCTCCGGGGCTGTTAGGAAAGTCTTCAATTTGCGGTCCCGCTCCCCAAGGAGAGCGGAACAATGAGCTAATGACAATTTTATCTTCCTAATTACCTGAGGATTTGTGTGAATGAGAGAAGCAGGGGGTATGCAAGAATGGGGACAAGTCTTTCCAACCACCCCCCTCCCTCAAGTCTCCCGAAGCTGTTACCTGAAAGGAGGAAACAGCCTTGCACTTTCTAAACTTTTTTTCTCGGCTTCTTTTGCACCAGTCCGGGAGCTACTTGGCTGAATGACTAGCTAAGAAAAGCGATTAAAAAAAAAATCCTCCTCGAACCTAAGAATATAAACAAAGCTGCACCTTAGCATTTGCTCGGCCCTCCAGAGCTTCCCAGATTTAGAGTTTGGGTTGTGTTTCCCGCCCCCAGCCCCGGGGGCATCTCGTCTACGGGGTTCAAAGCTCCGATGGGGACTCGGTTCCCTCCCAGGGGAGAAAAGCGCTCTCCTGGGACCCTGAGCTAAAGCTTTGTTTCCTGGAAACTGGATTCCCAGGGCAGCGGCTCCACGACCCGCAGCGGGTGCGCGCGCGGGGCTGCCCAGCCGGGCACCACCTCGGACGTCTCGAGGCCGTCGGGCAGGGCCGAAGGCACGTCCCCCAGGCCCGGGGCGTAGCCCGGGGGACCCTCGCCTCACCTTGGGGCTTGGAGGCCTCGGTGGCGTTGGGCGGGGTCATGGCGATGCAGACGTCGCCCTCGGGAAACTTGTCGCACTTGAGCATCTCGGGCCAGTAGAAGCCGAAGAACTGCATGACCGGCTCGCACGAGTCGCGCACGGCCTCGCAGAGCCAGCGGCACGGGTAGATGGGCCGGTCCAGGCAGACGGGCGCGAAGAGCGAGCACAGGAAGACCTGGGTGCCGATGTGGCAGTTCTTGTTGAGCAGGGGCACCCAGCTGCTGGCCTGCTGCTTCACCTCGGCCATGGTCTCGTGCTCCAGCAGGTTGGGCAGCACCATCCTCTTGTAGCCCACGTTGTGGCACAGCCGCAGGTCTGCCGGGATGTCCACGCACTGCGGTGGCTTGGTGTAGAAGCGCCCGCTCTGGTAGGCGCCGATGTCCGACTGGAAGCTCACGTAGTCGTACTCGCTGGCCGAGCCCGCGGCCAGGAGCCCGGCGGCCAGCGCCAGCAGCGCGCCCGCCGCGGCCCAGCGCCCGCCGCCCATGCTCGGCGCCCCGGCCCCCGCGACGCGGGGCGTCCTCGGTGGTCTCCCCGCGCGCGTCCCGCCGCGAACTTGCAGGACCCCACCCGCCCCACGGCTCCGGGGACAAAAGGCGCCGTCCGCACCCGCGCGCAACTGGGCGGCCGCGCGCTCCTGCCCGGCGCTGGCGGGGCAGCCCAGGAGAGCTGCGCGGGGAGGCGAGCGCGCGGCCCGAGTGCGGCCCAGGCGCCCGAGGCGGCGGGACCCGAGTGCCCGGCGCTCCCGCGGCCGAGCCCTCCGAGCCGCGCCGGCCAATCAGCGCCGGCCGTCGGGAGCGCTCCGGGCCCGCCCGTCAGTCACCCGCGCCGCCGGCCAATCGGCTCGCGGGCGGGAGGGCTCGGCTCCCCAGAACTCAGCGCAGGTCAACACCCCTTAAAAACAAAACCAAAAAAATAAATAAAAGAGGGAAGAAGGGAGGGAAAACGAGGAAAAGACAAAAAAGAAAGAAAGAAAAAAGGAAGAGAGAGAGGGGATAGAGAGAAGCGTGCGGAGGATAAAAAGGATGCGCAACGCTGCAGCTAGCTTGAGTCAGATCTCAGGAAAGCAAGGACGCTTAACAGTACTTGCAAGTCCAAGAGCTAATCAAGACTTCTTTTTTGTGTGTCACTTCTCCCTAACTTAACGCAGCAGCAGACTGCTTTCTCGGTGTTGTTCTCTGTGGCTGCAATACGGAAAGCGGCCGTTGCCGACGGACCGGGGCTCAGGAAGGCTGTAGCGAGGGAGGTCTGCCTTTCCATCCCCGGCCGGTGGGGCTCGGCTCCCGCGAAGACCCGGGGAAGGTGGAGTCCGGCTGTTTGCTGGCTTTAAAAGGCAGCTGCGTTTCCAGGTGAGACAACCAGATGATGGCCCTCCTACAGTCCCGAGGCAGTGTGGAAGGGAAGGGTGCGCACAAAGGTGTTGATTTGGGGAGGACAGTTGGGGTTTTTTTTTTGTTTTGGTTTTTTGGGGTTTTTTTGTTGTTGTTGTTGTTGTTTTTAAGAAAAAGAAGAAGAGAAAAAAGAGCCCCGCTCAAGGCCCAGCCCGACAGCACGTCTGTGTGTGCACGCATATGCACATTGACATGTTTGTGGTCTAGAAAGCCAAAACATTAAAAACACATGTGCACTTATCAGCGTGGCTTGTGTAAATATCAAGTCCATCACTCAGGCACACATGCTACACTCAGAGCCGGCCCAGGAACCTCAAGTCAAAAACCAAGGGTTCCTGTTCAGACAGAGGCGAGAGAAAAGTCCCAGCAGAAACAGCCCATTCTTCCCATCCAGCCCACTCCCCACACCCCCCCTCCACCACCCCAGAACAGAGGGTGGTCCCCCTGCCACCCTCCGCCTCAGAGTCCCTGGGGATTCTTTGTAATGAGGCCCAAGCTCCAGAGAGCTAGTAGTGTGACCACGACCAACTCCAGGGACAGGCAAGAGCAACAGCTGTCCCTGAGGTTGGCTGGGTCTCCACACTGCTTGTGTCCCAAAATTTGGGGTGGAGAGGGGGCGCAGAGAAGGCTACAGATCACAACTGAGTGGCGTGGCACTACTCCAGGTGGCAAATGGGCCACAGAGCCCAGAGCTGAAGGCAGACACCAGAGGAGGCGCTGCCTTGCTGGGGGAAGCTGACTTTGGACCCTGCAGACCAAATTTCTTGATGGACAGATTCCAAGTCAAACGACTGGAGTTTTTCGATGAAGAGAGGCTCTTAAAGCAGTCCTGCGCCTAAAGATACAGTGATGCCCCTGTGCACCCAGGGAGCTGTGCCGCTGGTCAACTTCTCCATCACCTCTAAGCTGATGAAAGGTGCGCTAAAGCAAGGGGGCGATGCGGAGGGAAAGAGATGGGGGAGAGCAAGGCTCCTTCGGGTGGCAAAGGGTTAATCCCTAAACAATTGGGAATGCTCAGCCCAGAAGCTGGGGAAGACATTCCTCACAGACAGAGAAGAGACCACAGGAAACCAGGCAACTGTGTCTCAATTCAAGGGGCAGTTAGAGAAAAATGCAGTTTGGTAGGGGTCCTTTTCTCTCCTCGAGGCAGGCCCTCGGTCCCCAGGCAAATGTGTCTGTTTACTCACTCCCTGCAAAGAGTTGTGTTAGCAGATAACATCCTGTCAGCTCTGCATGCAGGCTTCGCCCTGCCCTCACTCCTGTCTGGACCGTTTCCCCAGATGGTGGAAGGGCCTGTCTGTCCCATATGAAAATTCGGGAAATTAGTTCAGGGGACTGCTCCTCCACCAGTGCTTGGGGGTCTCGAGGCAGCAGTAAATGTCACAGTTCCATTCATGGGAGGGCCTAGCCTAGGTCTGGTTTTTTCCGATTGATCACCCCCAATCGGTCTCAGTGAGAGGGCTTTTGGGGCACCCAGGGACATGACTGTCCCAAGAAATACAGGGGGTATGAGAGCAACTAAGCCGCCAGAATCTTAAACTCAGTGCATTTCTGGCTCCTCCCAAATCCCAGCTGGAAAGGCAGGGCTCAAGTCTCAGTCCCACTGACAGACTTGAACCCACACCGAGGCTAGGCTTCTACGGTCTGCAGTGCTTAGAGTCTTCCATGGACGTCCCTGGTGGTTCAGAATCTGCCTTCAATGTGGGAGACCTTGGTTCCATCCCTGGGTTGGGAAGATCCCCTGGAGGAGGGCATGGCAGCCCACTCCAGTATTCTGGCCTGGAGAATCCCCATGGACAGAGGAGCCTGGCAGGCTGCAGTCCATGGGGTTGCAAAGAGTCAGACATGACTGAGTGACTAAGCACTGCACAGGATTCTGGAGAATGACTGCCAGCCCCAGTCAGTTCTCATACTGTAAGACAGCACCAGGCAGTCCTAAACACTCCGTATTTTAGAGGTGAATGCAGTTGTTGGGGTTTTGCGAGGGGCGGGGGAGGGGGAGTTGTCCTTTATCATGTTGTCAAAATTTTGCACTTCAAAGCCCAGTCTCCCTTCCCCTAGGCAAGAATTTGTGTGTGTGTGTGTGTGTGTAGAGGAGAAAGTTCTAGAGCAAAGATTCTTTAAACACGTTATTGACATGACAGAGATCTCAGAAACCAGGGGTCTCCAGAATGGGATCAGGAACCAGGAGACACACCTTTCCTTCTTGAATGAACAAAAATATACCTTCACATTTGTGTTTTTCATTTCAAAAAAGTTCTTTTTTTTCCTACCCTACCAGATGCCTGTACAAGAACATCAGAAGTACGTCCCCTGTTGCCTCAAGTCCCCAGCTTAAGGAGGCATTCTTCAGCCTCCCCATCGCCTGAAGCCGACGGTCAGGCCAAGCAGGATCACTGTGGGGCCTCCCAGCACCTACACCCAGAGATCCTCCCTGCCCTTTGCCAGAAAAACAGCAGTTGGGACCTCCCTGGTGATCTGGTGGTTAAGACTTCCCGCTTCAACTGTAGGGGGCGAGGGTTCAATCCTGGTCCCTGGTCTGGGAACTAAGATTCCATGCTACATGTTACAGCCAGAAAAAAAAAAAAGAAGAAAAACAAGAAGGTGGGGAAAACTTCCCGGGAGGTTTTGTTCTTTATATATATATATATATATTTTATTTTATTTTATGTATTTATTTATTTGTGTCAGGTCTTCTAGTTGTGGCACACAGGCTTCGTTGCCCGGCAGCACATGGGATCTTAGTTCCCTGACTGGGAATCGAACCTGCGTCCCCTGCATTGCAAGGCAGATTCTTAACCACACACTCCCCAGAACTACACTCGGCGTCCTCTCAGTCAGCCAGAAGTGGGACACCAGGGCGGAGGGGAGGGTGTCCTGCCTGTGGCTGGGCGCTGATGGGTCTGTGGCCATGTGGAGAAAAGCATCCTGACCCAGAGTCAAGAAACACAGGGTGTGGCTCCAGTTCTGCTTCTTGTGGCTGGGCGACTTGCACTCAACTCCCTGGGCTGAGTGCTCATCTGTAAATCGCAGCAGTTAATGCCTGCCCTGCTCCCTCAGGAGGTACCATCTGTGCATTCTCAGTGTCCAGTGTCACTGAGGTTCACAGTTAGGCTTCTAAGGTCTGCAACGTTTAAAGAAGCATTCCACGGACTTCCCTGCTAAGCCAGTGGTTCAGACTCAGCTTCCAACGCATGAGGGGCGTGGGATCCAATGCACCTGGTCAGGTGACTAAGATCCCACGTGCCTCGTGACCAATAAGCACATAAATAAAGTAGCATTCCACACAAGACAACATCAAGCACAGTAATGTTCTCGCTTGGATAAGCATCTTTTCCACTCTGCCTCCATGGAGGTACAAATGCCCTGTGGTTCCCAAGTCCCTCTGACTCAAGAACTGGCCTGACTTGCTGTCTGGGGCTTGGGACTGTCTGGGAAGAACCATAAACACTTGGAGTTAAAGGCACAGCCCCATCTCCTCCCAGGCAAATATCCCTCTGCATCTTTCTTTTTATTCACTTTCTATTGTCCTAAGAACATGTAAGATGAGAGCTGCCCTCCAGATGCATTCTTTTATTTATTTATATATTTGGCTGTGTGCACGCTGAGTTGCGTCCAACTCTTTGCGACCCCTTGGACTGTACCCACCCCCCTCCCCCAAGCTCCTCTGTCTATGGAATTTTCCAGGCAAGAATACTGGAGCGGGTTGCCATTTCTTTCTCCAGGGGATCTTTCCGGCCCAGGGATCGAACTCATGTCTCCTGCATTGTCAGGCGGATTCTTTACCACTGAGTCACCACTGGGTCTTAACTGTGGCATGCAGGATCTTCAGGCTTCGTTGTGGCTTGAAAACTCTTAGTTGCACGATGCAGGATCTAGCTCCCTGACCTGGGATCGAACCAGAGCCCCCTGCATTGGGAGCTCAAAGTCTCAGCCCCTGGACCACCAGGGAAGTCCCTCCAAATGCATTCTTACGCATCCAGGACAGGACTGGTGAACCTCTGCACCACACTTGATGGGGCTGGCTGAGCCCCAAGCTGCCACCACTGGCTCCTTTTGCTTCTTGGGGACACAGCCACTAGGCTCAGGCAACGTCAGTAGAATGTCCTTCCTTTCCTGAAGGGAGACTGTGTTCCCTGTAATTTCTGCTCCCCAGGCCACGCTAGCTGCAGTGGACCTGCCCTGAACCTCAAGGTCACAGTCACACACTCCCTGCCCCAGCACTCAGACAGACCTACCCTCTCACTCTCCAGACGAGTCCTTGTCAAACTGTGCTTGGCCCTTTGTATTCATGTAACTACCTTATTTAGTGGCTCAGACGGTAAAGCGTCTGTCTGCAACGCAGGAGACCGGGGTTCGATCCCTGGGTTGGGAAGATCCCCTAGAGAAGAAAATGGCAGCCCACTCTGGTACCCTTGCCTGGAAAATCCCATGGACCGTGGAGCCTGGTAGGCTACCGTCCATGGGGTCGCAAAGAGTCGGACACGACTGAACGACTTCACTTCACTTCACCTTATTTATAAATATATACATTGTAGAATTTCTATACTGTCTTCCAGAAAAGAGGGGGGATTAAGACACATGTTTTTTAAGTTCAAAAATTAATCTATTTAATTTACTGCATTAATAGAACAAATGAGATGATCATAGGATCGTCCAGATAAATGAAGGAAGAAAAACTAACAAAATTCAGAATATACCACAATTTACAAAAAAAAAAAACTGAATACACAGAATATGAATTCTTCTCTGCATATATATATATTTCAATAAAAAGTTAAATACATAAACAGTCTGCTGCTGCTGCTGCTGCTGCTGAGTTGCATCAGTCGTGTCTGACTCTGTGCGACCCCATAGACAGCAGCCCACCAGGCTCCCCCGTCCCTGGGATTCTCCAGGCAAGAACACTGGAGTGGGTTGCCATTTCCTTCTCCAATGCATGGAAGTGAAAAGTGAAAGTGAAGTCGCTCAGTCGGGTCCGACTCTTTGCGACCCCATGGACTGCAGCCCACCAGGCTCCTCCGTCCATGGGATTTCCCAGGCAAAAGCACTGGAGTGGGCTGCCATTGCCTTCTCCCATAAAACAGTCTAGGGCAGCCTAAATAACTCAAGAGCTCTAAGCTAAAAGTTCTTCCAAAGCTTTAAGTATGAGTATCTAGTGAATACCCATATTTTTAACTTAACATTAAAAAAATCTCTAATGGGTTGTTTCTCTGTTAAAACCCTCATAGACTTTTTGACTGTCCACAGGGAAAAGCCCAGAATTCAGAACAAATCAAGATCTTGTCCTCCAACGTCCTTCCAGTACCCCACCTGTACCCTCTAGATCACACATGTCATTTTGTCAGTAATACCCTCCACCTTTGTACAAAGTCCAACTCATAGACTTCCCAGATTTAACAAATGAAGATATAGGATGCCTGGTAAAATTTGAATTTCAGATGAACAAGTTTTTTTTAGTATAAGTATGTCCCAAATATTGCATAGGATATACTAATACTACACCTCATTCCTGTTTATGTGAAATTTAAATTGAACTGGACATCCTGTATTTTACGTGGCAAACCCACCTGTTCATCCCTCCAGCACTGCCTCCTTCCAGCAGCCTTGCCTGATTCCCCTCTCGGCCCATCACCTTCCTTCTCCACCCCTAGTGGGATTAACTTCCTCTTCTCTGCCCCCCAGAGCATCTGTGTACACTTCATTACCACACTCTTGGTTTATAACTGCTTGCTTTCAGGGGTCTTCTACGTGACCGGGAACTCTTGGAGAGCCAGGATCTTGTCTTATTTTGTCTCACTTATCCTTATAACCTTAGCATCCGGCATGGTGCCAGGCATACAGTAAGTGCTCAGAAAGTCTCTGCAGCCCCAGTAAATGCATAAATATGTAGTAGAAGGAGGCAGATATGGGAAGGATCCAGGCTAAGAGAGGTATATCCTCAAACATCAATTTTGCACTGTTTCCTGAGAACTAAGGCAATAAGTCAGCATGAATAACTCACAGAGTTCTCTTTGACTGCAGAGGAACTGATCCTCAGCACCTTATACTGTGAACAGAGTGTTCAAACAGTGATTCCTAAAGGAAATCAGTCCTGAATATTCATTGGAAGGACTATGCTGAAGCTGAAGCCCCAATACTTTGGCCACCTGATGTGAAGAGCCAACTCATTAGAAAAGACCCTGGTGCTGGCAAAGATTGAAGGCAGGAGGAGAAGAGGAAGACAGAGAATGAGATAACTGGATGGCATCACCGACTCAAGGACATGAGTTTGAGCAAATTCCAGGAGATAGTGAAGGACAGGGAAGCCTGGTGTGCTGCAGTCCGTGGGGTCACAAAGAGTGGGACACGACTGAGTGAGTAAACAACAGCAAACAGCGTGGGGCTTTCGTAAGACGTGTTGTAAGAGGTACTGATGTACTGTCTTCTTACAGCTCGAGAGGTCAGCGCCTCCCTGGGCTACAGTCAAGCTGTTGGCAGGGCTGTGTTTCTTCTGGAAACTCTGGGACTTTTTCTGTCTTTTCCAGCTTCCTATGCTGCCCTCATTCCTTGGCTCCTGGCCCCCTCCTCCATCTTCAGAGCCAACAGTGGCAGGTTGGGCCTTCCCCCTGCATCCCTCTAACCCTCAGAGTGAACCTTGTGGGCAGAAGCCCATCCAACTCACCTCTCCCAGGGGGCCTGCACCAAGTAGGCTGCTCAGTAGCCAGTGGACATGGGCCGTGGGGGAGTTGGTGAATGCCCTGGACGATTCCTGGAGAAGAAGAACTGAACTTCCTGTAAATCCTGTGTGGACCCTGACCCCCAAATGCTAATACAAGCCTGTTAAAAACTCGGCATCTGGAACCCAAAAGGCCCGGGATCCTGGGAGCCTCTGACAGCGCCTGAGAGAGGAGGAGGGTCAAGAGAAGCTGGAAGAGGCTTGGCAGTGGTGAGACCCGGTGCCAGGTCGTGGCTCTGAGCTCCGGGCTCTGCTTGGCCATCACAGAGCAGGGAAAGTGAATCCTTAGGAATCCCTCCCCTCTGGCGATCCCAGCAGTGAAAGTGAAATGGCACAGGCTTCCATCATAGGGACCCATAAATCTGCTGAGACGGCTCCCCGAGGCGGGATGGGCGGCCAGCGGGGAGTGTGAGGAGGAACCCCGCGCCCTTCCCTTCTCGGGGGTTTGATATAAACGAGGCACCGGGAGAGAATGGGCGCGTGTCCATCAGGTACGGTGACCACGCTTGTGCTTTGAAAGCACCCACCCCCTGATTTCCATCTGCAGCTGGCGGTCCCCTCTCCCAGTCTCCCTCTGCCTGAGGAATGCATCCGGTCTTAGAGGCGGCCCTCACCTGAGCTCAGGCGCTCTTCTCCACCCATCCCCCATCCCCAGTAGTGACTGCACCTCTGCAGGCTTTCCTAGGTCTCACTCCACCTGCATTATCCCCTTTGGGCCTCACAAAAGCCTCTGAGCAGGTGGAGCAATTCGTTATTCCCCTTGAACAGAAGACCCAGAGGCTCAGAGTGGTGGGACCCTTACTGGCAGTCCAGCCATTACTGCGCTCGGTGCTGGACAGACTCAAGTCAGGAAAGCCCATCTTGGATTCCAATCCTGTTGACTCGGCTTAATTGCCTATGTGAAATGCCCGTCTCTGGGGAGAGAAACCCAGAGAGCCTTTGCTGGCATTGACATCTTATCGTGCGTTCATTTATCAAGTTCTTCCCAGAGACCAGCTAGAAGGAAGCAATGGTCTTGAAAGAGGGCGGGATGGTGAGATGGGTCTGAAGCAGGGGCAAGTGCAGGAGGTCCCTTCCTGAGGGTCCTGGGGATGGGGAGCAGAGTGCCTGAATTCAGGTAAGCGTGACCTCTAAGACGGGATGCATTATCCAGGCAGAGGGAGACTGGGAGAGGGGCCCCCAGCTGCGGATGGAGATCGGAGGGTGGTTGGCTTCAGAGTGCCAGGACGGTCACCACACCTGATGGACACCCACCCATCGTCTCCCCACAGGACAGCAGGAAGGAGTTGCAGATGCCTGCGGTGGTCAGAAGTGGGGTGTGGGGACTGCTGCCAGGAAAAGGGACTCGGGGGTCCTGGGTTGCCAAGGGGACTATAACGCTCTGAGCCTGCAGCTGCAATGAAACACGTGCAGCCGACCTTCCGTCATGTGGGTGCCCAGAAGTAAAGCTCCAGGAGAGAAAAGACTGCAAACCATGCAAAGAGGGAGAGCTCGCTACACCGGGGAGAGAGAGAAAGAGAGGGCTAGACCAGAGCTGGTCCATGATGTAAGGCAGAAGACCTGTCCACAGTCCTCTCCAGGGCCTGAACATCTTGAGAGTTACAAGGTTGCATGGTCTTCCCAGGGGGAATATTAAAAATATTTAAAAACCAGTATGGCACGACCAATCAGGTCGTATGCCAGGCAGGAAGCTCCTATGGAGTCGTGCAGGTGTGCCGCTGCATCCCAGCACCACGCAGTTCCCATGGAGGAGCAAGAGGATGCGCCGTTCCCAGAATGCACCACACTGCCCCTGCAGGCCCACTGACCTCCCAGCCGGTACCCAAGATTCAGCTCCCCATTTTTTCATGTCTGGCCACTCCCCAGGCTCTCCCTGCAAGACCAGGGTGGTCCCCTGTCTGCCCTTGTGTACCACAGCTATCCAGGCAGCCCTCCTCAAACGCTCTTTGCTTGTCTGCATGTCTGGAGCTCCTCCAGAAGTTCCTTGAAGCCAGAAGCTGTATCCTTTTCGTCCTTGCATTTTCCGTACTTAGCCTCCTGCCTGCCATGTCATAACATGGGATCCCTGAGTGAGACAGGTCCTATGACCCAGCTCTGTGCAGTCAGAAGTTAAGTGGGACACCCTGGAAAGCATTTTAAAACAGACAGCCTTAGGGAATTCCCTGGCGGATTGGCAGCTGGGACTCCTTGATTCCTCTGCTGAGGATCCAGTTTCAGTACCTACTCAGAAATTAAGATCTCACAAGCTGCACAGCAAGTTAAAAAAAAAAAAAAGCTGCCTTAGAAGGCAAGCAGCTTGACCTTCTCTCCACTCTTCTGCTGGCCTGGAATTCAGATGTGATGCCAAGAGGTACAGCAGCCATCTTGCAACCATGAGGACCACAAGCATGCAGATAAAGGCTCACATACTAGAATGTAGGAACAGAAAGATGGGAAGAACCTGGATTATAAGTAGTGACTTCAGTGGCTTACCCCAGAATTCCGTTGGGCCAGACCTGCAGTCTCTGCTTCACTTGTTGAAATTCAAAGTCATTCTGGTTTTCTTTCAAACAGCTAGAAACAAACCAAAGTGACCCAAGTCTCTGATTTAGAAATTCTCACAGCAGACAGGAAAAGGGAGGCCTGAACATTCTAATTTTTACTGCCTCCTGGGATATTACTATTCATAGTCTGGTCCCCAGACCAGCAGCATCAGTAGCTTCTGGGATCTTGTCAGAAATGCAGAATCTCAGGCCCCATCCCAGACATATTCAATCAGAATTTGCATTTTAACAAGAATCTTACATGCATGTTATGCATATTTAAGATTGAGAAGTACCATCCTAAGAAACTCTTCTTTCTTCTGTTTCGATGCCTATAGCTGCAAAAGAATCCTCTATCTAGGTGTCAGTGCATTTGTCATGCATAAGCACCCTCATTGCTCTGTATTCCTTGGTTAGCAATCCACTGGAAGGGGCTTATGGACCCCTACTTATCAGAAGAGGAGACTGAGTCACAGAGAAGCTTACCAGCCACTTCAAGGATAGAGCATTCAGACAGACCTTTAGCAATGAATCCAAGTTCACAAGACAGAAGGGTGGACAGGAGACTCTCTTTTCTTAAGGAAACAGCTCAGGACTACTACAAAGCAAAGAGCAGGCAGCACAGAAGGGCTGGCCTTTGGTCCCTCCAAGGCTGACCGCACCAGCCAGGAGCAAAGAGACCGCACTTTCTCCCCCACTCACTGCAGAATAAGCAGTTGTGTATCTGGAGACTTCTGTAATCTTCCAGCAGGTTCAGAGTCTATATTATTTAGTATCTGTCCCTAGATAAGCCTGCCCTTTTATGGATCCTTTTAACATTTACAGCATTACAAGAAAGCCATAATCCCCAGCCCTCAGGAAAGCACAGCGTGTCCATCTGACCCCTTTGTTTTCGACTTTCAACTGCAGTCTATTAACCAAACTGCTGAATACACGGTATAAGCCCCATCAGTAACAACTTCCCAAGTAGAACCTCTCAGCCTTGGAGTGCTTTCCCAGTTCTGCATGAGCTTCTTGGGTGTGAGAAGTTTAACAGCCATTTTCATCCGTAAATAGGTAACCAACCACTTCCTGAGGCGTCACGTAGTCCTTACCGCCATCACTTGCGTCTTCTTTTACGGCCATCATCATTGGCACCTTGACCGGAGGATAAACTATCCTTTCTGGAAGATGACATGCTCTGCACCCTGCATGATTTTAACGCAGCTTTGGGGGTTCTATTTCTGGCTCCACTGCAAGGAAGGTGCTGCCTCATAATCAGTGGGGATTTCAGACTGAGGGTTGATTCCATCCTCCATTTTCTCCTGACACAAGCTTTGTCTGAGCTGGGTCCTGTGGGGAAGCAGGCATCTAAGATGTGTCCCCAGACCCTTACGAGTGTAGAGATGGGAAAGAAAGACCCATCAGAGATGACTCAGGGGGCTGGTGTAGGCAGAGCAAAGCTGGAGAGAGGGGCTCACCCCCACTGTGGCGTTCAGCATGCAGAGACCCCGTATTCAATCTCAGACCCATCCTTCTATCGTCTAGGAATCGCTCTCTCTTCCCCCCCATCATTCTGTCCATTCCCTTAACTAGCTAACTAACAAGGAGGCTCTCAGCCTTCTGATACTGCCCCCAAAGGTTGGGTAGTTGTTGTCACAAGAGTTAAGTGCAGTTGTAACAGATTAAAGGGGGTGGCTGGCAGGAAGAAGCAGGGCATCCTGAAGTCCAAAGGAATCACACTTCCACGCCTCTGTCATGCTGGAAAGTCCTGCACCAGCGGGCCACACCAGGCCTTCCCTCCCTCCTGCCCTGGCTTAGGTCCCCTCTAGCCCTCCAAGGTGAGGGGAAGCCCCAGATGGAGGTCCAGTTTTGCAAAAACACAGGGAACCAGACATTGTCTGCCAAGACTACTCACAAAACCGCTTCTCTGCGCCGAAAGGGCGCATATGATGAATGTGTCCGCCCAGGCGCCCTGTCGCCAGGCCCTCTCCCCTTATCTCTCACACATCATATTTCTCTCGGTTCGGGCATAACTGACCCTGGAACCAGAGATCTGCAGGCAGCTCCAAACAAATCCCGTGACCCTTCTTGTCCTCGGAGATGGAATGTTCTTGATGGGGAATGGATTGCAGGGGAAAGGGGCTGCTTGATTGGTGGCTGTGCCCTGCAGAGCGGTGGGCGGAGGGGGTGGGGGTGAGGGAGGCAGGGCTGGACCCACCAGCGCGATGCTCCTGGTTGCGCCGAAGCTCCCCACTTTCCACTCCATCCCTGGCTCTCGGACTGGGCTCCTGGCTGCTCTCAAGACCCTTTCTTTCCTCTGAGGGGCTTCCAGATGGAGTGCCTCCCCCACCTGATTTTCTGGGACTCTCCCTGGGAGGTGAGGCACCCCCAACCCCCAAAGGCTGGCTCCATAGCTCCAGCACTGAGGGCGGGGGCGTCTGTGGAATGCAGCCCCCTCCCCACGCTCAGAGGCCGCGCAGGGCACAATAGAATACATTAGTCCCGCAGCCTTTTCAGCTCTGCCTCTTTACGAACAATGGCGGCAACTGAGCTGATTTTTGCCAAATGACTGGCTTTAGTCCATTCGGAGCAGAATGGAGGCCGCCAGACAAAGTCCATATTCAGGGCTTCCGAAGGGGGTGGCTAATGGGCACGGGGGCACCAGCCCGGGCTACTTCCTGGGCCCCACACTCCAAACGTCCCAGCACCCAGAAAAGAGCCGGGAGGCAGACACCATCTGGTCAGGGCCAGCTGCCCCTGAGATTAGCGACCGTGCGCTGCCCTGGACGCAGGCAAGGCAGGTTCTGTGTTTAATTTGCGAGGCCTGGTACCAGTGGTTAACCCCAGAACAACCTTTCGTGTTGGGAGTTTTATTTAGGAAAAACCAGCTCGGCTTCTGGGAGGAAACAGTGCTGTAATAACATCAGCCATCAGCTCTGTGATGGGAAGAGTCTGGTTTCCCTGCCTGAGCAAACCAGGGGACCTATTTCTTGTCCTCTCTGAGCCTCAGGGCCTTAATTTGGGAGGAAGTCGGCAACCCACTCCAGCATTCCTGCCTGGAGAATTCCATGGACAGAGGAGCCTGGCAGGCTACAGTCCATGGGGTTGCAAAGAGTTGGACACAACTGAGCGACTAACACACAGACACACACACAGAGACACACACACAGAGACACACACACACACACACACACACACAGCCTACACAAGCTCTAGGCCATTTCAAACCTTGACATTTTATGTAGAAAGAAAATTCTGGCCATACGTCCTTTCCTTTACATCTCATACTGCATTAGAAACTCCCCAAACACCAGGAAACTCAAGAGCCCAGTACAAGTGTTAGTGATGATTATAACCTTTGGCAAAGACCAGTGTGAAACAAGCCAAGCCATCACCAAAAATATGGCTGTTCGGATGCGATTTTTTGTCGTTCCTGTAACGACTGTGTCAAGCTGGAGAGACAAGAGTACCCCCCGTTGGCAGAGAAGCAGGTGCTACAACGTCGCCCCCACCGACCTGGCCTTCTCCCAGCTGGTTCTCTTCTCTGCCATGGATGTGCTGTGATCCCGCCCTGGAGAGAGACAGCTTTTAGCTCTTCTCTTTGCATTTTCCTTCTTTACTATTGCATTATCAATATGGCAAACACAAGAATTCTGCCTAGATTTTTTGTGTACCTAAGAAAGTCATCCCAAGCACCCAGCTATTGAACATGAGGCATCTCAGATGGGAATGCTCTCTTGCCAGTGACGTCACCTGCTCAGGGGGAGGTCTTTTCTATTTCAAAATGTACCTGGCCTTTCTACCAAAACCAACCCCTTGGCCTGTTTTTTTGTTGTTTTTCTTTTTTCCTGTTTGATTTTCCTACCCACCTCTTGTGATCTTCTAACACCCACATATTTTTCTAATTTATTTTATTGTCTGTCTCGCTTTATACCGCCACCACCGCTTCTCAAAGGCAGAGATTTATATCAGTTTTGTTCACAACTGCATCCCATAGAACAGTGCCTTGGTGCCTAGAAAACACTTAATACAGAAACACTTGCTGTTTGATGAATGAACTAATGATGAATGAATGTGGAGAATATAGGATACAAACATACATGTAGTATGATGCAAATTTTGCAGAAAGAATAGAAGGAAGAGAAAGAAGGAAGTGATACAAAATACTGTGCATAAAATAGAGAAGCAGCAAAGATTTACTGTAGAGCCCAGGAAATAATGGATAATAATATGAAGAAAAAGGAATCACTTGCTGTACATCTGAAATTAACATAATACTGTAAGTCAACTATACCTCAATTTGGGCTTACCAGGTGGCATTAGCAGTAGTGGTAAAAAACTCACTTGCCAATGCAGAAGACATAAGAGACACAGGTTTGATCCCTGGGTCTGGAAGATCCCCTGGAGGAGGGCATGGCAACCCATTCCAGTATTCTTGCCTGGAGAATCCCATGGACAGAGAAGCCTGGTGGGCTACAGTCCACAGGGTCGCAGAGAGTCAGACATAACAGAAGCGGCTTAGCATGCACACATGCATGCTTCAATTTAAAAAAAGAAAGGAGAGGGACTTCCCTGGTGGTCCAGTGGTTAAGACTCCATGCTTCCAATGCAAGGGGCCCAGGTTGGATTCCTGGTTGAGGAACTAAGATCCCGCATGTCACGTAGACAAAAAAATAAGTAAAATAAAACATTAAAAATATATATACAATAAGTAAAACAAAAATGAAAGGCGGGAAAGAAGGAAGGAAGGAAAGAAGGGAAAAGATAACTAAATATTTGAAAATAGGAACACTGAAGTGTTCACAGCCTCTGGTTTTGGGAATCACAGGCAGTTTAAACTTTACTCTTTTGGCTTTTTTTTCATTTTCTAAAATGTCTACAATGGCCATAAGTCACTTTGGCGGGGAAAGGGTAAGAGAATAAATATTACTGCTAAAGAAAAGAGGTTGGGTAAAGAGAACACCATAACCATTTTTCTCAGCAGAAAGAACACGGTGAGTCTCTAATATTAGCCCCAGTGACATAGGTTCTTAAAAATCCTGCCTCATTTGAAGCATCAGGTAATTATTGCAAAAGCCTTCGTGTGGGAGGGGGTGAGTGATGGCTCACATTTTCTGGATAACTGCCCTCATTGTCCAGTTCACACTGCCTATAGAATCATATCTGCATTTCCAGACCACACAGAAGCGAAGCTTGGAGTGAGAGCTCGCTCGCCGTCAATCCGTCAACAGGCATTTAATGAGCTCCTACTACATGCAAGGCTCTTGCTGTGCCTCGTTGCTCACTCTTGGGTATGTGGCCTCCTCACTGCCCCCTGATACCTCCACCACCCCCATCTGCTCTCCTTGGGCTGCCTGCCCTCCCGGGGCACCCCAGGTCCAGTCTGGTCGTCCGTCCGTTGCATCCTGCATCCCTTAAGGGAGAGACACTGAGCTTGGTCCACCTGCTCCAACTCTGAGCAAGGGGTGGGGGGGCAGTGGTCCCTGGTGATGCCTCTGAGCTGCCTCCCAGCAAACTTGCCTGGGTCCCTTCCATCCCCCTGGACATTGCTGGATGACACTCCCACGGGAAGGGGCTGAGAGGGGAGCCGTGGAAGGTCATATGTCTATCATGTCAGGGGAGAGCTTGGCGGCCACCTTTCTCAGTGGCAGGAATTCGTCCTCTAATAACTTGCCACACGAAACACACCTCTCCCGCTTGGACTGGACTGTGTCCCAGGATGGGGAGGCCAGTGAGAACCCTGTCCCTGCGCACCGCAAGGAGGGCCCGTGTTTCCTGCAGAGCCCTGGGGGTGTTGGCTCTCAGGAAATGCTGGACCAGAGAGGTGTCACCCACCAAGAGCAGGGAGGCAGAGAGCTCGGGGCTGGAACCCCCCAGGAGCGTGTCTGGGCCTGTGGCGGGATCCAGCGAGGCAGCAGGGATTTCCTGCCAAGCTAATGAGGGTGCTGGCAGCGTGCAGCCATCACTGGCAGGCAACGTTAGCTCTAATTGGGATCCAGCCCTGCCTCCTCTGGAGGGCGGCAGTGCCTGGGAGCAGGGCCCTCCACCTCAGAAACTTCCTGCCCCGCCTCCGGACCCCTGGGAGGGCACACGCCCTGGGCGCCCTGCAGCGTGTCCCCCCACCTCCCCAACTACCCCTCTTCCCTCCCCTTCCCCCACATTGAGATGCCTTCCATAGCCCACACAGGACACCTGGACCTAGCTAGTTGTGGCCAGCTTGTCTGAGGACTGGTCAGCCCGCTGGAGAAGAAACCGGTGTGTCCAAGGGCCGGCCACCCCACTGGAGATGAGAACGGCGTGTCCGAGGGCCGTCACCCTGCTAGAAATGAGAACGGCGTGTCCGAGGGCCGTCACCCCACTGGGGAAGAGACTGGCATGTCCGAGGGACGGTCACCCCGCTGGAGATGAGACCAGAGTGTCTGAGGGCCGTCACCCCGCTGGAGATGAGAACGGCGTGTCCGAGGGACGGTCACCCCGCTGGAGATGAGACCGGCATGTCCGAGGGCCGTCACCCCGCTGGAGATGAGAACGGCGTGTCCAAGTGCTGTCACCCCACTGGAGTACTCTGGGCTCCAGGCCACTCCCTCTCTGTGCCCCCACCTCTCGGGGTTCCAATGCCCAGGTGTGCTGCTTCCCTCCGTCCGTCCTTCCACCATCTCCTGCAGATGGAGAATTGCAACCGGAAGAAGAGGAGCACGGCTGGTGCTCCCAGCTGGAGCTTGCAGCCTGGGGGACCTGTAGGGGGTGGAGGGAAGGACCCTCAAGGCTGATGGGGTTTCCATGTTTCAGGGAACTTTCTCCAGAAGGAGGGACGATTTCTCACCTTGCAGGGCAGGACCAACACTTGATCAGCATCTTGTCTTGAGAACTTTATTGGAGCCCTGGACTTTCTGTCATCCACTCAGCTACTCCGTGCCGGGCCCTCAGGGGGTCCAGGGGATGGCGATCAGGGCAGACACGAGGCAGACCCGCCATCAAGGTAGCCCAGCCGCAGCCTAGAGCCCTTGTGTGCCTTCTGCCAGCTGAGATGAGGTTCAGACTCTGATCCAAGGAGGGTTTGCGGAATCCCTCCTCTGTGTCAGATGCTTAGAGGCTCGTTGGTGCATTGATGAGCTTGGCAGAACCTCAGCAAATTCGGGAGGTGAATTCGTGCTGAAGAAATGGAGGCTGAGACCCTAAACGCTTTGCCCAAAGTCACTCAGCGGACCAGTAGAAGGACCCAGATCCAGGACTCGGAAAGTCTTTGACACACGTGGTGGTGGCAGGGTGGGGGGAGGGGAGCTGCCAGCTGAAAAGGTTAACAGAACTTTTTGAAATCCCTTCTCGGGTACCAAGTCCTGTGCTGCTAGATCTGCACCCAGGAATCAAAAGTTCTCACTTGGCCTAGCACCACTCCATCCCCCACCCACCGAAGAAACAGCCCCAGCCCGCCCAGCAGAGGACCACGGCAGCCTTGGTACTTTTCCGACATCTGTGGCCACGGCCCATGGGGGACACCTTCTACGAGGGCCATGGAGGTGGACGTTTGGACTGGCTTTCCAGTCTGTGCTGCTTTTCCCTTCTGTCTGTCTCTCTCTCTTTCCTCCTTTCTAAAAGGAGAGCAAGGTCTCTATTGTGCCCCATTGTGTGCCCGCTGCCGGGCCGCTGGGTTTTCCCGCCCTGTCTCATTAAGATGGATGGGGTTGCTGCCTTATTAATAATTGGGAAGGTCATTCTTTGTTTCTTGTTCCTCTCCTCACTAACGAAGCCTGCTCCGGTGGCTCCATAAAGAACTTTGCAGCCCCGGGCGCACCCAAGCATCTCCCCTGTGTGCAGGGCACTGGCTGCCAAGGCAGGCTGGCCAGCCAAGCCTGAGAGTCCCTAACGTGCCCCGCTCCAGGGCCCTGGTGTCACGGGAGGAAGGGCTGCCGTCATGCCGCCCCAGGGAAGCTGTTGGACCCGCCCGCAATCACCCAGGGTGTGGAGGAGAGGACACAAGCCAAGTCCTAGGTCTGCACGGCTGGCTCCGGGCTTCGTTCTTCCCACTGAGCAACCCCAAGCATCTCTAGTCCTTAGGCAGACAGGCATCGTTCGAGGCACTGGGGCTGCCGTGGTGAGCAAAGCGACCAGTTGCCTTCTTGCCCGACTTTCCAGTGGAGAGAGACAAGGAAGGAACCAACATGCCAGGAAGCAGGACGTTAAGAAAGTGGGAGGTGCTGTGGGGAAAAGAACCAAGCAGGAGGGTTCCGTCTGAAAGGCTGGGAGAAGTGACATTTCCCTGGAGAGCTGGAGCAGGACAGTTCCAACGTCCCCGCCAGGGGCAAAGCCCCCAGGACCTCGAGTGAAACAATGAAGGCCCAGCCAGTATTTCATGGTGTGGGGCTGAGAAAGAGGCAGAATCTATGTTGGGTTAAGTCGGGGCTAGAGGGAGAGGGGTCTAGGTGGTCCACGGGAGGGAAGATTGGACTTGGGGCAAGGATGGGGCAGGAAAAGAAGCCCCCAGGCCTGAGTCAGGAGGGTGCGGGCACAGGGTAACTGTACCTGATGGATGTAGGTGCTTGACCACCCACTCCGCGCCTCACTCCCAATCCTGCCGCTCTCGTCCCACATGGACGGGACCCAAGTCCCCGCTGTGGCTGCAGAGCCCAGGTGAACAGAGAGGATTCAGGGAGGTAGCAACATCCAGGTAAAGGACTCCATTCGAGAAAGGTGAGGCCTCGCCAGCTTGCCAGCAGTTTGCACAAGCCGTTGGCCATATGAATTATGCTCCGCACACAAGTTCAGACTGCGTCAGGCCTGCCTTTTCTGCCCCTCCTGCTGATGACACGGATGTCTGTTCTCAGAAAACACTGCAGAATTCCTCCAAGGGCACAGAGCCCACTCCCTGTCTGCCCTTGAAGTGAAACTGAAAGTGTTAGCCACTCAGTTGTACCTGACTCTTTGCGACCCCCACGGACTGTAGCCCGCCAGGCTCCTGTGTCCATGGGGATTCTCCAGGCAATTCCTGGAGCGGGTTGCCATTTCCTTCTCCGAGGGGTCTTCTCAATCCAGGGATCAAACCCAGGTTTCCTGCTTTGCAGGCAGATTCTTTACCATCTGAGCCAGCAGGGAAACCCTGTCTGCCCTTATTTACCTCCCTAAAAAAGGCAATAAGAAGAAAGAGGGGAGACGGTATTTACTTTTTGTAATGCTACTTGATTTTCTTCAAGCCCCCCAACTTTATGTCCTGGGCTTATGAACCAAAGCTTATTCTCACAGTCGAAGGAGACAAGGGTCTCTCTGCTCCCAGGGATGTCCCAGTTTGAGGGATTCCGGCCCCCAAGCCCTCACCCCCCTGCCACGTCAAGAAGATTAATGCCCTTTTTCCAACCTGTGAATGGGAGGCTGGGCTGTCACTGACCTCCTCCAAGAAAAGGGAGCCCGCATGTTTGCATGGAACTGAGGGAGCTTGGTTGAGTGCACGCACACACACACTCACACACACACACACACACACACGCATCCTCCCAGGATCCACCAGGGGAAGCTTTTATTCTCCACGTAGTTTTAGGGTTGCATCAAAGTTTACCATGGCCTCTGAGTGAAGGGATTACATTGATTCTCTCGTAAATCTGCAGGCTGGCAGGTTCCGTGAGAAGAGGACCTGGGTTCTGGCCACTTGAGTCAACCCCACAGTGGGGTGGCAGGCCTCCCACCATCCTTCCTTTGATCCTGCCCCCAGAATTCACTGATGAGAGAAAAAGAGCAAATTCCTCCAGCCTTGACCAAGTGCTTCTCACGCACCAAGCACCATGTGGGCCCAGGGTGCCACCCACCCTGGGCCACCTCAGGGCCTGCCCTGCCTCCCCCCGGCTCTGTTCTCCTGCCCCAGGGTCTGGCTGGCTTCTCTCCTCCTGACCTCACCATGGAGGTCGGGTTTTAGAACAGCCTTCCTATCTGTTAACCCTGCAGACTCAGCGTGGATGCTGGAATCTGGCTAAGTCCGCACCCGGTCGCGCGCCAACCCCTGCCCACCCCCCCAGCTCTCCCTCATTTGATTTTAACACGATGTATACCTGCTTTTGAGCATTTTTCCTCAGCCTAAAATAGTAACAATCCTAGTAGCTTCTTACAAGGGTGCATTAATGCATTTAGAGGAGGTAACGCATGGAGAAGCTAACAACACCTGTCAACAGTCCTCATCCCCTGCAGAACGTTAGCGATGCTTCTTCTTCACCAGATTGCAGGATCCTCTGAACAGCTACTGCAAGCGACTGAGATGTATTCATCTTTATTTCCCCAGTCCCAGCTCCGATGTAGACGCTGGCACACTTAACAAGTAGATGCTTGTTCAGTGTTTGTTAAAAATACTCTGCATCCACCCAGTCCTGGGTGCTGGTCCTCGGAAGCTGGCAGCATACAGATTTGCTGTCCTGAGGAGTCCATTCATCCTGAGGTGTCAGGACCCCAGAGCTCTGTGGGTTCCCCTTCCCAGGTAAGTGTTTATACACTGGGGGCCGTGTAGTCCTTGAACCAGAAGAAGGCCTAATGGTGCCCAAGGCCTAGGGCAGTGGTGGGGGACAGATAATTATTGTGGACAAAATACCTTTTCACACTCTTTAAAGTTTTGTAAGAACTAAGCTCACCTCTCATTCAAAAGGACAATCATGACTTGTGGTTCCCAAGGAAGTGTGGGGGAGGGATGGAGTGGAAGTTTGGGGTTAGCGGATGCAGACTATCAAATGGAGAGAATGGATACAGCAAGGTCCTACTCTACAGCACAGGGAAGTAGAGTCAATATCCTGTAATAAACCAGAATGGAAAAGAACATGAAAAAGAATGCGTATATGTGTATATATATATCTGTATATATACTGTTGTTCAGTCACTCATTCGTGTCCAGCTCTGTAATCCCATGCACTCTAGCACACCAGGCTTCCCTATTCTTCACTATTTCCGGTACTTTGCTCAAATTCATATCCATTCAGTCGGTGATGCCATTCAACCAGCATATTCCCTGTTGTCCCCTTCTCTTGCCTTCAATCTTTCCCAGCATCAGGGTCTTTTCCAATGAGTCGATTCTTCGCATCAGGTGGCAAAGTATTGGAGTTTTAGCTTCAGCATCAGTCCTTCCAGTGAATATTCAGGGTTGATTTCCTTTAGGATTGACTGCTTTGATCTCCTTGCTGTCCAAGGAACTCTCAAGAGTCTTCTCCAGTATCACAATTCCAAAGCATCAATTCTTCAACACTCAGCCTTCTTTATGGTTCAATTCTGAAAAACCATAGCTATGTAAGTATACATATATATAACTCAATGTGTGCATATTTGTATATAACTATACATAACTGAAATCATTTTGCTGTACAGCAGAGGTTAACACAATGTAAAACAACTATACTTTGATAAAATGCATTTTTAAAAAAAAGGACCCTCACGGCTGCTGCTGCTGCTGCTGCTAAGTCACATCAGTCGTGTCCAACTCTGTGCGACCCCATAGACGGCAGCCCACCAGGCTCCCCCATCCCTGGGATTCTCCAGGCAAGAACACTGGAGTGGGTTGCCATTTCCTTCTCCAGTGCATGAAAGTGAAAAGTGAAAGTGAAGTCACTCAGTCGTGTCCGACTCTTAGCAACCCCATGGACTGCAGCCCACCAGGCTCCTCCACCCATGGGATTTCCCAGGCAATAGTACTGGAGTGGGTGCCATTGCCTTCTCCGGTCATGGCTGGGACATGTACATCTACCAAGCGATGCCTCTCTGTCTCTGACAAAGTTTAATTGTATCAAACTCTGCCTCCCTTGGACAGGTTCTTCTGGTCAATGTTTTCCTTCCATAAGGGTGACCCATCACTTAGTCATCTAGTCAAGTCTGGCGGGGCTTCCTCTGTGGATCCTCACCTTAATGGGAGCGGCTTGCAGTGCTGGGACAGGGGAGGAGTGACCGGGCAAGTCATGGCAGGCACCTCTGGGTCAGGGAGCAACAGTGGGTGTGGACTCGCCCCCGGGCATCCAAGAAGAGCCACGGAAAGCCCTTTCTGGTGTTGCAGTCCCTGCCAGCTATGTGTCAACACCGCTCAGGACAGGCACCCACCAGCCAGAAACCCTGTGTGGATCCTGACTGCCTCTCCCAGCAAAGCCTAAAGTCAGGGCCCTCTGCAACTTGGCTCCAAACTTCCCCCATCTTTATCTTCGCTCATCCTCCTCCAAGGCCAAACCAAACAGCTCCCCTTTCCCTGGACACCCACAGGCTTCCCACCCTCCCACCTTGACCTTTGCTCTTTCTGATCCCTGACAGGCTGATCCTGTTCCCTCCATCAGTTGAAACCCCGTCACCTACCCCTCCAGGCTCAACTCGCTCACCTCTCTTCCTGACCGCATCAGCAAGACCTCTGCCCTGAAAGCCCGTTATGCTCTGTTCTACAGCCCTGCTGTTGTTTTCCTGCTTTGCTTTGTGTGTGTCTTTATCACACACACCCATCTTCCTAGATTGGAGGCTCTTAAAGGGCAGGGACCTCGTCTTATACATGTCATCCCACATCTCTTACAGAGTGTCATGGATGGGTGGATGGAAAAAGGGGAAAGGAGAAAGGAGGAAGGAAGACACAGGAATGAACGATAAACAAAAGGCCCTGGGGACAGCCAGCTCCTAACCAGAGAGGCCTCGCCCACTGAAGATGCCAGACATGCAGCCCTTCTCTCAATGGCTCCCTCCCTCCCCTCCCCGCACCTGGTACCCATTTCAGCCGCATCCATCACACAGACCTGGGATCACTGCGCAGAAAACATGCAAAGGCAGAGCAGGGCTGGCTCGGCCCCATGAGGTCCTCTTCCTCTCCAAGGGCCACTGACCCTACAGGAGATCAGGGAGGGACAGACCCATCTGCTGGGCCCCTTTATCCCCTGGTACGGACACACCCCAGAAGGTAACGTGACCACACACAGGACTCGCTGGTTGTCAGTGGCGACGGCAGATACACACTAAACCGATGCTGAGTGACAGGGATAAAAGCTGCCTTCCGCAGGATGCTTCAGTTAGCCAGAACTCCATCAGCCGCAATTCTTATCTCACTGAGGCTTTTGTTTGTCTTGTCTTTTCAATCTGAGTGTCCTTTCTGCAGGAGAAAGAGAAACAACCCAACAAAACAAACGGACAGTAGAAATTGTGGTCAAGAACAGTTTCAGGAGAAGAGAAAAAGGGAGGGTTTGTGATGCCTTACCATCCAGAGTTTCAGAGGTGATTTCAGCAAACGCCGAGCTGGTGACTCCGCTCCAAGTCGGCAAGCTCAGCAGGTCTCCTTCCCCTGCTGCCCCGAGCCTGCGTTAGAAGCTGGAGTCTGCCTGTGTCTGTTGATTGACCAATTCGCGGAGCCACACCCCAAGGATCTAGCTGAACCCTAGTCACACAGCTCGCTTTGGCCTCATTGGTAACTGGAGGATCCACGGATCATGCCGAAGCCACTGGGGCCGCGGCCCAGCCTCTGCCCAGGAGGAGCTCTGGAGCCCAGCAAACACCTGGCTTAGTCCCTCTCCCTTCAGCCACTCTCCATGTGACCTCAGCAGATAGAAACCAGTCTGCCTTAGGTTCCCTGTCTGCAAAGCGGGGTGATAATAATATACCCAAGACTTCCCCTGTGGCTAGGACTCCGCACTTCTATTGCAGAGGCATGGGTTTGATCCCTGGTCAGGGAACTAAGATCCCATATGCCACATGACACAGCCAAAAAAGAATTTTAAAAACGCAATAACATACCTTCGGGAATCCACAAAGACTAATGGAGATAATGTATTAGTATATTAATAATGCTCTAACACACCCAGGAGCTAAAAAAAGAGCTGAATTTTTTTCCCCTTCCACCTGCATGCCAAACCTCTCACACCCCAGGCCCCAGGCTGTCCCTCCCAGAAAGTTCTGTCTGCAGCTCTCCGGGCCTCTTAAGGTGAGATGCTCTGATCCGTCACACCCTGAGAACCCCTGCCCTCTGCAGTATGGGGCAGGCACCTCCACCCTGAGCCCCCCGCGCCCCACAGCTTGCTCCCCAGTGCCTCTGCCCCAGCAGTGACCCCGCCACTGGCGAGAGACAGAACTGAGAGAGAGGAGACAAAACGGGCAGCCTGTGAAGTCCTCCCCCAGCCCCCTCAAACTATGCTTCTAGCCTGGTACAGTGCCAGCTCCATCATACTCCGAGATCCCTTACTTAATCCCTATGACTTAAGGACTGACATTGTCCCCTTACAGATAAGGAAACCAGGGCCCAGAAAAGTAGCTTTCTCAAAGTCACACATCTCATAAGTGTTGGAACCAGCCTTGGAGCCCACGGGGTCTGACTCCAGAGCCAAGCCTGCAGCCCTGAGCCTGGGGGCACCCTGTGTCCCCAAGGCTTCAGGCAGGACGACCCCCTCATCCCAGAACTGCCTTTGGCAGGGACCCACCCTGGGTAACTACTTTTCATTTATTCTTTCCAATTCTCACAGCAAGCCCACACTTGCTAGGAAAAGGTTTACTTTTCCTATTAGATGAGATACTTTCCTATCCAGATGCGAAATACTGAGGTCCAGAGGCATGAAGTGAAACTGTAAGGCACAGAGCTTGTAAGGGGCCAAATCAGATTCATCTGACTGCAAAGCCTGTGACTTTTCTGCTGCCCCAGCTCAAAGGTCAGCGCCAGACACACAGAGGAGGCCTGAATGGCCATACCCTCATGATGGCTTAAGAGGTAGTGAGACCCCATCTGTTCAAGCTCTCCCCAGGATCCCCAGGTACAAACCAAACCCCAGCCCCATGACCTTCTCCAAGAGCCCGGCCACGTGCCTGCAGTAATGAGTGTATTATCTGGGACTGGAACACTTGCAGTAGCATACAGATTAACCGGGCTGCCTTTATCTGGGCTGAACTGTCTGTTGGTAGAGACCAGAGCCCAGAAGGACTGTGACAGAGGAAGGGACATGGATTTGGCAGGAGAGGGTGTTGGATGTTCAAGGTGTTGTCAGGATGACTGGAGTGAAGAAGCTTGAGGTTGGAGGTGGGAGAGCCAGAGAGAGGGTGCCCTGTGCAAGTGGGCAGCACCAAGGCTGGCTGAGCGCAAACCCTGCCCTACAGCACTGCGAGCTCCATCACCCTGCTAGCAGGGCCAGGGACGCCTGATTCCCCCTGTTGTTATCACTGCATCTCTATAACCACCACCCCTTACTTATGTATCTGCATCACTTATCCATCTTCTTGACAGTCTCCCCAGCCCTAGAAGTCACCCCACGAATGCAGGGACCACTGAATCACAGAGCATCCCCAAAGCAGGCTCCAACTCCACCCTCTGGAATCATCCCCTCTTATAACAAAACGCAGATTCCTCAGCTGGGTCTTCGTGCCCCAGAAGCTGAGACTCTGCCCTCACCCAGGGAAGACTCCTGAGTGGGCGGACAGAGATGCTGCCCCTTGGGGCCTTGCAATAGGATGGCCATCCCTGGCCCTTTAAGGCTCCTTGTGGATGGAGGGTGACGGGTGCCCTCCATTCGGGTGCCTGACAGAGTGGAGCCCAGTCTGCAAGGCTCCTTGGTTGAAGGAGCAGCTCTCCCGTGCTCCTTGGGGGTGCCCGGGATATGCACACTTCTTCCTCCACTGCACCCACTCCCAGTAGACCGGGGAATTTGGTGGAGACTGCTCATACTTTGCGTCTTGTGAGGCGAAGCCAATAAATAGTTATTGTTGATTTCAAGCCAGAGGTTGGAAGAGAGCAAATGGCTTTCAAGGAAGTGTGAACAAGGGGCTTCCCTGATGGTCCAGTGGCTAAGACTCCGCACTCCCAATACAGGGGGCTGGGTTCCATCCCTGGTCAGGGAACTGGATCCCGCATGCCACAGCTAAGACCTGGTGCAACCAAGTAAATAAGTAAAAAATTTTTTTGAAAGAGTGAACAAGGGGAGGAGGAAGGAGAGGGTGGGATGAATGGACAGAGTAACACGGAAACTTACATTACCATATGTAAAATAGATAGCCAAGAGTCTTCTCCAGCACAACATTTCAAAAGCATCAATTCTTCTGCGCTCAGCTTTCTTCACAGTCCAACTTTCATATCCATGGCATCTGGTCCCATCATTTCATGGGAAATAAATGGGGAAACAGTGGAAACAGTGTCAGACTTTATTTTGGGGGGCTCCAAAATCACTGCAGATGGTGATTTTGATGGGAATTTGCTGTATGACTCAGGGAACTCAAACGGGGGCTCTGTAACCAACTAGATGGGTAGGAAGGGGTGGGAGATGGGAGGGAGGTTCAAGAGGGAGGGTACATATGTATACCGATGGCTGATTCATGCTGATGTTTGGCAGAAACCAACACACTTCTGTAAAGCAAGGATCCTTCAATTAAAAAATAAATAAAATTAAAATTTTAAAAAGAAGTGTGAACAAAATAAAGTGAGATCCATAGCTGGAGAATGATTCGGGGACTAAAGCATGGCACATCCTGATGCAACAATAAATTTTTAGTTGGAAAGACATTAGAAGCTCACTTTTCACAGCCTCTCAAGGATGATGGGTGTCCCTGGTGGCTCACATCCATACATGACCACTGGAAAAACCATAGCCTTGACTAGACAGACCTTTGTTGGCAAAGTAATATCTCTGCTTTTTAATATGCTATCTAGGTTGGTCATAACTTTCCTTCCAATGAGTAAGCGTCTTTTCATTTCATGGCTGCAATCACCATCTGCAGTGATTTTGGAGCCCCCAAAAATAAAGTCTGACACTGTTTCCACTGTTTCCCCATCTATTTCCAATGAAGTGATGGGACCAGATGCCATGGATATGAAAGTTGGACTGTGAAGAAAGCTGAGCACAGAAGAATTTACGCTTTTGAACTGTGGTGCTGAAGAAGACTCTTGCGAGTCCCTTGGACTGCAAGGAGATCCAACCAGTCCATCCTAAAGGAGACCAGTCCTGGGTGTTCATTGGAAGGACTAATGTTGAGGCTGAAACTTCAATACTTTGGCCACCTAATGCGAAGAGTTGACTCATTGGAAAAGACCCTGATGCTGGGAGGGATTGGGGTCAGGAGGAGAAGGGGATGACAGAGGATGAGATGGCTGGATGACATAACTGACTCAATGCACATGAGTTTGGGTGAACTCCAGAAGTTGGTGATGGACAGGGACGCCTGGCGTGCTGCGATTCATGGGGTCGAAAAGAGTTGGACACGACTGAGCGACTGAACTGAACTGAAGTGGTGGCTCAGGGCGTAAAGCATCTGCCTGCAATTCAGGAGACCTGGGTTTGATCCCTGGGTCGGGAAGATCCCCTGGAGAAGGAAATGGCAACCCACTCTGGTACTCTTGCCTGGAAAATCCCATGGACGGGGAAGCCTGGTAGGCTACAGTCCAGGGGGTCACAAAGAGTTGGACACGACTGAACGACTTCACTTTCATAAACAGCCCTGACATGTAATGGGATGACTTCCACATCTGGTTGATGGCAGACGGCCGACCAGGATGACAGAACAACCAGGGAGAGTGTCTCCCATTACCAGAAGCTTCTTCACATGGCGGCAGACACAGGTTCTGAAAATGGGGAAAGGACCGGTCTCACCGCACACGTGCTTCTCAGCCTCTGCTGGTTTCCGGGCAGCCAGAGCAAGTCACGTGACAAAGCCCAGGCTCCGAGGGGGAGGGCGGTCAGAGAGCAGGCAGGATGGTGTGAGTTCAGGCAGGAGCGAATCGTGGCCACTTGGGCACCCACCACCCGGGGACAAGAGTCACCAGGCTGCCTTTTGTTTACACACAGTCCTACAGGGAACATCAAGAATGTCTCTTCCTTACCTGACTTACAATAGATGACCAATTAACAATGTCTTCATGGTGTAATTGAAAAAAGAGGAAAAGAGAGAGAGAGGAAGAATGAAAAAGAATTACTGAATAAGGAGTGAGTGAGTGAACAGTGAACGGAGGTCTAACACTCCGGGTGCCTAAAGAAAACTGAGTCGCTCAGGCCTGGAGGAAGACTCTGGAATTTTAAGAAGCTGAAGAAAGACATGCAGCTGTTGAAGACACAAAGTCCTTAAGAAACGGGATGTTTGGGGAGGAAAAGCTTATGGTGCAGTGAGAGGAGACTGAACTCATAATCAAAACCCCTAATTCCTCAAACTTTATTCCTTCTCTAATCACAATGGAATTAATGAATGTCCTCAGTTTTTTTAATTTCAACTCATATTTATTAAGCACCTACTCTATGTCAGGCATCATCGTGTTAGTTGCTTCAGTCATGTCCAACTCTTCATGACCCCAAGGACTGTAGCCTGCCAGGCTCCTCTGTCTGTGGAACTCTCCAGGCAAGAATACTGGAGTGGGTTGCCATGCCTTTCTCCAGGGGAACTTCCCGACCCAGGGATTGAACCCAGGTCTCTGGCACTGCAGGCAGATCCTCTACTGTCTGAGCCACCAGGCCCCAGCTCATGGTCCTGCAAGGTGGAGATCACCTCCATGAGTCATTTCTGCACCTTTTTAGCAGCTTGGTTCCCCACTCCATCTCTGAAGCCCGGCATCACATCTGCCCTGGCAGGGAGACACCAACCCAAGCTGCACCACCAGGCTCCCTCCGTGACCCTGGAGGGCTTCTCCAGCAGCTGCTGGGACACTCAGTCCAGACCTGGTTTCCTGGGCAGACAGGTAGGAGGCCCCTGGTCAATATGACCCCTCAGGCCCCGTTTAGCTCTAACACTCTAGGATAAGAACAGGAACTGTGTCAAGCTCCTAGTGAGCTTTCCATCACAGCCAGTTGTGCTGTGCCCTGCAGACAGCACGTGTCCTCTGGGGGTCACCAAGAAGGCCACCGAAGAACACAGAAATGCAAGCAGGGTCTTCAGAGTGTCGCGGGGCAGAGCTCCTTGGCATGGCAAACCTACCCTCTCCAATCTATCCAGCCACCATCCTGCCAAAGGGCTCGCTTCCCCAGAAAAGACAAACAGCCCAGCCACCCAATTCAGAGCTCTGTACTCCAGGGAGGAATGGTGGAGACACAGCTCCCAGCTGAGCCCAGTGGACCTTCAGTTCAGCCGCTCAGTCGTGTCCAACTCTTTGCAACCCCATGAACTGCTGCCTGCCAGGCCTCCCTGTCCATCACGAACTCCCGGAGTTCACCCAAACCCATGTCCATCAAGTCAGTGATGCCATCCAACCATCTCATCCTCTGTCGTCCCCTTCTCCTCCTGCCCTCAATCTTTCCCAGAATCAGGGTCTTTTCAAATGAGTCAGCTCTTCTCATCAGGTAGCCAAAGTATTGGCGTTTCAGCTTCAACATCAGCCCTGGATAAAGAATAAAAACAGAGGCAAAACGTGAGGCAGAAGGTCCTGACCACTGCTCCCTGCCAACCTGGTGCAGCACCAACCACCTCCCCAGATCTCAAGGTGGCTCTCTGTGTCCTCTGACCTCATCCGAGGGAGGACAAGCTCATTTTTTTTAAGTTACTTTTCCCCCTATTCATTTATTTATTTTATTTTTTAACCACACAGCATGTGAGATCATAGTTCCCCAGCCAGGTACTGAACCCCTGGCCCCTGTATTGGAAGCTTGGAGTCTCTCAACCGCTGGACCAGCAGGGAACTCCCCAGGCACTCTCTTGACTCCCCTCTCTCCCCACCTCTACTTTCCCGGACATCCGCTCATGAGAGCCCAGGCTTCCTCCTGCAGGCTGTTCACCCCTTCTTTTCTTACCCCTCCCTTTCCTCAGCCTCTCCCCACGGGGGCTCCATCCCCTTCACCTGCAAACACCTCACACCTTCCCTGGCCCCAGCTGTCAGCTGCCTAAGACACAGTCGATTGTCCTTTGTGATTCTCTCCCCCAAGCAGGCATCACTTCCTAACTTCCCTGCTGACCCCCAATTCCCTGCAGGCAGACTCAGACGGTGACCATTAAAGACCATCATCTTTAATAGCATCGCACACTGGAGAAAGGAAATGATCTTAACATTACTGCTTGAGGATCCCTTCATCTGCCTTCCCACCCCGCAACACCCACACGATTAGATGCCAACTTCTGTCTGTCACCCTGCATAATAGGTGTGGAGCATCCCTTTCTCTTCATTCCTGTAACAACGTCTTCCTTAGATCTTATGAGAAGCACTTTCAGTGGTCCTCGTTTCCCTGCCTCCCTTCCCACCACCAACCCCTCTTTAAATTCATAGCCTGTTTGGGGCCAAGCCTTGTATCTGTCTATATTTGATCTTCTCACACTCCATTCATCCTGGAAGGATTCACCCCTGCCCTGCTAAATCCTTCCCAGACTTTGAGATTCCGCTCAGTGGGGTTTCCTCTAGAAATCCTCTCATCTCCTCCCCTGCCCCCCTCTTACCACTGCCTGCCCCCATAAGCAGGAAGTCATCCTCTGGATTCCTAGTGCCCTGTCTGTGTTCCTGCCCTAAGATGCTTATCGCTTTCTGCATAGTATCCTAGATGTTTGAGTATTTTCCTGTCTCTCTAATGACAAAGATTCCTTGGAAGATGTAATTGAATCCTTTATATCTCTATAGCCCTCAAAAAATGAGGATGATGCCTTTGGATAGATTTGTTGAATGAATGAATGAATGACTCGTGCCTCTAGCGTTCACAGAAGGCAGTTGCAGAGCACCTACCTGAAGAGGAAGGGTCTTTGGGATCTTGCCCAGAAACAATTTGGTGATTGTAAAAGCATCACTTGAATTATTTGCCAGAGCTATGTCTCTTGACAGCCATCTGCAGCCACCTCTGCATAGAGGCAATGAAATTAAAATCTGCTGTATTGAACCAAATTCCTCGAGCAACCCTCCTGTTATCCCCGCCACCCCCACGTACGGAAGACGGAAAGCTGCAGCCCCTCTGTAGTCTCTCCCCAGAGCTGTGAGCGGTTACCCCACAACCCTGGCTCACCCCACCCCCACCCCAGCTCAGCCACTGAGCTCACGCCTTCTGGCCTCGTTCATTTTCTAGATGGATGGAGCAAATACCTAGCGAATATTATTTATGACTTTGTGATAAATAAGCCTTTTACAGAAGTTATTCAAGGAGTTCTGGGGAATTTCAAGGATAACTTTCAGCAAGTTTCAAAGGTCAGGTCAGCCTGGGATACTGAGCCCATAGTATTTGCCATTCGTTCATCTGTTTTGAATTATTGGCCTTACCCAGCTTCAGTCAGCTCTCAATGGACTGCCTGTGCTTTAGCTCTCTGGCTGTATTTTATTTCGATAGTGGGGCAAGGGCTTTAATAATTATTATTTGTGCTAGGCTGACAGTGGGAGAGGAATAAAAGGGGTCATAAATGAAATTTAAGTTCTAGCAAATGTGCTGGAAAAGATGTGCTCTATCTGACCAGGCACATTGCCCCCGTGCACCCCCACCCCCAGCCATACGCGTGGAGCTTACATCTGTGCAGAGGTAAGAAGGCACTGGCCCCGAGCTGGCAGCGCAGAGGTGGGGTCATAAGGGCAGGGCTTTCCCAGAGGGCCAGGAAGCAGTGGACGAGCCCGGGACCTCTTCTCATATATGAATGTACATCTGATCCTCTGCAGATGCTGCAAACAGGGCTGCTTGGGAGCAGAGTGTGTGTCCCACTCTATTCCAAATCCACAGAATCTAACAGTCTGCCAGCATATAGTAGGCACTCAATAAATATTAGATTAGGTTGGATGAGGCTGGATTGGATTGGAATGGACTGGGTTGAGTTGGTTTAGGTTGGGCTGGGGTGGGCTGGGTTGAGTTGAATTACATGGAATCAAATCGAATTAGGCTTCCATTTCTCCTCCACCCTAACTGTAATTTCTTTCCACAAAGCCTTTTATTTTTTAAATTTTTTTTCACTTTTGTTTTTGTTATGGTCAGCTTTTTTTTTTTTTTTTTCCTTCTGGTCTATTTGTTTAGCTTGGTTGTTTGGATTTGATTTTGATTTACCCTGAGAATGAGTTTGTCTGAGAAGTTTAACTTAGAATCTAAAGGTCTTCACAGATAGATCTAGACATTTCTGTGTAGATAATTCAGCAAACTTCATTTTCCATTCCTGAGACCTAAGAGTATCAGCCTATTTTTATAGAGATAATATGGAATAAAGAAATAAAGAATATTGCCTCATGTTACCCCCTTTTACAATAGTAAAATTTGTTTCACCTTGTTATATTTTTTTAAGAAGGCTTCTTCCTAGTACGTATACTTTACTAGTTTGAAACTCTTTACTTGGCATATTCCAAATGGGAGCATATAGGTTCTTTTACAAAGCGCTTGGTGAAGTGAATTGACGACAGAAAGCCTGTTTTGTCCACCTCTTTGGCTGTTTGTTTTCAACTCCAGAAGGTAGAAAAATATCTCCCCCTCTGAGAAATCAATCAAGGGTTCCCTTTGTCTCTAGACTGAGGCACTTTCTGCTAGATTCCCTTCTTATAAACATCTGTCCCTCTCACTTTACATGGTAAACACAGCCTGATGAAATCCTACTTTGGTGAAGGTTTAAAATCAAATTATATTTAAATGCATTGGTGGACGCTTAAAGGAATACCTCCTACAGCATGAATAGCTCTCTAATTTACCTTCTATGAAATCTGAATTTTTCATATTGAATTTTCTCGAGGAAAATCCATCTCCTCTTTGTTCTTCTTTCAGAAGAAACAGCTAGCAGAGTGCTTTGCCTGCAGTCTCCCTCCAGGCTGAGGCCTCAGGAGGGCATGCCTGTTTGCCAGAGTTGGATGCAGGTCCACCTGGGAGCCTGACTCCGAAAGGGAGGTTTAGAACCAGAAAGGGCTGAGACCATTCATTTCCAAAGAGGT
Source organism: Bos indicus x Bos taurus (assembly GCF_003369695.1). NCBI lineage: Eukaryota > Metazoa > Chordata > Mammalia > Artiodactyla > Bovidae > Bos > Bos indicus x Bos taurus. The sequence continues at coordinate 35,758,858 of NC_040102.1, forward strand.
CTTTAAAGCACCCCGGAAGGGTCTCTGCTAGAAGGTGCAATGGGATGGAGAAGCAGGGAAAAGGAAACAAGAAATAAGTCCACCAGGCAAGAGAGATGGGAACCCCAAGCAAGGACCTTCGATGTCGCTGACTCGTGCTTGCTCCTGCATCCAGCACTGTGTAGGGTCAAGGGACTGAGTTGACAGAGTCCCCAGACTGTTTTCCTGATGAACCTTGGATTTCTGCAAATCTCTCCAGCTTCTGGATGCGAACTCTCAAAACTCATCACTCAGGTTCGTGAAAACATCCTCAACCTTTACTTACCCCACACGGAGAACCCCATACATTATACTCCCTTCCCATCAAGGGAAACGAGTGTGTTGTCATTCAGTTGCACAGGATGGGGAGGAGAGGCTGCCTAACATGGTGAGTCCTTCAGATGGATTTCATAGGGAAAAGCACCCTTTTAATACGAAGGAGAGAAAAACATGCCGCTGTTCCCCTAGCACTTCAAAGCATGTGGGGCCAGCGGCACGTCTTACATCAGCTGAAACATCCTTTGGACCATAGAATTTCTGCCTCCTTCTTCTAGGTCTCTGCTTTATCTACTGTGCATAGACAGTGCTCTATTTCTCCTACCTCTTCTGGAGTCCCCCTTCTCTCTTTAGCTCCTTCCCTGAGACAAGGTTTTAGAGCCAGAGCCTCATTTTGTGTGTGTATGTGCTGGTCACCTGGCTGATTAACAAACAATTCCAAAACATCGTGGCTTGAAACAAAAATTTGTTACTGCCTCTCGTGTGTCTGTTGATGGGGCAGTTGGGCTGTGCTCATTTAAGATGTCTCCTGGGTTGTATTCGGATAGAGAGGGGTCAGGGCTGAAGTCTTCTAATGGCTCAGTCTGCTCACGGCTGAAAAGCAAGACTCGAGGGGCAAGTGTTGGTAGAAAGGAAAGGTTGCTTTGTTCAGAGACTGGAAACCCGGGGAGAAGGCAGACTCATGCCCAAAGGCCAATTCCCCTCTCGTCCCCTCCCCATATAGCACTGGGCCAGAGTTTTTAAAGGGGAGTTTCCTGGGTGTATAGACAGAGGAAGGGGACTACATGCAGAAAAGAACAGTCAACTATAACAGTTATCTTGAAATTGGTCATCTGTGGTCTGATCAGCGTCCTCTTGACTGTTTTAAGTCAGTTCATCTTTAGTTCAAGGGTTAGTCTGTTCCCATTTCTTTGAGGCCAGTTCTTGGAACGGTGTCAGCTTGTATCATGGCTACAGTCTAATAGTAACTTCTTCCACCTGGTAAGGGTTTCAGTATCTACAAAGCAGTTCAAAGAATATGGCTCAGAGTGTTATCGAGAACCCTTGAGGAGGAACTAAGGGTCCTTGGCTTTTCTTAATGACTCGGTCATTATTATTTCATCTTATTTACTGCTTTCCTTTGCATCTACATTTTCTGACTTCTCTGATTAAATGTATTCTTTGACTCAAGTTTTTCTACAGACAAAAACCAGGCAGAAGACATAGAGGTGGGTGGAAGTTCCATCCCGGGAAAGCCCCAGAGGGTCCTGCTCCATTTCAACTGGATGGCCGACAGTTGGCAGTTGGCAGACGGATGACAGTTGCCAGTTGAGTCTCAGCTGGAGGTCCGTTGGTTAAGGACCGGAACAACTTCATGTGGCTTCTCCATACGGCTTCTCATAGCATGCTGGCTGGGCCACAAGAAGGGATGTCCCAAGAAGGAGTGTCCCGAGAAGCAACTATTCTACGAGACCCAGATGGAGAAGCTGCAAAGTGCTCATGACCTTGCCATAAAAGTCCTTGAAAGTCACTTCCGCCATATCCTACTGTTCGGGTAAGGCATTAAGGTCAGTCCTACAGGAAGGGAATCTGAGTCCATCTCCTGATGAGATGAGAAGCACGCAAGTGCCAGGGAAGTGAGAACAGCCATGCTTGAAAACTCGCCATAGAGCCATGCTGTAATCTTATCACAAGATGCTAAAACCTTTTTATTCATTGCTGATCCTGTGCTGCTCTGTTCCCTTCCCCTCACACTCACAACCCCTCCAGTTAATAGCTAGGATCCCTGGGTTGAGAAGCTAGGATCCCTGAGTTGAGAAGATCCCCTGGAGAAGAAAATGGTAACCCACTGCAGTATTCTTGCCTGGGAAATTCCATGGACAGAGAAACGTGGTGGGCTACAGTCCATGCAGTCACAAAAGAGCCGGACGTGACTTAGCGCGCGTGCACACACACACACACAGAATATATATTTTGTAAGTCAGTCAAAGCCAGTCTTGAACTGAGCACAGCAGAGTTTGACCCAGGGAATGACTGCCTTAAAGCCACTGGAGAGATTTTTTGTTCTTTTTTAAGTTATTGGATTTTTTAAACAGTCAGAGAAAGTCCATGGGTCACATACACTGCAGAAATTTTCAGGTATTCCCACCATTATTATTATTATTATTATTATTATTAGAAACCAAACGACAATCATCTTCTGAGGTTCTCCTCTGGCCTTCTATTTAAGAGTGAAAAATTAAAAAATAAAAAGGGGGGGAGGGTAGGGGGGGAAAGTCCAGGGGGGTGGAGTGAAAATTCAGCTGAAACTGAGAAATCTTGAGAGTGTGTATAATTCTAATACCTTTCCACTGGAAAGAAAAGTGAATCTTCTGAAACATCAAAGCTCCATAGAAAACAAGAGAGGTTTAGACTGAAAATCCTCGGACTCCAATCTACTGTCCACCTCTTCCCAAGCTGCTACAGGCTGAGGACAGGAAGATCAGCCACTCACTCCTGTAAAGTAGAAAGGAGGCTCTTTCCTGGCCCATCTGGCCTGCTCTGGGCTCTCCCTGAACCATCTGAGGCATCTCAAACCCTGGGCCTCTCCTCCCACTCCTGAGAATGACTGCCTGGTGTGTGGGGGAGGACAGGAGGTGTGACACAGGGAAGCCCCTTACCCATCCATCCACTCATCCATCCATCCACTCTTCTATCCATCCACCCATCCCCTTACCCATTCACCCTTCCATCCATCCACCCACCCATCCACCCATCTACCCATCCACTTACCCATTCATCCATCCATCCACCCATTCACTCACCCACCCATCCATCTATCCACTCATCTATCCATCCACCAACCACTTAACCATTCATCCATCCATCCACCAACCACTCACCCATTCACCACACCCATCCACATACCCATTCACCCATCCACTTATCCATTCACCCATCCATCCATCCACTCATCCACTTACTCATTCACACACCCATCCACTTACCCATTCACACACCCATCCACTTACCCATTCACACACCCATCCACTTACCCATTCACCCACCCATCCACCCACCCACCCAGCCATCCATCCATTCACCCACGCATCCATCCATCCACTCATCCACCCATCCATGTACCCCTTACACATGATGCGCTTCCAGCTTCTCGAAAGGCAGAGGTGGACACAATTTGTATTTGACCTCACAGAAACTTTTTTTCATTATCTCCTAGGAGGCCCTCCTGTTTGAGGCAAAGAGTGCCAGATGGGGAGTTCTCCAACTTGAGGGCTCCCCTGTTTCTCCACCAACAAATGGTATAACCCTCCTGGGGCTTAGCTGGGAAAAGAGATCGTGCTACTACCTAATAATAATCTTTAGCTCTTTTTCACCCCCTAATTTTTCTTCAGGTAAACCAAAGGCAGGAACACCTGATGACACAGAAAACCCCTTACCCCCTTTATTCTGGCAGGATGGGCCCCCAGCGCCCACAGCCATTTGAAGAGACTCCCTGACCCCAGCCCCCGTCCCTCCACACCAGCCAGCCTCCTTTCAGGCCGCTGTGGGCAGCCAAACCAAGGATGACGAGTTTGCAAACTTGCTCCTGTGGATAAAATCCACAAGCTATTTTCCTAAATGGCCAGGAACTGGCATTGGGGTGAGATGGGGGCGAGAGCAGGGCCCCCCTCTCCCTGGAGGTCTCTATATGCTTCAGCTCTTAATCACTAGATCGGAAAAGAGGGGGAGGGGTGAGCCGGGAGGGGGAGGGGAAGGTAAAGGGGAAGGAAAAAAAAAAAACAAAAACACAAAAACGCAGCATCAAGAAAAAAAGAGCCCCTCACTCAGGTCCTCTGGGACCCAGGACTCCATTCAGAGCGTTCAGAAAATAGGGTCAGGCATGTCTTGTGACCTGAGACCCCAGAGCTCCTCTGTTCCCCATAATTATCTAATACAGCACTCTCCCTGCCAAATACAATGAAACAATTTGTCACTTCAATTATCTGTCAGTCAACAGTGAGGCCTTTTCAACAGGCCAGCACATGTGTTTGGAGAGCTCGTCAGGGAGAGCCGGCTGGCCAGACCCATAACCATGGAAAATGGAACCTTTGTTAATGCTGGTGCTTAGAAAAGTAAATCCATTCAATTTCTCTCCTTCTCCCTCTCTCTCCTTTTCTAAATGCCTTCAGCTTGGAATTTGCACAAGGAGCTGAATTGGTCCTGCTCTGAACCTTCAATGACTGGCCAAAGGATTTGCATGGGGAAGCAGAAATTAATTCTTCCTTTCGGGGCTTTTTCCCCCTGGTTTGCTGTAATTCGGTGTTTAGACGCGAGATTACACCGTGCGTTACAGCGGGTTGGGGGTGATGAGGCGCCGGGAAGTGGGCGCTCGACCGGGCTGAGAGGGGGTTGCGTTTCGTCCGCTTCCCCAGTTCAGCCCAGCCAGCGACTCCTGCCCTTCCCCGCCTCCCCGCACTGGGGGTTCCCCCTGGGATCTCCACATTCTCCCCTTGGAGGGATAAACAGAAAGGAAATTTCATCCAAGGACCGGGCATCCCTTGGAACAACCCTCGGATTCCGTTTCTACGCAGACCTGAAATTGCTACTCCTGGGAGGGGACCCACCTCCTTTCCTGGGAGGAGGAAGCAAACCTGTGGCTGAATGCTGCTGCTGCTGCTAAGTCGCTTCAGTCGTGTCCGACTCTGTGCGACCCCATAGACGGCCTCCTACCAGGCTCCCGCGACCCTGGGATTCTCCAGGCAAGAACACTGGAGTGGGTTGCCATTTCCTTCTCCAATGCATGAAAGTGAAAAGTGAAAGTGAAATCGCTCAGTCGTGTCCAACTCTTAGCAACCTCATGGACTGCAGCCTACCAGGCTCCTCTGTCCATGGGATTCTCCAGGCAAGAGTACTGGAATGGGGTGCCATTGCCTTCTCTGGTGGCTGAATGTGCTGGTAGCTTCCTGTGATTTCCCACAATATTCTGACTTTAAATACTCATCTCAGGGTCAGATCGTGCAGTGAAGCTGCCTGTTTCTCTCTCGGGTTGGGCATACAAGGATGCTATTATTAATACAAAGTGTGTCAGCAAGGGCTCCAAAGACCCTTCCCCGCTCACAGCAAGGCTGGTACCTTTTCAGGATGGCAGACCCCAGTGGGCACACAGGTGTCCACCCATCATAGGGCTGGATCTTCTACCTCGATTTTTCTAACTAAACTATAGTTGATTTACAATATCGTATTAGTTTCAGGTGTATAGCAAAGTGATTCCGTTTTTGTTTTTTTTTTTTCAGATTATTCTCCATTTTAAGGTACAACAAGATATTGAATGTAACTCCCTTTTCTATTTTATGAAAAATAGTTTGTATAGTTTTTTAACAAACAAGTTTGTTAATCCCATGCCCTTAATTTATCCTTCCCCTCTCCCTTTACCCTTTAGTGACCAAAAGTTTGTTTTCTATGTCTGTGAGTCTATTTCTTTTTTTATATATACAGATTCATTTGTATTATTTTTTTGATCCCACATATAAGTGATACCATATAATATTTGTCTTTCTCCATCTGATTTTCTTCATGTGACAGTCTTTAGGGCCATCCATATTGTTGCAAACGGCAACGTTTCATTCTTTTTATGGCTAACATTCATATACATATAAATATTATATATAGAGAGCACATCTTCTTAAGCCAATCATCTCGTTAGTGAACACTTAGGCTGCTCCCATTTCTTGGCCGTTGTAAACAGTGCTGCTATGAACATTCAGGAGCATGTATCTTTTCAAATTAGAGTTTTTGTCTTTTTGGGGGTATATACCCAGAAGGAGGATTGCTGGATCATATGGTAGTTCTGTTTTTAGTTTTGAGGATCCTTTCCTTTTCCATAGGGGCAACACCAACTTACATTCCCATCAAGGATATACAAGGGTTCCTTTTTTTCTACACCCTTTCCACTTATTGTTTGTAGACTTTTTGATGATGGCTATTCTGACCGATGTGAAGTGACACCTTACTGCAGTTTTGATTTGCATTTCTCTAATAACTAGCAGTGTTGAACATCTTTTCATATTCCTGTTGGCCATCTGTATGTCTTTTTTGGAGAAATGTTTATTTAGGTCTTCTGCTTATTTTTTTGATTCAGTTGTCTGGGTGTTTGATATTGACTCATATGAGCTGTTGATACATTTTGGAAAGTACGCCCTGTTGGTCTCCTTTGCAAATGTTTTCTCCCATTCCATTGGTCACCTTTTCATTTTGTTGATAGTTGTGGTGCAAAAGCTTTTAAGTTTGATTAGGTGCTATTTACTTTCTTTTGCTTTTAGTTATTTTGCCTTGGGAGACTGATCTAAAAAACATTGCTATGATTTATATCAGAGGATGTTTTGCCTATTTTCTCTTCAAGGAAGTTATCGAGTCTCATATTTAGGTCTTTAAATCATTTTGAATTTTTTTTAATTTTTATTTTGTATATGATGTGAGGGAGCATTCTAATTTTATTGATTTATATGCAGCTGTCCAGCTTTCCCAGCACACTTGCTGAAGAGACTGTTTTTTCTCTATTTGTATATTCTTTCTTCCTTTGTCCTATATTCGGAGAAGGCAATGGCACCCCACTCCAGTACTCTTGCCTGGAAAATCCATGGACAGAGGAGCCTGGTAGGCTGCAGTCCATGGGGTCACTAAGAGTCGGACACAACTGAGCAACTTCACTTTCACTTTTCTCTTTGATGCATTGGAGAAGGAAATGGCAACCCACTCCAGTATTCTTGCCTGGAGAATCCCAGGGACGGCGGAGCCTGATGGGCTGCTGTCTATGGGGTCGCACAGAGTTGGACACGACTGAAGTGACTTAGCATTAGCATTGTCCTATATTAATTGACTGTAGGTGCATGAGTATATTTCCGGGTTCTCTATTCTATTCTGTTGATCTGCATGTTCATTTTTGTAACAATACCATGCTGTTTTGATTATTGTAGCTTTGTAGTATAGTCTGAAGTCTGGGAGGATTATGCCTCCAGCTTTGTTCTTTTTCTTCATGATTGCTTTGGCAGTTCTGGGTCTTTTGTGATTTCATATAAATTTTAGAATTTAATTGTTCTATTTTGATTGTTTTTATAGCGATTTTTTAAAAATACACCGTGTGTGCTAAGTTGCTTCAGTTGTGTCTGACCCTGCAATCCCATGGACTGTAGCCCCCCAGGCTTCTCTGTCCATGGAATTTTCCAGGCAAGAATACTGGAGTGGTTTGCCACTTTAGGGAATCTTCCTGATCCAGGAATTGAACCTGAGTTTCTCATGTCTCCTACATTGACAGGTGGGTTCTTTACCACTAGAGCCACCTGGGAGCCCCCTAAAATACATTGTTCTATAGCAAAGCAAAGTGTGTTTAACTTTTATACATATGATTTCATATACATTAGAGTTTAACCCCTCTTTAGATGTTTGCAGGTTTTTGCATATACTCCCCCCAACCTGAGAGTCTGTCTTCTTCCCACCCTGCCTTAGCTCGCGGTCCACATAGCAAGCCAGAGGTGGAAACCTGTCACTTTCTCCTTCTGCAGATGGCTTCCTTCCCTTCCATCCAGCCCCATAGCCCTGTACCACAGGAAGATGGCAATTTGGTTTTTTTTCCCAGGCCTTGGAATTCTGTACCCAGCACATCTGTGGGAAATAGATCCCTGAAGATTTCAGAGCAGATCTCTCTCTGTCTCCCCAGGGCCGCCAGGGCTCCTCGGGCGCCCCAAGCTCAGGTCTGATCAGACCATTCTCTCCTCCGCACTTCCTTTCTGCCTCATCCCTGCATTCACTCCCTTCCTCTCTTCTCCCTTCTCAGCTCTTCTCCCATCTCTGCCCTTCCTCCCTATTCCCTGCCAGTCCTGTCTCTGTATTGTTCTGCTCTGTTGTGATTTTCTGCTTCTTTCTCTGTTTTTCCCTTTTCTGAGCCCAGAGAATTTCACAGTCATCTCTATAGCATTGGATTGTACAGAGAAATCATTCTTTTTTTTTTTTTTTCCTTTCTTTCTACTTTAGAGCTAAGGAAAATATAAGCCCAAGAAGGGAGGTTTTAAATTCAGTCAGGAAGTCAGGAGTGAAACCGCCAAATAAATAAATCACTAAGTAGCTACCAGGTGGACCCAATCCCAGCCAGGCCTCCTCACGGCGTCCCTGCCTGCGTCTCACCCCAGAGCAGGCTGTTCTCCCCATCCTCTCAGGTGGCAGATTCCTCCAAGGAGGGATCCTGGCAACCAACCTGGGAGCTAACTGGGGTTGTTTTTGTGTTTTTTTTTTTCCCTTCGGGGCTGTGAGTAGAGCCTCTCTTCAGCTCTTGAGGAAGAGTCCATCATGGGGGATATGACAACAGAGGAAGAAAACAAGCCTTTCTTTCTGGACAAACACTCTGTGTGCAGACCGGATGCTACAAAATGACCACTCACTTTGAGAAGCTGCACACCTTACCCCAAATGTACTAACTTATTGGCAAAATTATTTTGGAATATTTCCAGAAAAAAATATATACCATGTATATATCACAAAAACATGTCATGTATTACTACTTTCTGGTAACCCCATATTTTCAAAGGGGTTCCTTTGCAGTAAGCCCATGCTTCCTTTTCTACCCCTTTTCAGGTATGATTCTGATTGCTGCAAGACTTCTTCCCCAAAATCAGTTCTACCTTTGCTGTAAGAAAATCAGCAACCCTTCAGGCCATGTGAAGAACTGGGGCCCAGCCCTGAAAGGCATTCTGAAAGCAGAGGATTTCCAGGGAAGCCAAAGGCAAGGCACGATCAGGATACCTTGACAAGCATCCTCTGTGAGCATCCCGTGTATGAGGCTCCAGCGCCAAGGCCAGTGCCAAACCGCAGGGCTGAAGGAGGCAGGCGGGAGATCACAGCACAGCCGCCAACACGCAGATGTAGGGTCTGGAGTTGGGGAGGCAGGCGAGGCCAGCCTGTTTCCCTGGGCTCTGGGTCAGCCTTGCCAGGGCTCTCACCTTCCCCCCTTCCCGACCCCCCACCTCTCTGTGGACCGACTCCCCAAACTCCCCAAACACTGACACCAGTGTTTAACCTCTCCCCTCCCCGACCTCCACTGTCTGCTCGGGGAGATAATGGCGACACGGTTGCCCTCTCTCCCAGGCTCTCCCCAGAGGAGAGGGGCCAGAAAGAGCCCCAAGCTGAGTGGGCATCGGGCCGGGCTGTGTCTAATCCCATCTCGGGCCCTGCACAGTTTAGAGGCATCTCCCAAGGAGGCCCAGCCAGTTCTGTCTCTCTGAAACATAATCTTCTCGATTGTTTCATCTTGCTTTTAGATAGCCACAATTTTTCCTTACAACAGCCAGCCAATCCCCTCCCCAGCCCCCAAGCCTGGAAAAGAAAAAAAATATGAATGTACTTGAACGGAGTGATAACCACCCACTGCAGAAAATGCAGGAACAAGACCTAGCCTGTGGGGGGAAAAAAAGGCTTCTACCCAGAAGGAAAATGAAGGGGGCACCCAGAGGAAATAGGTCAAGCTTTGAATCCATGGGTCACGGTCCCTCTGGTGATCCATGTATTTCAGAGACGCTGGGGGACCGGGGGACCTCCAGCCTGAATGCCACGTTTGCTTAGGTGGTCGAGGTTTTGAATTTTTTCTCAGACTCTATCCTATCTAGCCTGGTCTGGCTGTAATCACAAATCTCCAAAAATGGCGATGTGTACCATTTCTCTTGGGTGACTCCATAGAATAAATATTTTACATACAATTTACCCAGAAGCCCCAAAAAGACTTGTTGAAAACAGCCCAAATGCAAATTGACCACCCTTCTGAGAAACAGTGAATTAAAGCTTCTTGGGCTGTGAAGCCAAGTTGCTTAAAAAGCCACAGTGCAAATTCTTAAAGCACACAGCTTCCCTGAACTCAGTATGGAGAAACCGATTTAAACTATTTTTACCCATTCATTGCTGACGCTAATGAAATTTTATGACTTGCTTTATAATTAATTATCTGCTTGTTATTAAAATTCTAACTCAATATAAGTGCTATACGATCGTATTTTAAAAATCACAGTTTTGGGGGGAAATTGCCACCAAGCTGGGAACAAGGAGAAAAGGGTAGTAAAGGCCAGAAGTCACAAAGCCTGGTCTGCTTCCAAACAGCTGAAGGATAAAGTAGTTATTAAAATAATAACTCATATATAACATGGAAATAAAAATAGTGAGTTGTCTTACTTTCAGGTCTGAGCATCAAAATGTGAGTCTGCAAAAATTCATAAATTTATAGATAAACCTAATGCTATGCAGGCCCTAAATACAGATTTTAAGGAATAAAAATGAAAGATATTATTTTTTAAGTCTTTAAGGCCTCTAAGTCACCATGAATGTATATACATTTAAATGTATATACATGTATTTATAATAAACATATCTGTGTAACGTATGTATCTATACACATAAGCATATATTACATACATATAGCCACGCGAGTCAGCACAAACGTAGCTACTCAGAACCTTGCCTGCTCTTTCCCCCTCTTTCCCTGGACCTGTGCAAATGTGAACTAAATATTTGCAATAGATTTTAATTCCTCTCCCTGAACACAGAGCTGTTTTACAGGCTAATCTGAAATGTTGGTTTCACCATATAATTGCTTTAGATTCATGGACACTTTAACTTCGGGGAGAATTTTTTAAATTTTTATTTGATATCGGAGTAGAGTTGATTTACCATGTTGTGCCAGCTTCAAGTGTACAGCAAAGTGATTCAGTTGCACGTACACACAGATCCACGCTTTTTCAGATTCTTGTGGGGGGAAATTTTCAATTTCTAAAGCACATGAGAGGGAGAGAAACAAGTCTCTTTCATTCTCCCATCCATGTGGCCATCCAGCTTTTTTTGAATGAAGTAAAAATGAGCACTAAGGGGGATCAGACAACATCGTACAAAACAGGAGGTAGCTTCCAAAGAATTTTCCAGGCGGAAGTTCAAGCATTTCCCCACAAATAGCCATCTTAGCAAGTAGAGAAGGTACAACTCTTAAGGAAAAAACAAAATCCCAGAAAACTAACAGGTGTTTCAATGGCCAGGCGAGAAGGACGCTGCAAGTCCTGATTTGGGGTTGTTTTGAAGAACAATGAGGCCATTGGCAAGTACTTGTTGGGGCCACTGGGCTGTGAAAGACCCCTGATAGACATGCAAATGTGAAGGGGCCTGAATAGACTCAGCAAAGCTGGGTTTCCACAGCCTGGGCGGGGAAAGCTTTAGGGAGATAGCTGAAAGCATATGCCCTGAGCCAAAAATAACGTTTGCGCTGTAAGGACATTTAGGTAGAGCTGAAACGAGCCATTGAATGTTTTTTTTTTTTTTAAGTTCCATTGGAATCTGAAAGGGCAGCAATAATGCAAATCTGAAGTTTGCCTTCGTTAATTGGGTAGAGATTCACCAATTAATCGTAGAAAGGCAGAAAACTATTTTTTGGTTACCACTTTTTTTTTAAAAAGAGACTTACCGATAATTTTTTTTTAAATACGATACTCCAACATCAAATCTGACAACCAGAAAAAAACAAAACAGAAAACTAGGAAGGCCTTTATATAGCCTCTTTACTTCACCTGAACTGGGATAAACAGCTAAAATCGGAAGTTTAAGGTTATTTAATGCTTAGGACCAGGTTAGAGAGCCCAGCAGAGCCTCGATCAGTCTTTTCTTGACCTGATCAGTAAGGGAACTGCCAAAGGGGACACCCCCAGTTCCTGCACAGGTTCAGCCCTAAGAAACATCCCTAGGAACCCTGCTCCAACAGAGCAGAATGAAGAAAGCCTTCCTTCTCAAGCCAGCTTCCGAGTGTCTGGTATTAACCTGATGATCCAGAATTTTGGCTTCCTGCCCAGCAAAATGAAAATTTACAAACTGCAAATGTCTTTTATTATTAATAACATTTTTATTGATTCGGAAAACGCACCTGGTGTATTTCTTCCTACGTTCTGTGTTGACATTTGTTGAAATTGTTTCAGGGCTGTGTATAGGTTCCTGTCTCAAAGGAAGGTGTAAAAAGAAATTTCGATAGAAATAATAATGTGTGGATGAGGGAAGCAGAATGTGAGTTGGAGCTATGGAGAACGAACTACTCAATTTTTCAACTTTTTTTCCATCGAGGTTCACAAGCAGTGAAATCATTCTTCCTAAAAGGAACAAATGATCAGTTGAAATGTTTAAATAAATATTTTGACTAAAAATGTGTTTCCCACACATACAGATAATGGTCTGTATTTTTGCAGGGAACGTCTGACAACCCTACCATAGATTTTTCTTTATAAAGTAAATAAGGCCTGAAAAGAGTTTGGGAAAAACCTTGCAACCCTCATTGTCTTCTTCCTTATTCACTAACATCCAGGAAATGAAACCGTCATTTCAAGTGTTGTCTGTTTTGTTTGGTTGGTTTTGGGGATGGATCCTGTTCCCCTCTACCCCAACTTTCCCTTCCAAACTTCCTTATTTATTTCTTTATTTACGGCTGCGCTGGGTCTGTGTTGCTGCGTGCAAGCTTTCTCTAGTTGCAGCGAGCCAGGGCTACTCCCTAGCTGCCCTGTGCCGGCTTCTCAGCTTCTCACTGCAGTGGCCTCTCTTCTTGTGGGGTTCGGGCTCTAGAGCATGGGTTCAGCTGTTGTGACCCATGGGCTTAGTTGCTTCTCAGACCAGGGACTGAACCTGTGTCCCCTGCATTTGCAGGCAGAGTCTTAACCACTGGACCACCAGGGAAGTCCCTTAGGCTTTTTATATCCATTCAGAGAGACATCACAAGCCAGGGAGTCAACAGCCTGCGAACCTGGCAGGTGCCATGTTGCTTCTTGGAAAGCGTAGTTCCCAAAAGTCATTTGTCTCAGGCATGTGACAAAACAGGAGATGCTCAGCCAGAAGGACTTGCAGGAGATTGTTTACTTTCAACTGCAATGTTAGTCTGCTAAGTCGAGTCAGTCGTGTCCGACTCTGGGAAACCCCATAGACGGCAGCCCACCAGGCTCCTCTGTCCCTGGGATTCTCCAGGCAAGAATACTGGAATGGGTTGCCATTTCCTTCTCCAATTCGTGAAAGTGAAGTCACTCAGTCATGTCCAACTCTTAGCGACCCCATTTCCTTCTCCAATGTGTGAAAGTGAAGTCACTCAGTCGTGTCCAACTCTTTGAGACCCCATGGACTGTAGCCCACCAGGCTCTTCCATCCATGGGATTTTCTAGGCAAGAGTGGTCTAGTCCACCCCAAAAAACAGATAATGGAATAGGAGACAACCACATTTCAGGAGAGAAAAATTATCCCTTAGGAAAATATGCTAAATTGTGGGGAAGTAGCATTTAGCATTCTTAGATAGTGTTATGGTTGGGTTGACCAGAAATCCTTCACTTTACCCACTGGAGAACTTAAAAAACGCTGTTTGTAAGTTGTACCATAAGTCCATGAGAAGAAAGAAAGAGCCACTACAGATAGCAGGGTGGCTCTGTCACTTCTTACTTAAAAAAAAATATGCACTTACTGTCTTTTAAAATAGGACCTTAGAGATCTCTATACAATTTTGCAATTATGGAAATATTTTTCATAATAATAAAGTCCCCTTAATTCTTTATGCCACCGAGCTCACCACTTGGCTCATTGAGTACCGGGTCTCTCTCAGAAGAACTCACAGTGGTGGCCCTGGTGAACTTTGCCCAAACCAATGCTGCCTTCTCCAAGTGTTTAAGCCTGAACATATGCACAAGGCTCCCTCTATGGAAGGAACAATAAACTAGAGGACACAGATCTTAAGACCTTCAGTAGAAGACGGAAGAATGAACGAACATGCATATTATTTTCCTCATCCTCCTCCATAATACAGACTCTGGACAGAAGCAGAACATCAAAATGTTGTTGGACTGACTCCTTAATCATTATATAAAGACTTTGTCTTTTTTTTTTCTTTACAATCTTTGGCTTAAAGTCTGTTTTGTCTGATATAAAGATAGCTTAGTTCAGTTCAAGTCACTCAGTGGTATCCGACTCTTTGCGACCCCATGAATCACAGCACGACAGGCCTCCCTGTCCATCACCAACTCCCGGAGTTCACTCAAACTCCTATCCATCAAGTCGGTGATGCAATCCAGTCATCTCATCCTCTGTCATCCCCTCTCCTCCTGCCCCCAATCCCTCCCAGCATCAGGATCTTTTCCAATGAGTCAACTTTTCGCAAAGTACTGGAGTTTCAGCTTCAGCATCAGTCCCTCCAATGAACACTCAGTACTGGTCTCCTTTAGGATGGACTGGTTGGATCTCCTTGCAGTCCAAGGGACCCAAAAGAGTCTGCTCCAACACCACAGTTCAAAAGCATCAATTCTTCAGTGCTCAGCTTTCTTCACAGTCCAACTCTCACATCCATACATGACCACTGGGAAAACCATAGCCCTGACTAGACGGACCTTTGTTGGCAAAGTAACGTCTCTGCTTTTGAATATGCTGTCTAGGTTGGTCATAACTTTCCTTCCAAGGAGTAAGCGTCTTTTAATTTCATGGCTGCAATCACCATCTGCAGTAATTTTGGAGCCCCCAAAATTAAGTCTGACACTGTTTCCACTGTTTCCCCATCTATTTTCCATGAAGTGATGGGATCAGATGCCATAATCTTTGTTTTCTGAATGTTGAGCTTTAAGTCAACTTTTTCACTCTCCTCTCTCACTTTCATCAAGAGGCTTTTGAGTTCCTCTTCACATTTTGCCTTAAAGGTGATGTCATCTGTATATCTGAGGTTATTGATATTTCTCCCGGCAATCTTGATTCCAGCTTGTGCTTCTTCCAGTCCAACATTCCTCATGATGTACTCTGCATAGAAGTTAAATAAGCAGGGTGACAATATAGAGCCTTGACATACTCCTTTTCCTATTTGGAACTAGTCTGTTGTTCCATGTCCAGTTCTAACTGTTGCTTCCTGACCTGCATATAGGTTTCTCAAGAGGCAGGTCAGGTAGTCTGGTATTCGCATCTCTTTCAGAATTTTCCACAATTTCTTGTGATCCACACAATCAAAGGCTTTGGCATAGTCAATAAAGCAGAAATAGACGTTTTTCTGGAACTCTCTTGCTTTTTCCATGATCCAGTGGATGTTGGCAATTTGATCTCTGGTTCCTCTGCCTTTTCTAAAACCAGCTTGAACATCTGGAAGTTCACATACTGCTGAAGCCTGGCTTGGAGAATTTTGAGCATTACTTTACTAGCATGTGAGATGAGTGCAATTGTGCAGTAGTTTGACCAATCTTTGGCATTGCTTTTTTGGGGGATTGGAATGAAAACGGACCTTTTCCAGTCCTGTGGCCACTGCTGAGTTTTCCAAATTTGCTGGCATATTGAGTGCTACACTTTCACAACATCATCTTCCAGGATTTGAAATAGCTCAACTGGAATTCATCACCTCCACTAGCTTTGTTCGCAGTAATGCTTCCTAAGGCCCACTTGACTTCACATTCCAGGATGTCTGGCTCTAGGTGAGTGATCACACAATCGTGATTATCTGGGTCATGAAGCTCTTTTTTGTACAGTTCTTCTGTGTATTCTTCCCATGTCTTCTTAATATCTTCTGCTTCTGTTAGGTCCATACTATTTCTGTCCTTTATCAAGCCCATCTTTGCATGAAATGTTCCCTTGGTATCTCTAATTTTCTTGAAGAAATCTCTAGTCTTTCCCATTCTGTTGTTTTCCTCTATTTCTTTGCATTGATTGCTGAAGAAGGCTTTCTTATCTCTTCTTGCTATTGTTTGGAACTCTGCATTCAGATGCTTATAACTTTCCTTTTCTCCTTTGCTTTTCACTTCTCTTCTTTTCACAGCTATTTGTAAGGCCTTCTCAGACAGCCATTTTGCTTTTTTGCATTTCTTTTCCATGGGGATGGTCTTGATCCCTGTCTCCTGTACAATGTCACGAACCTCCATCCATAGTTCATCAAGCACTTTGTCTATCAGATCTAGTCCCTTAAATCTATTTCCCACTTCGACTGTATAATCATAAGGGATTTGATTTAGATCATATCTGAATGGTCTAGTGGTTTTCCCCACTTTCTTCAATTTAAATCTGAATTTGGCAATAAGGAGTTCATGATCTGAGCCACAGTCAGCTCCTGGTCTTGTTTTTGCTGACTGTATAGAGCTTCTCCATCTTTGGCTGCAAAGAATATAATCAATCTGATTTTGGTGCTGACCATCTGGTGATGTCTATGTGTAGAGTCTTCTCTTGTGTTGTTAGAAGAGAGTGTTTGTTATGGCCAGTGCTTTCTCTTGACAAAACTCCATTAGCCTTTGCCCTGCTTCATTCCATATTCCAAGGCCAAATTTGCCTGTTACTCCAGGTGTTTCTCAGAGAAGGCAGTGGCACCCCACTCCAGTACTCTTGCCTGGAAAATCCCATGGACACAGGAGCCTGGAAGGCTGCAGTCCATGGGGTTGCTGAGGGTCGGACAAGACTGAGCGACTTCCCTTTCACTTTTCACTTTCATGCATTGGAGAAGGAAATGGCAACCCACTCCAGTGTTCTTGCCTGGAGAATCCCAGGGACAAGGGAGCCTGGTGGGCTGCTGTCTATGGGGTTGCACAGAGTCAGACATGACTGAAGCGACTTAGTAGCAGTAGCATCCAGGTGTTTCTTGACTTCCTACTTTTGCATTCCAGTCCCCTATAATGAAAAGGACATCTTTTTTGGGTGTTAGTTCTAAAAGGTCTTGTAGGTCTTCATAGAACCATTCAACTTCAGCTTCTTCAGCGTTACTGGTTGGGGCATAGGCTTGGATTACTGTGATATTGAATGGTTTGCCTTGGAAATAGAGATCATTGTGTCATTTTTGAGATTGCATCCAAGTACTGCATTTTGAACTCTTTTGTTGACCATGATGGCTACTCCATTTCTTCTAAGGGATTCCTGCCCACAGTAGTAGATATAATGGCCATCTGAGTTAAATTCACCCATTCCAGTCCATTTTAGTTCGCTGATTCCTAGAATGTCGACATTCACTCTTGCCATCTCCTGTTTGACCACTTCCAATTTGCCTTGATTCATGGACCTGACATTCCGGGTTCCTATGCAATATTGCTCTTTATAGCATCGGACCTTGCTTCTATCACCAGTCACATCCACAGCTGGGTATTGTTTTTGCTTTGGCTCCATCCCTTCATTCTTTCCAGAGTTATTTCTCCACTGATCTCCAGTAGCATATTGGGCACCTACTGACCTGGGAAGTTCCCCTTTCAAGTATCCTATCATTTTGCCTTTTCATACTGTTCATGGGGTTCTCAAGGCAAGAATACTGAAGTGGTTTGCCATTCCCTTCTCCAGTGGACCACATTCTGTCAGACTTTTCGACCATGACCCTCCCGTCTTGGGTAGCCCCACAGGGCATGGCTTAGTTTCATTGAGTTAGACAAGGCTGTGGTCTGTGTGATCAGATTGACTAGTTTTCTGTGATTATGGTTTCAGTGTGTCTGCCCTCTGATGCCCTCTCACAATACCTACCATCTTACTTGGGTTTCTCTTACCTTGGACGTGGGGTATCTCTTCACGGCTGCACCAGCAAAGCGCAGCCGCTGCTCCTTACCTTGGATGAGGGGTATCTTCTCACAGCCACCCCTCCTGACCTTGGACATGGGGTTGCTCCTCTTGGCCACCTCCCATGACCTTGGACGTGGGTTTGCTCCTCTCAGTCACCACCCCGACCTCGCACATGGGGTAGCTCCTCTCGGCTGCTCCTGTGCCGATGCAGCCAGGCACTCTCGGTCACCACCCCTGACCTCGGGCGAGGGGTAGCTCCTCTCAGCCATGCTTCTGTGCGGTCCCTCACAGCCAGCACGCTATCCTTGCTTTATTTTGGTTTCCATTTGCATGGAGTATCTTTTTCCATCCCTTCACTTTTAGTCTGTGTGTGTCCTTAAGCTGAAGTGAGTCTCTCATAGACAGCTTATGGTAGGGCCTTGATTTTTTATTCATTCAGCAGCCACTCTGTCTTTAGACTGGAGAATTTAGTCCTTTTACATTTAAAGTAACAAAGGTACGTCTAGTCAAGGCTATGGTTTTTCCTGTGGTCATGTATGGATGTGAGAGTTGGACTGTGAAGAAAGCTGAGTGCCAAAGAATTGCTTTTAAACTGTGGTGTTGGAGAAGACTCTTGAGAGTCCCTTGGACTGCAAGGAGGTCCAACCAGTCCATTCTGAAGGAGACCAGTCCTGGGTGTTCTTTGGAAGGAATGATGCTACAGCTGAAACTCCAGTACTTTGGCCACCTCATGCGAAGAGTTGACTCACTGGAAAAGACTCTGATGCTGGGAGGGATTGGGGGCAAGAGAAGAAGGGGATGACAGAGGATGAGATGGCTGGATGGCATCACTGACTCGATGGACGTGAGTCTGAGTGAACTCCGGGAGTTGGTGATGGACAGGGAGGCCTGGCGTGATGCGATTCATGGGGTCACAAAGAGTCGGACACAACTGAGTGACGGGACTGAACTGAACATGTAAAGTAAGTGATAGATATAAACTTTCTGTTTCCATTTTATTATTTATCTTCTGTCTATTTTGTAAATCCTTTGTTTCTTTCTTCTTCACTAGATCTCTTCTTTTGTGATTTGACGATTTTCTGTAGTGGGATACTTAGTGGGATGCTTTTTATCTTTTGCATGTTTACCATAGATTTTTGCTTGTGGTTACCATATGGCCTACATAAAATATCTTACATTTGTAACAATCTATTTTAAGCTGATAACATCTTAACTTCTAACACATACTAAAGCACAACATTCTTACTCTCCTCTCCCAACAGTTTATGATGTCACAATTTACATCTGTTTACCTTGTGTACCCATTAACTAATATTGTGGTTTGATTTATTTTAATACTTTTATCTTTTAACTTTTATATTAGATTTATAGGTGACTTATCCACCACCATATAACATTAGAGCATTCTGAATCTAAACTATATATTTACTTTTAACAATGAGATTTATATTTTCATATGTTTTTCTGTTACTAATTAGTGTCCATTATCTCAGTTTTTAAAATTCCTTTAACATTCCTTATAAGGCTTGTCTAGTGTTGATGAACTCTTTTATTTTTGGCTTGTCTGGGAAGCAATGTACTTCTGCTTCAGTTCTGAATGACACTTTTATCAGGTAGAGTATTCTTGGTTGGGAAGTTTTTTTCTTTCAACACTGACTATACCATGCAGTTTCCTTCTGACCTGTAAAATTTCTGCTGAAAAATCTGTCAATAGTGTGATGAGGGTGTTCTTGCATATAACAAGTTATTTCTTTCTTGCTATCTTTAAGAGTCTCTTTTTAGCTCTAACTTTTGACAATTTAGTTATAATGTTTCTCCGTGTGGGTCTCTTTGTATTCCTCTTATTTGGAATTCTTTAGGCTTCCTGGATTAGGATGTCTGTTCCCCTAGGTTGCTGCTGCTGCTAAGTCGCTTCAGTCGTGTCTGACTCTGTGCAACCCCAGAGACGGCAGCCCACCAGGCTCCCCCATCCCTGGGATTCTCCAGGCAAGAACACTGGAGTGGGTTGCCATTGCCTTCTCCAATGCATGAAAGTGAAAACTGAAAGTGAAGTCGCTTAGTCGTGTCCAACTGTTAGCGACCCCATGGACTGCAGCCCACCAGGCTCCTCCATCCATGGGATTTTCCAGGCAAGAGTACTGGAGTGGGGTGGGAAGTTTTTAGCATTTGCTTCTTGAAAAAGCTTTCTGCTTCTTACTCTCTCCCTCTTCTCTTCCTGTGAAAACTTTAATGTGAATATTGGTTCACTTAATGATGTCACGTAAGTTCCTTAAGCTATCTTCATTCTTTACCTTTATTTGGAACCTATTCCTCTGCTTCTTCATTTTCCTTGATTTTTTGTGTTGATTTCTGCATAAGACAGCCACCTCTCCCAGTCTTGCCAGAGTGGAAAGAATGTAGGAAATGGATCCTATTGTTTAGCCCATTTTGCACTCTTGGTTGTCTCTAAACCTTTGTGATTGTCTGAACCACCTTTGTTCTTAGTAACTCTCAGTAGGTGATGCTTTGCCAAGATCCGTCAGAGTCCCGAAGGAAAGGATCAGAGTCATCACTTAGATGCAAACTGATTGGAAGATGAACCCTCAGGTAGCAGCTTTTATAATATGCAAATAGAATTCTTTCAGAGGAAGGCTGGAGGGTGAGCATTTCTTTCAACTCCAGCACTGAGCCCTGGGTGGGTGGGGAGTGGGATGGGGAGGGGGCTGGTAGCCAGCTAAAAAATGTTTATTTGTTTGCCACATCTTGTGGGACCTGCAAACATGAGCCCCATTGGCCACCAGAGCCAGGCATTCAAAGGGTGCATCCTCTGGGTGGCAGCCACAGAAGCCCAGGTGCCAGACATGTGCACAGACTCCCAGAAAGGCACAGGTGACCTGGAGCAAGCCAAAGGGAGAATGTGGAGTCAGCACCTTCCCTGTCTCTGGGAAAGATTGTCATCAGCCCTGAAGTGAAGGTGTCCTAGAAGTCTGACCCTCAGGCAGCAGCTTAGAAAGTATACAAATAAGCCTCTTCAGGGACATAATGGGAAAAGAGCATTTCTGCCTGCTAATCTCTTCACCGAGCCCAGGGGGATGATTATCTGGGTATCAGTAAGCCCATTAAGAGCTGTTTTTTTGTGTGTAGTTGTGCGGATCTCATGGATGCAAGTCCAGTGAACCTTCAGAGATAGGTGTTTGGGGGCCCCTCAAGTGGAAGTCTGAAAAGCTGGGACTTCTGATGTGTGTCCAAACCCTTCAGTCTTCAGGGAGAAGCTGGAGTGGTGAGTTCCCTCCTGACTGTATGACACTGTGATCAGGGTGGGGTTTATAGTGAGACTTATGTCTCAACCTTCCCTATCCATTTCACAGTGGGTGTTTTCTCTTTCACTCGATGTGTAGGAGTCTCTCAGCTGGCTTCTAGATTTCTTCCAGAGGGAGTTGCTCTGCGTGCAGCTTTAGACTCAGTATATCCAGAAGGGAATGTGAGTTCAGGAGCCTCCTTTGTCACCATCTTGGACTGAACCCAAAAGGTTTCTTTTTAAGAGCAAGGGGAGGAGAGAGCAGATAAAAATCAGAGAGAGGGGGGAAAAAAAGGAATTAAAGTATTAATCTAAGAAGTTCAAAATCTGACAGACTAGAGAAAACTAGGAAATGAAAACTTAAAAAAATGATTCTAGAAAGTTGAATTTGCATGTTAAAAGGCCCCTCAAAGTACCCAGAAGAGTGGCTGAAAGTACTGATATATATGCCTTAGGATATATATCATCCTGATGTTTTAGAACACATGCTAAAAGATCCCAAAAACTTTATAGAGAAAAAGCAGCTTTCATATAAGGGCATAACATTGGCATCAGACTTCTCAACAGAAGTGTAGAAGACAATTGCCATAATTACTTTAAAACTCTGGGAAATAACCACAAAAATTACACTGCTCTCTTTTCGGTATATCTTACATCACATATTATATATTGTCCCTCTGCTTATTTAACTTACACGCAGAGTACATCATGTGAAATACCAGGCTAGATGAATCACAAGCTGGAATCAAGATTGCTGGAAGAAATATCAACAACTTCAGATATGCAGATGATAGCACTCTAATGGCAGAAAGTGAAGAAGAACTAAAGAACATCTTAATGAGAGTGAAAGAGGAGAATGAAAAAGCTGACTTGAAACTCAACATTCAGAAAAGTAAGATCATGGCACCTGGTCTCATCACTTCATGGCAAATATAAGCGGAAAAGTGGAAACAGTGACAGATTTTGTTTTCTTGGGCTCCAAAATCACTGTGGACGGTGACTGCAGCCAAGAAACCCAAAGACACTTGATCCTTGGAAGGAAAGTTATGACAAACCCAGGTAACATATTAAAAAGCAGAGACATCACTTTGCTGACAAAGGTCCATATAATCAAAGCTATGGTTTTTCCAGTAGTCATGTATAGATGTGAGAGTTGGACCATAAAGGCTGTGTGCCGAAGAATTGATGCTTTCAAATTATGGTGCTGGAAAAGAGTCTTGAGAGTCCTTTGGACTGCAAGGAGATCAAACCAGTCAATCCTAAATGAAATCAACCTTGAATATTGTTGAAGCTGAAGCTCCAATATTTTGGCCACCTAATGCAAAGAGCTGACTCGTTGGAGAAGACCCTGATGTTGGGAAGGATTGAAGGCAAAAGGAGAAGGGGTGGCAGAGAATGAGATAGATTGAATCACTGATTCAATGGACATGAATTTGAGCAAATTCCAGGAGATAGTAGAGGACAGAGGAGCCTGGCATGCTACAGTTCGTGGGGTCACAAAGAGTCGGACATGACTTAGCAATTGAACAACAAACATCACATCAGTAGAAAAATTGTTGACTAGTTCTAGTGATGGTCATGTTGGCCTTGATGATCCGCTCAAGTTGGTATCTGCTGATTTGATTTTCTCCATTGTACAAATCACCATATCTTCCTTTGTATTTGATTAGCATTTTGCTGGGAGATATTCTGATATTACATCCATATTCCACTTCTCACATGAAACTTCCTCCCACCAGCCTTAGGAGTCAATGACCACTCCCTACCTATATCAACTACATTTCTGGTGTCTGCTAACTGCTACTGTCAGTTGGCGTTCTGCTTATCAGAAGAGATTTCCTTTCTCCTCAATTTGTTTCTTACACTGCTGTGGATTTAGGCTTTCTTTATTATTCAGTAGATTTTAACCCAAGGCTTTCATTGTTTATTTTAATGCTCATATTGATAGGGATAGAGTAGGGTAATCAAACAATTAGCTTAGAAACCCTATTTGTTCAGTCGCTAAGTTATGTCTAACTCTTTGTGACCCCGTGGGCTGCAGCATGCTAGGCTTCCCTGTTTTTCACTATCTCCTGAAGTGTGCTCAAATTCATGTCCATTGAATCGGTGATGCTATCTAACCTGCCACCCTAACCTATCTATCTCATCACCTGCCACCCTCTTCTCCTCTTGCCCTCAATCTTTCATAGCATCAGGGTCTTTTCCAATGAATTGGCTTTATGCATCAGGTGGCCAACGTATTGGAGCTTCCACTTCAGCATCACTCCTTCCACCAAATATTCAGGATTAATTTCCTGTAGGATTATAGGAAATCTTATAGAAACCCCATTAGGGTGTAGGCAGAGAACTTTAGGGGGTTTTGGGACAATAAGACTAATGATTACTGAAGAACGTAATGGGAAAATTCTGAAATGTGGGCTTGCTTGACTCATAAAGCAAAACAAGTCACTTGTCATCAAAGCCAGATTGGGTCGCTTAACAATAAAATCAAGATAACTTGCTTAGTAGCAAAACCTTGCAACAGAAGCACAAGACATACCCCAAACAATGAAACAATGGTGGCGTGAGACCTGCATCCTGCCCAGTGAGCTCAGTGAGTTAATGACAGCCAAAATGTGCTCCTTGGCCCTTAAGATATTTTCTTTGTACAATGCACCCTTCCCCCCCCCCCCCCCCCGCCAAAATGAAGCAATAATTGAGAATAAGGCCTACAACCCACCCAGAGACGTTCGTCAAGTTAACGATCCCCCAGGACATGCTTGGTGTACACAAAAATTAATCATTTCAGAAGATGACTTTTCAAAATGAAAGACCCTCGTTGTAATGAGACCTGACATAATTTTTCCAAAGTGTTATTACAGTCCTGGCCTGACCATATAGGAACAAGAAAACTTCCTGACCCTACCTGGGGTGGGGGTAGGGGGGTAAGAACTGATGTTGGAAGCATGATGTCTACTCAAGAAAGACAAAGGTCTTCTCCCCACCCCAATTCTCCCTCTTCATTTGGTTATAAAAATGTAACCCACTGAGTAATCGGGGGCAGCCTAAGCCTTGCCTGTCTGTTTGTGAACCTTACAAGCACCCTATTCTAACAAATCACTTCTTGTCTATCACGTTGCCTTTTGCTGAATTTCTTCCTGCACTGAGACAGCAAGGACTGTGGTGCCAGACGGAGCTGTTCAGAGCCCTGGAAAGGACCCCTAATGATTTCAATATTGCCCTGAATCTGGTTAGTTGGAACCCTTCACCTGGCCCCTGTTTCTTTCACATGCTCCCTTTACCTTACTTCCTACCACAATAAGATAGTTCAGGCTCATTTTGTACTTTCCTTGCCCCTGCCTAAACTTGTTCATTTCCCCAAGGAGACGATCTCTATATAATCGTCACCATAACTATGTGGAGACTGTATATATTCCCCATGAGTTTATGCTGATATTTCCAGACTCCAGTAATAACACCTCTGGGTGCTTTTGATGCCCCTTCCCATAATGACAAGTCCCTTCTCATCTCTCTTTCTCCCTGTTCATCTGCTTGACTCGTCTCTTTTTCTCTCTCCGAAGCAGTTTTCTGCACTTCTCCAGTCCACACGATAGAAAACATGACTGAGACCCCTCCTAAAATTTGCATCACAGCTTCAGTGAACCAAAGAGAAACAGACCTCTCCTTACCCTAATAATTTCAAAACTTCCAATGAAAGAGTGAATGGCCCGGCCAGGTGCCCGCAGTGTGGCCTGGAGGCGGGTGACGGGGTAAAAACTTGGCACTGTGGATGGATTACAGGAGGGCCAGCCTCAAGAAGAGGAGTGGGCAGTTCCCAAAAGGGGTGGAGCAGTGAGGAGGAACGATAGACATCACCCCCCGCTGAGAACTGAGCACACCAGCAGGTCTGAAGAGAGAGTGCAGAGAGAGAGTCTCAAAGTCTTTTGGCAAGTTCTGAGTCAACACAGCTATTATTCATAGATTCCAGAGTAAAGGAAATCAACCAAATGAGGTCTATGAGAGGAGACAGCAGAGTGAGAAGAAAGGAAACTGAACCCAAAGATTCAGGGGCAGAACATAACCTCTGAAGAAGGTTTAGTGCAAATGCAGGAGACTCATTTATCTTGTTATTTGCCAAAGAATGCAAAAACAGAAACAAGTACTCTTAAGAATATGACAGGAAAAGATGAAAGGGTAACAAAATGAGGTGAAAAGAAATATGATTGAGATAAGAAAGAACTCTAAAGAAACTGAAAGTGTATCAGTGCATCAAACCAGAGTATAGAGGAAAAAAATCTGAAAAGAAATGTACGAGAAAAATTGCAAGTTATGTGCATGAACCTAGATCAGAGTCCTTTGCCAAATAAGCCCCCCTCAAATATCTGTAGTACAAACAAATAATCAAGCCTAAGGATTATTTGTCATGAAAAATGAGAACTGGAACTAAAGCAAGAGCTGTATATGTATGCAAAATACATATAATTAAAATACATTAAAAAGCCACGGGAAAAAAAGATGTAGGAATGCATACTAAAGGAGTTAACAACGTTCAAGGCAAAAATCAATAAGCAATGACCCAAGTATAAGCATACCTTAGAATTTTTACATTATTGGATGCAGATAAAAATCTTCTAAAGATCCAAGAATAATATATATATATATATTTTAAAAACAGGTTATCTTCAAAGGAATGAATCCAAGACTTTTAGAATTCTATACTGCTGTAATAAATGTCAGATGAAAAGTTTTATATGGTTTTCAGAAGAAGATATTATACCCCAAGAATTACTCTCAGGAAATTGATATGTCATGTAGGAAGGAGAGATATGATCACATGAGCAAGGGAGTTGAACATATATATTCTTCCTTGGAGAATCTTAAAATATAATTCAATTAAGTAACAGCTTACAAATGGAAAAGTTTGAGATAAATGTCAGAGGGCAGTTACACCAGACAAAGAAAGGGTTAAGTAACACTGTTAAAGGTTCAGTATAATTGGTGCAAGTCTCCTTAAATAACCAATTGCAAATGTTAAAAATTACTTGTGAAATGGAGGATTCACAATGTAAAAATAACAACTTGGAAACAATAATCTGATGGTTTCACAGATGAATTCTTTCAAACTTTCAAGGAACAGATAATTCCCATGCTGTTTAAACTCTCTCAGAGCATAGGAAAAGATGGAAGGCTTCCCAGTTAATTTTACAAAGTCTGCATAACTCTCAAATCAAACCCAAAGAAAGCACAAAAAGAAAAACTACAAGGCTAATCTCACTTGTTATTTTAATCTAAAAGTCTAACTAAAATATTACTAATGGAATCCGGCAGTATATTAAAAGAATAATACTCTATGACCAAATAAGGCTTATTCCAGGAGTGAAGGATGATTCAATCTTATGAAATCAATATATATTAGTACAATAATAAGTCAAAACATATGAATATCTTGAGGGAAACTAAGAACTTTACCACCTCCCCCCCAAAAAAGAATTTTACAGTTGTTTCTGATTTGTTTTAAAGACAGTACA
Organism: Bos indicus x Bos taurus; assembly: GCF_003369695.1. Classification (NCBI taxonomy): domain Eukaryota; kingdom Metazoa; phylum Chordata; class Mammalia; order Artiodactyla; family Bovidae; genus Bos; species Bos indicus x Bos taurus. The sequence goes on from NC_040102.1 coordinate 35,785,423, forward strand.
CTGGAAATAAAAGGATACTCCTTTAACCTAATCAAGAGTATTTATTTTGGATCAAATTCCACGATCACATTTGATGATGAGACAAAAGATAAATCTTCTTTAAAGTCAGGGACAAGACATGGATTTTAGCTATCACTACTGTTTATTAATACGAAAGATCCAACCCATGTAATAAAATAAGAAATTGGAAATTACAGAAATCACGTCTAAACAAAGAAGAGCACATTGCTTGCAAATTATTTTACTTTTTATCTACAAAATTGACTGAAAAGCCAAGCAGAATTAGTTAGGAAGGAAGATGGGTAATTACAAATACATATGCAAAAATCAGTATCTTTCCTATGTCCTACCATGAAGGAAAGGATCAAAATTACAAATGCAACAAAACTGTAAATAAAATACTTGAGATTCTGCTTGAACAAAGTTGTTGATCTCTGGACAAGGTGGTTCTATTAGCTCCTACTTTGACACTTTCCTCATCAATGATGGATAAAAAATAAAAAAGAATACTAGAAGAGCATAGCTAATTCAAAAATAAGTATCACCACAGGTCAGAACTGAAGAGAAATAGGAAGGAATATGGAAAGTGGGGCCGCTGGGCCTGCTGAGGTTTCGCTCATCCAGACAAGCAGAGTTCAGCTCCTTCACATAAAGGGCCCTGGAAGCACCCTCCCCAAGTCAGGGGGCAGGAGCCAGGCTCCCCGCTTGAAGGCAGGAGACACCACGCCTTCAAAGCCCTGAGGGAAGGGGATTGTCAGCCCAGAATCATAGTTACTCAAGGGTGAGGACAAAGTAGGTCATTCAGACTGACAAGAAATTTTAAGACTATATTTAACAGTCCCTCAGCCAGAGAACGATAATGACGTGAGTGAACAAAAAGACGAGCAAACCCAGAGGGAAGACGTCAGATTTAAGAAATAATGAAATGAGTAAGTGAAGTCGCTCAGTCTTGTCCGACTCTTTGCAACCCCGTTGTCTGTAGCCTACCAGGATTCTCCGTCCACAGGATTCTGCAGGTAAGAATACTGGAGTGGGTTATCGTTTCCTTCTCCGGGAGATCTTCCTGACCCAGGGATCAAACCCGGGTCTCCCGCATTGGAGGCAGACGCTTTAACCTCTGAGCCACCAGGGAAGCCCTAAGAAATAATAATGAGAACTAAAACGGGTTGGTTTGTTGGTGAAGCTGACATTAGCTACATAACATACATAGCCCAAGAATACTGGAGTGGGTAGCCTATCCCTTCTCCAGCGGATCTTCCCGACCCCGGAATTGAACCAAGGTCTCCTGAATTGTAGGTGGATTCTTTAGCAACTGAGCTATCAGGGAAGGATATAATATACAGCTATACTACATGTATATATATACACACACACAGAGCATACTATATAATATATATTTGCATATACAATAACTACAATTAATGAGTATAGGTAAATTTTATGTTTGAAATAGGTAAAAATAAAAACTGTACACCTGAGATATCCAATACAGTAGTCACTAGCTCTCAGTGACCACTGACCACTTGAACTGTGGCTAATTTGAATTGATTAAGTATATTCAGTTCAGTTCAGTTCATTCGCTCAGTCGTGTCCGATTCTTTGCGACCCCATGAATCGCAGCACACCAGGCCTCCCTGTCCATCACCAACTCCCGGAGTTCACTCAGACTCACGTCCATGGAGTCGGTGATGCCATCCAGCCATCTCATCCTCTGTCGTCCCCTTCTCCTCCTGCCCCCAATCCCTCCCAGCATCAGAGTCTTTTCCAATGAGTCAACTCTTCGCATGAGGTGGCCAAATACTGGAGTTTCAGCTTTAGCATCATTCCTTCCAAAGAAATCCCAGGGCTGATCTCCTTCAGAATGGACTGGTTGGATCTCCTTGCAGTCCAAGGGATTCTCAAGAGTCTTCTCCAACACCACAGTTCAAAAGCATCATTTCTTCGGTGCAGATTAAGTATACGATGAAGTGTAAAATGGGACTTTCCAGGTGGCTCAGTGGTAAAGAATCCATCTGCCAATGCAGGAGATGCAGAAGACATGGGTTTGATCCCTGGGTCAGGAAGAGTCCCTGGAGAAGGAAATGGCAACCCATTCCAGTATTCTTGCTTAGAAAATTCCATGGACAGAGGAGCCTGGCGGGCCACAATCCGTGGGGTTGCAGAGTCAGATACAACTGAGCATGCACACACAAAGAGTAAAACACATCCCAGATTGTGAAGACGCTGTAATGTAACATATCTCAATGATTTTTGTATTGGTTGCATATTGAAATGATAATATTTTGGATATGACTTAAAGGAAATATATATTAAAATTATTTTCACTCTTCCCTTTTTTAAAAAAAATTGGTTACTACAAAATTTAAAATTACCTATATGGCAGTCAGTGGCACTGCACCAGATACCAATCTTAGACCAAGGGACAGCGAGGCAGGAGAGAGGATTATTCTTTTATAAAAGTTGTCAACATTTGAGAAATTCTCTGTCATGTTTGAGAAGAGGAAAGACACGCTGAGTAACTATAGACTTTGTTACAAAAAATATATGAAAGTAGAAGTGTCAGCCGCTCAGGTGAGTCCAACTCTTTGCGACCTCATGACCTGTAGCCCCCAGGTGTCTCTGTCCATGGGATTCTGCAGGCAAGAATACTGGAGTGGGTTGCCGTTTCCTCTTCAGGGGGTCCTCCCAACCCGGGAATCAAACCCCGGTCTCTTGCATTGCAGGCAGATTCTTTACCATCTGAGCCACCAGGGAAGCCCCTAAAAATGTATACACAAGTATACAAAAGCAATGTACACTTAAGTATGAATGTTTCAAAAGAATGGAAGTGACACCTAGAGTTTTCAAACAATTTGAGAAAGGAAATATAGAAAAATTCATTAATACCTCAAAGGAAGGAAATAGCAGGCGCAGAAAAAGAAAAGAAAGGGAAGATGAAAAAGACAGATGGTAGAGAAAAGTCCCAATTTTTAATAATTACAAAAACTGTAATCTCAGCTATTAGAGTCAACTTTCTTTGGAGCACATGTTCATATAAAAGACTTCTCTACCCTCAACATGGAGATGTAATTTTTATTCCAGATAAAAATTTTATAAAAATTAAATATATCTGAGATTTCAAAGATGCTAATGCTAAGTCTCTTCAGTCGTGTCCGACTCTGTGCAACCCCATAGACGGCAGCCCACCACGCTCCCCCGTCCCTGGGACTCTCCAGGCAAGAACACTGGAGTGGGCTGCCATTTCCTTCTCCAGTGCGTGAAAGTGAAAGTGAAGTCGCTCAGTCGTGTCCGACTTTTAGCGACCCCATGGATTGCAGCCTACCAGGCTCCTCGGTCTATGGGATTTTCCAAGCAATAGTACTGGAGTGGGGTGCCATTGCCTTCTCCAGATTTCACAGATAGCTTCAAGTGATTTCAAAGGATAAATATGACAAACCATATTCTCTGATCTTGGTTCAATTATTAATAGAATAGAAAGCAAGAATAAGATATGTATGTTTGGAATTTTTTTTTTTTTTTTGGGGGGCACGCAGCTCATGGGATCTCAGTTCCCCGACCTGGGATTGAACCAAGGCCATGGCAATGAAACTGTGGGATCCTAACCACTAGGTCGCCAGGGAACTCCATATGTTTGGAAATTTTTTAATGAAATCCTAAATAACTCATGGAATAAAGACAGAATTAAAATGGAAAGGTTAACTATTTCCAATGGATAACGATTAAAATGGCACACAATGAAAACCAGTGAGATGAGTTAGACTGAAATTATAGCTTTAAAGCCACGTTGTAAAAAAAATTTAAGATCAAAAGATAATTAGAAACTCACAAAGCAAGACAGGATATTAATTTCATATCAAAGACAATAGAAGGAAGAAAAGAATAAGGTTAGTACTCTTACCTGGAAAATCCCATGGACAGAGGAGCCTGGTAGGCTGCAGTCCATGGGGTCGCTAAGAGTCAGGACACGACTGAGCGACTTCACTTTCACTTTTCACTTTCATGCATTGGAGAAGGAAATGGCAACCCACTCTAGTGTTATTGCCTGGAGAATCCCAGGGATGGGGGAGCCTGGTGGCCTGCGGTCTATGGGGTCGCACAGAGTCAGACACGACTGAAGCGACTTAGCAACATAGCAACAGGAGCTAATAGAACACAAAGAAATATAGTATCAATAGCATAGAAAATGGGCTTTGTAAATATTAATAAAATAAATCTACAGTAAGAATAATCAAGAAAAAAAGAGAAAAGACAAATCAGCAATATTTAGAACAAAAAGAGAGACACAATCTTAGGATAGCAGAGTTTTTTAAAAAATCGCTAACATGAATTCCCTGCTAATAGATTTGAAAATTTAAATGAACTTAATAAATGTCTAGAAAATTAATTACCAAAAGTGACTTAAGAGGAAATAGAACGCTTTAATATGCAAAAAAACAAAAGTTTAAAGAAATTGAATTGGTAATCAAAAGGCTTCCAAGAGGCACAAGTCTCGAGTGTTTTATGGATGAAATTTTCCAAAACATTCAAGGGATTTGTTTACAAAAATGTTTAAAAGAAAAGAGAAGGGAAACCCCATAATGTATTTTGACTTTGGAATGAGTGTGTCTGTGCTAAATTGCTTCAGTTGTGTCTGACTCCTTGCGACCCTGTAGCCTGCCAGGCTTCTTTGTCCATGGAATTCTCCAGGCAAGAATACTGGAGTGGGTTGCCATGCCCTCCTCCAGGGGAATCTTCTCAACCCAGGGATTGAACCTGCATATTCTGTGGCTCCTGCACTGGAGGCAGATTCTTTACTGAGCCACTGGGGAACCCTTACTTTGGAATAGTATACCCTTAATGCCAAATGAAATGAAAGTATGATTTGACATCTGAAGACTACTAGTGTAATAAATCACATTAATTGATTAAAACAGAAAAGTGGATATTTCAAGTGATGCTGAAAAGATGTTTGATAAAAGTCAATACCTATTCATGCTGAAAAAAAATTGGGAATAAGAAACATTTCCTTAATTTCATAATCTATATTATTAAATGTGATCCAGAAAACCTATTAAATATCATAATTAATGGCACAACTTGAGAAGCATAAACAATAATTCAGGAGTGAGACGGGATCTCTACCATCATCACCTGGATTTAACACCATAGGGGAAGTCATGGGTAATGCAATGAGAGAGAAGAATAAAACTAGTAATAATTGGAAAAGAAAATGTAAAACTGTCTTTATTCCCAATTGATGGTTTTCTATGTGGAAAGCCAATCTAAGACTTCTAAAAATTGTTATAACTGATTAGAAATATCAGTAATATTTTAAAACTAATAATTTATATTTCTACTGGCAACTACCAGAGATTATAATAGAAAAATAGAGCCTACTCACAACAGCAATGAAAACCATAAGAATCTATGTATAAATAGATGAATATATAATTATGTAAATGCAGCAAAAATGTATAAGACACATTTATTGGAAAATCATGAAACATTAAGAAAGGATATAATAAACACTAAGAAATAAATGCCAAGTTCATGGACAAAAGACAATATTATCAAGATGCTAATTCTACCCAAATCTATAAATTGAATACAATTTCAGTCAATATTCTAATACAATTTTTTGTGAATTTGATAAGCAGATGTTAAGTTTATAAAATGAACAGAGGATCACAAATAAATAAATACAAATCTATAGTAATTAAAAGAAATATTGCCTTAGGATTACACACACTCACAAGTGTATACACACAGATAGTTGTCCGTTTAGAGAGTCCAAAAACAGACTCATACAACCTAGGAAACTCGATATACAATGGAGGTGGCATTAGGCCACCTAACAAATAAAGACCTGGAGGTGGCATTAGGCCACCTGAATGAAGACCTAACAAAAGGTGATATCATTTGGAAAATAGATACACTTTATTCTCCACACAAAACAATCAATTCTAAATGTGTAAAATCAAAGAGGTTAAGCTTTTAGAAGGCAACACAGGAAATCTTTATGATTTCCCACACACCAAAAAAAAAAATAATAATAATAAGGAAAATGTTGATAAATTTGACCCCATTAAAAGTTAAAATTTGGTATTTTTGATGCATAAAGCTAACGAAGAATTAAAATCTGCATTTTTAAAGAAGTCACAAATACAATTTCTAAAGAGAAGAAATTACCATAGAAAAATGAGTAAAACATATGAGCAGGCGATTTAGAGAAGAGAAAATACAGTTAACAGACACAAGAAGGGAGTTGCCTGGCAATCCAGGGGTTAGGACTCCAGCTTTCACTGCTGTGGGCCTGGGTTCAGTTCGGGTCAGGGAACTAAGATCCCACAAGCCGTGTGGTGTGGCCATAAATAAATAAATTTGTTTTATACAGAAGAAGAATACTTAAACTCACCAGTAACAAAGGAATTAAAACTAAACAATAGTGAATAGTTATTACACAGTTATCATATCGCAAAAGTTTGCAAATAAGTGTCAGCAATAAAAGGGAGCAAAGGGAGCTATCACATATGGTAGTTAATTACTGCTGCTGCTGCTAAGTTGCTTCAGTCATGTCCGACTCTGTGCGACCCCATAGATGGCAGCCCAACAGGCTCCCCTGTCCCTGGGATTCTCCAGGCAAGAACACTGGAGTGGGTTGCCATTTCCTTCTCCAATGCATGAAAGTGAAAAGTGAAGTCGCTCAGTCGTGTCTGACTCTTAGCGACCCCATGGACTGCAGCCTACCAGGCTCCTCCATCCATGGGATTTTCCAGGCAAGAGTACTGGAGTGGGGTGCCATTGCCTTCTCCAAGTAAATTACTAATTAATAATAATCAATAACATAGGTCTTCAACTCAGAAATTCCATTGTGTATATATATATATTTTAAGGAACTCTCACACACATATGTATATACACAGACATACAAAATATTAATTACAACAATAACAATAATAGCAAAAAATTCAGAAAAAGGTAAATATCTATCAATCAAATGAACAGAAAAATTACAATATATGTATTGAACTGTTATACAGCAGTTAAATTAACTGAAGCTACACATATCCACATTCAGTTCAGTTCAGTCTCTCAGTCGTGTCTGACTCTGCAACCCCATGAATCACAGCACGCCAGGCCTCCCTGTCCCTCACCAACTCCCGGAGTTTACCCAAACTGATGTGCATCGAGTCGGTGATGCCATCCAGCCATCTCATCCTCTGTCGTCCCCTTCTCCTCCTGCCCCTAATCCCTCCCAGCATCAGGGAGTCAATGACTCAACTCTTTGCATGAGGTGGCCAAAATACTGGCGTTTCAGCTTCAGCATCAGTCCTTCCAATGAACACCCAGGAGTAGTCTCCTTTAGGATGGACTGGTTGGATCTCCTTGAAGTCCAAGGGACTCTCAAGAGTCTTCTCCAACACCACAGTTCAAAAGCATCAATTCTTCGGTGCTCAGCTTTCTTCACAGTCCAACTCTCACATCCATACATGACCACTGGAAAAACCATAGCCTTGACTAGACAGACCTTTGTTGGCAAAGTAATGTCTCTGCTTTTGAATATGCTGTCTAGGTTGGTCATAACTTTCCTTCCAAGGAGTAAGCGTCTTTTAATTTCATGGCTGCAATCACCATCTGCAATGATTTTGGAGCCCAGAAAAATAAAGTCTGACACTGTTTCCATTGTTTCCCCATCTATCTGCCATGAAGTGATGGGACCAGATGCCATGATCTTCATTTTCTGAATGTTGAGCTTTAAGCCAACTTGTTCACTCTCCTCTTTCACTTTCATCAAGAGGCTTTTGAGTTCCTCTTCACTTTCTGCCATAAGGGTGGTGTCATCTGCATATCTGAGGTTATTGATATTTCTCCCGGCAATCTTGATTCCAGCTTGTGTTTCTTCCAGTCCAGCGTTTCTCATGATGTACTCTGCATATAAGTTAAATAAGCAGGGTGACAATATACAGCCTTGACGAACTCCTTTTCCTATTTGGAACCAGTCTGTTGTTCCATGTCCAGTTCTAACTGTTGCTTCCTGACCTGTATACAAATTTCTCAAGAGGCAGGTCAGGTGGTCTGGTATTCCCATCTCTTGAAGAATTTTCCACAGTTTCTTGTGATCCACACAGTCAAAGGCTTTGGCATAGTCAATAAAGCAGAAATAGATGTTTTTCTGGAACTCTCTTGCTTTTTCTATGATCCAGCATATCTGAGGTTATTGATATTTCTCCTGGCAATCTTGACTCCAGCTTGTGCTTTTTCCAGCCCAGCGTTTCTTATGATGTACTCTGCATATCCACATTGGTCGCTCTCAAAAACATAACACTGATTAATAAAAAAGAAAGCTGCAGTCTGATATACAAAATAATATTACATACAATTTGAGACCATGCAAAACAATATATTTTAGTAGTACATTCATATTACAGTCAAGTCAAAAGGTGCTTGGAAATCCTAAACACAAAATCCAGGAGAGTGTTCCTCTGGGCAGGGAGAAAGTAAAGTCAGGAGGCTTCAGCTGCATCAAAAATGTTTTCATGTTTTTTAAAACCTGAGGTAATCACCACAAAAGGTCAAGATTTGAGGAAGCTGGGTGATGGATGTTTCTGTAATATTCTTTACAGAAAGAAAATGTAGTGAGAATGGCTTCCATCCTGGGAGTTTGAATCAAACAGGAAGTATATACTGAATTCAAGAAGATGTCATTACATAGCTATCAAGGGGTGGCCAGAACATACAGATTCAGAATATTAACAGAATCAGGCTGAAAATAAAATTATCAAACTTGAAGCAAACCAGGTGGGAGGCAGCAGACTTCATGTCAGGCAGTAGGGTTAATTAAGGGCAGATCTTAAACTCAGAAGAGATCAATCCCTTCCAAAGGATATGAACTCACAGTCCCTGTTTTCTTGTGACTCTCAAAAAACTGAGTGTGTGGCTCAGTGGCTCCAGGAGAATAAGATCTGGTGTCTGGAAAAGAATCTCTGTCCCAACAGCAACCATAGTCTGCTGAGATGTCTCCTGCAATCTGATTGGGCTAATAATTCTAATTGGCTAGTAATCGCATCAGTTTTTCTTTCACAGGTGTCTTTTTAGCCCCAGGGAGGTTTAGAACCAAATACAGAGATGAGTAAATAAAAGAAACTCTCACATTAATACTAAGGTAGGAGACAGTGGGCCTCTGGGCCAGACCACCAGGTCATCAAGTGGAGTAAAACTGAGCCTTTGTTCTCACCCAGACACTCCAAGGACAAGCTAGTGGTAAAGTTGAGCTCTGCTAAAGCAAAGAGATGTGGTGCCCACTCCTGAGGTCAAGGAGGACGTCCCTGTCTGCCCATGCGCAAAAAGGCTTCCTGGGGGTCAAAAAGGAAGCGCAGGCATGATAAGCGCAGGCATGCACCCATAAGCCTCAATGGTGGGATCCGTCTTAGCAAACAGTTGCGCACGCATGTTGGGGAGGATCATGGACCAGTGAGGTGTGAGGAAGGAAACAAGGTAATTGGCCAAAAGTAAACAAGCACCGAAAGGACTGTCCTATACGGATGATTCACGTCACCTCCGTGCTGCGCTCCTCCCGGCTCAGGATGCACTCGTGTGTGTGTGTGTGTGTGTGTGTGTGTGTGTGTGTGTGTGTGTGTGTGTGTCCGCCTAGTGTCTGATGTACCGCGCTCCTCGTTAGAGAGGGTGCCCATACCCTTTCTCTCTCCATGTGCGTCCCTGCTGTGCCTCGGAGTTGGACAGTTTTCCTGTGTGCTCTCTCATGCATTGTGCTGTCTCTAATAATAAACTTTGTACCCGTTTTTACAGCTTTTTGACCCCTGGAAACCTTCTGGCTTTCAAACAGGGGCAAGAGCCAGGGCCACTCTGCTTCCAGTCTCTAGCCCCTGGTGGTTTAGTGGCTAGGACTCTTGGTTTTCATCCAGGTTCCCCAGGTTTAATTCCTGGGCACGAAAGTAAGGTCTCTTTTCAGGGTTGCTCACTGCTGTCCCTCCAAGATCAACACTTTTGTGTTTACATTCGAAAATAGGCTTTAGTATCACTGGAACAATCTGTGTGTGTCTGGTGTTTGCAGTGATTGTAGGATTAAGAGTTTTGGCATAGAGAGAATTTAGCAGATTATAGTTGTGATTCCATTTTACAACATGCAATTGAGTAGCTGATTTATAGTTGTAAGTTGAAAGGTATAGAGACTTCAACTGGATTTTTAAACAGCACTGGAATGTTTTTAAAGATTTGCTATATTTATCAGTTTGTTCTATCAGACTTAATACGCTTGTTCAGGTACTTGGGAAGGTAATGCTTTTCAGAGGTATTTGAAGTGCTGAAAAGAAAATCAACTATGTTAAACTTATAAATACAGCTTTAATGATTGAAGGAATTTAATTAACTGAGCTGTAAATGGGACTAAATGTTTAAGGGGATATGTTCTATTCACCCTGAATTAAGTAAACTTTAATCAAAGGAAAATTTAAAATTTTTGTACTTTACTAATTTCATAAGATTTGTAAGTTGAACTTAAAGGATTAAGGAAAATCTTGGGTTTTATTTGCAATTTTAATAAATCAAATATTAATGTTAACAACCTGCAAATAATCTTTCTATGCACATAAGCTATCCTCAGGAATACCTAAAATCTCCACTAATTTCTGCTTCCAATAATGGTGGAGTAAAGTAGTTGGTAAATCCTTTCCTAGATAATAATAATTACAAAATATGGACAAATTAATTTTTAAATAATCAACTATTTGAAGTACCTGGTTAATATATCAGAGACGATTATAAACAAATAATTTATTATAAATAACTATAAGATTATAAATAAATCTTGAAAGGTTGTACTTGCTCCAAGTAAGAATTACAAGTTGATGGGTTTTGGTTTTGTATTTTGTTGTTTTATTTTTGTCTTCCCAAAAACAAAGTACTTTGACAGTACTTTGCAACCCTTATGGCTGTGGACGTGAAAAAAAATTAGTCTTAAAAAAAAAAAAAAATTAGTCTTACCAACTCAAAGTGTCAGGGAACAGAGTTTAGGGATGGCAGAGCAGTGGAAATTTAGGCTCAAAATCCTGGGAGCAAGAGAGTTGTGGAAAGTATAAGAATAAAAATTTGTATGCAAACTATGTCATGATGCTTCAACGACCACAAAACTATGCATGTGTGGGGTGGGAGAGCAAGGAACCTAGGAAGGAGCTCCCCCCACACCTCCCCCCAGGGGGCCAGTCCAAAATACTCAGCAACTAGGAACTGGAAGAAATGAGCACATAGATTAGCTCATAGATTAGCTCCTGCACAGTGCAAAGGAGGCAGCGTTTCTGGTTTCATTCGAGGCAGTTTACTGTATTCTGGAACAACAGTAGCAACAAAACTCTCAGAAGAAAGTAGCAGAATACAGAATTGCTACATTTTACCCACTCTACTCAATTTTCAACAAAAATTAGATATGCAAAGAAATAAGAAAGTAAAGCAGTCAACAGAAAATAACTATGCGTGGGCCAAGATTTTGAATTTGGCCAAGATTTCAAATCACTTTTATGAATGTGTTCAAAGTATTCAAGGAAAATAAGTACTAACAATTAAAGGAAAATGTGGTTCTAATGAGTGAACAAACAGAAAATCTTAACAGAGAATGTAAACCATTAGAAATTAATCTGTGAAAAAATAGCAAACAATCCAATGTATGCATAATATCAGTCTCAGAGAGAAATAAAAAATATTTAAAGAAATAGTGGTGAAGTTTTCCAAATTAAGAGAAAATCATTACCTTATAAAGTCAAGAATTTCGACAACATTAAGCAGGGTATATACAAAGAAAGCCACATCAAGGCATATCCCTGTCAACTGCTGAAAGTCAAAAGAATGAGAAATCTTGATAACAGTACAAACACTTTAGAAAACAGCTTGATAGTTTCTTTAAAAGATTAACATACAAGCCTACACTTACCATATGACCCAGCATTTCTGTTCCAACATATTTACCCAAGAGAAATAAAGCATATTTCACACACAAATTATGCAAGGATGATAGTAGAGGTCTCATTCATAATAACCAAAAACTGGAAACAATACAAACGTCCATCAGTAGGTGAATAGGTAAAATATTTGGGGGTATATCCGTACACTAGAATATTACTCAGCAATAAACATGAACCAGTATCTAACATATGTCACAACATGGGTAAGTCATATGCACAAAAGACATATATTGGGCTTCCCTGGTAGGCCAGCGGTTACGAATCCGCCTCGCAATGCAGGGGAAACCATTTCGATTCTTGGTCCAGGAAGATCCCACAAGTCATGGGGCAGCGAAGCCCAAATATAAGTGCCCTACAACTACTGAGCCTGCACTCTAGGCCCATGCACTGCAACAAGGGAGGCCTCTGCAACGAGGAGCCCACACACACAGCTAGACAGTAACCCCCACTTGCCGAAACTAGAGAAAGGCCCTGCCAGCAACAAAGACCCAGTGCGGCCCCACTCCCAAAATATATATATATGTATGTGTCATTTGACATTCCAGAAAGGGAAGACAAATCCATAACGACAGGGTGGTCAGCTGATGAGTGGATACCGGAACTGGAGGCTGGGAGAGGTTGACTGCAAAGGGTCAGGAGGTATATGAGTTATCTACTGCTTCATGATCAATGCTAGCATTTGCTAGTTATCATCTCGGTTTCTGGCCCTGGGCATTTCACAAGTCTGTAGTCACGGTTCAGCTGAGGCTGCACTCCTCTGAAGGCTCAACCAGGAGTGGGCCTGCTTCCTAGCCCACTCAAGCTGTTGTCGACAGGATCCGGTTTCTTGCAGGCTGTTGGAGGAAGGGCCTCTCTTCCTCCTAAGCTGTTGGCCAGAGAACGCCTTCAATTTTGGGGGGCCTGTGGGCCTCTCCACAGGGATGCTCACATGACTGAAGTTGGCTCTGTCAGCGAAAGCAAGCAAGAGGGCAAGAGAGCGCGGGAACACCAACAAGATGGAAGCCACCAGTGTTTTGTAACCTAATCTCAGAGGCAACGTTCCATCACCTTTGCTGTGTCCTGTTCATTAGAACGACATCCCTGGATACACCTCACACTCGAGGAAGGAGGTGACACAGGGGAGTGTCTGCTAGGAGGTAGACATCAATCGGCCTGTTCAGTAGCTGCCAACCTCAGGAAGGAAGTGCACAGGCTGATGGAAACGTATATCTTGACTGGAGATAAAACTCATCAAAGGGTGTGCTTAGAATCGGTACATTTTATTACATACATAGAGCTAATTTTTTTTAAGTTACTAAAAAAAAAGAGATTAAAGCATAATTTCAAAAAATTTCAGTGACACGTGGAAGAAGCTCCTCTTTATCTCAGCTCAACTCAATAGTCATTAGAGGAATCAAATCTTCAAGTACAAATAGCACAGACAATAATAGTTTCAGAGGTTTCAGGAGAGTTTTAGAAAACTGTGTGTGTATAAAGCCTATTGCCTCTCTTAGCAGAGCAGAGAAAGACGCGATCCCTGGCAGTAAGTAGTACCTTTGAGAAATAAGCCAGTTTCTCCTACCATACCTGAAAGTACCAGAGACCATGTAGCATGGGGCTGAAAGTAAGGGGATAAATAAACATGTAGAACATTCGGACCCTCAGATTCGTTTCCCTACCAGACAATATCCACACTCACTCCATTCAAGAAACTGGAAATTTATTCTCAGGAGAAGGTCCAGATTGAGCAAAACCATGCCCAAATGGCAAGAATGAGGCATGATGCCAAAAACAGACTAAGTTAAAGTCCAAATACTGACCTTCAGACTCACAGCAGCCACCCCCACTTCCTCCTGAAACGTGGCTGCCAGGCCGATGCTCTCGGACAAGAGACTGGAAATGTTTTCAATGGAAAACGGCATTAACACAGAAAAAAAGGTCTATCAAAATGCTAGTGTTGCACTGGAATCTCTGCCCAGAGCTCTCTATAGAAGTGCTTCTCAAACTTTGAGGTGTTTAGGAAGCCCCTGGGATCTTGTTAAAGTGCCAGTTCTGGTTCAGTAGGTCTGGAGCGGAGGCCCAGAGCCTGCACTTCTAACAAGTTCCCAAGAGATGAAGATGCTGTTCTTCCCAAGGCTCCCTGGTCCTTCACCTGCAGGGTACAACCTGAACTCTTATACGTGGCATCCTTGTCTCTTTTTGGCATAAGTCCCCCATCTTGACTCATCCAAACTTGTTTCCCAGCATCATCTCCCTCCACCACATGCCTAGCTCTACTCCAGTTCAGTAAAGCCTCCTCCCTCTTGCCTGAAATGCATGGTTCCTTCCCTATGAGACAAGCACTCTCTCCTCCTGCAAGGTCAGTTCACGCTTCCATTACCTCTTCTCTGAAGTCATTCCGAATTCCTTTGGGCAGACTTCACGTTGCTGCTTCCATGTTTCCTAATATCCTGGTCTCACCTACACCACCAGACTCATCTGAAAGGGCTTCCCTGGTGGCTCAGTGGTAAAGAATCTGCCTGCCAGTGCAGGAGACACGGACTCCATCCCTGATCCAGGAAGATCCCATATGCCTCGAAGCAACTAAGCCCATGCACCACAACCGTGGAGCCTGTGCACAGAGCCTGGGAACCACGAGTCCTGAGCCCACGGGCCGCAACTGCTGAAGCCCGTGGCTCCTAGAGGCTGCATGATGAAGAGGAGCCCTGGCTCGCTGCAGCGAGAAAAGCCTGTGCAGCAAGGGAGACCCAGCCACAACAGCAAATAGATAATAAATATGCACGTGCATTATTAGTAAATTAGTATGCCTTTATTTGTTGGTTTACATAACAAAGACTCTCTCCTTCACCAAACTTGAATCAGCCTCCTTGGAGTTCCATTTCTGACTTTCTGCCCTGGACAAAACTCCTGTCAGTTAAGTTTAGCAAAGAACTAACCTGTCTCTTGGTAATTCTCCATCCACCAATCTCCCATCCTGCTTCTTGGCTACAAATCCCCACCTTTCTTTACTGTATTCAGGTTTGATTCTAATCTCTCTTCCCTACCATAAAAGCCCTATTCCACTATTCACCTTGAATAAAGTCTTCCTTGCCATCTTTAATAAGTGTAATCTTTTTTCCTTTAACAGTTAGGGTGCCATGACTCAGATAAGATCAGATTCATCACTGGACTCCCAGACCTCTTACTCAGGACCCTAAGGGAGCACCCTTAAAGACTTTATCTTCATCCCTGGCTGAATGATCCATATGGCAGTCCTTTGAAACATGTTAGAGCAGGTATTTATTTCTAGGATTCTGAGTATACTCTCTGAAGCTGGTTTAGAGTCCCAGGAAAGCAGCTGTTTGTAAGAAGCTGAGTTGGAGACCCAAGCTTTTTGTTTGTTTTTGTTTGAAAGGTACCTGCTGGGCTGGAAATCTTTCTTCATCACCATGTGTCTTGCAGTTGCTGGCCTGATTTGAAAACGTATGTCCACACAGAAAACCCACACGTGAATGTTTTAGCAGCCTTGTTGCAACTGCCAAAAAACTGGAAGCAACCAAGATGTTCTTCGGTATGCCGAATTGATGACCTGGGGTACATACATATCATGGAATGTTATTCTGTGATTTAAAAAAAATGATTAATGAAGCCACAAAAAGACATAGATGCCCTTAATGCCTATCACTAAAAAGGCCTAAAAAGCTGTATAATTCAGTTACATGACATTCTGTATCAGGTAAAACTATAGATTCGGTAAGAGTGTAAGTGGATTCAGGGAGGTAGTGACAGTGTTGAAGAGGTGACGCAGAGGGGATTTGCAAGCAATGAAACTATTCTTATGATACTGTAATGGTGGGTACATGCCATTACGCATCGGTCAAAACTCACAGAACTTTACTGCACAAAGGTTGCATAGGTTACACATATGAATGCTATCATATGGTGTTTGTCTTTCTGACTCACTTCACTTAGGATGATAATCTCTAGACCCATTCATGTTGCTGCAGATGGTATTATTTCATCCTTTTTTATGACTGAGTTATATTCCATTGTATACATATACCACATTTTCTTTATCCATTCCTCTGTCAATGTGGAGCATCTTTTAATGCCAGGAAGTTAAAAAGTACTCAGGAAAATGTGCACACACACATACACACACATTGGTGACTGATGGGAGTGTGTCAAAGAGACACAGGAACCAATCAGAGCTCCAAAAGCTGGAACAAGTTGAGCTGTAAAATAAAGTAGTATTGAATTATAACCTAAAACATAAAAGAAATATCCATGAATCCATACTGATATAAACAAATGAATAAATAAATGAGACAAATTAATTCAAAAAAGAGACAAGAATTCAAAAAAAATTTAAGTAAGTATTCCACGTGGCCTCAAGGAGAAAGAACATAACTCCCACTCCTGAAGTGATTCATGCACAGTGACTTCTTTCCAAAGGCTATAGTATGCAAAGGGGAAAATAAAAGCTCAGCTTCATGGTGGAGAGACCTGACAAGGTGATCAAGGTCATCATCAATGGTGACAGATCACTTAGATAATACACACTCATGATAAGGTGTGATGACAATGGAATCTGCTTGTGGTCTCCTCCCCAAAACCATACCCATGGTCTAATCACAATAGAAACACTAAACAAAATCTGATAGAAAGGCATCCTACAACATATCTAACCGGTACTCCTCAAAGCAATTAGACTTCAATAAAGTTGAAATAAAATTCATTTTAAAAAAAATGACAACCTAGACCAACCTAGAAGAAAAGCTATGACCAAACTAAACAGCGTATTAAAAAGCAGAGACATTACTTTGTGACAAAGGTCCATCTAGTCAAGGCTATGGTTTTTCCAGTGGTCATGTATGGATGTGAGAGTTGGACTATAAAGAAAGCTGAGCACCAAAGCATTGATGTTCTGAACTGTGGTGTTGGAGAAGACTCTTGAGAGTCCCTTGGACTGCAAGGAGATCCAACCAGTCCATCCTAAAGGAAATCAGTCCCGAATGTTCATTGGAAGGGCTGATGCTGAAGCTGAAACTCCAACACTTTGGCCACCTGATGTGAAGAACTGACTCCTTGGAAAAGACCCTGATGCTGGGAAAGATTGAAGGCAGGAGGAGAAGGGGACGACAGAGGATGAGATGGTTGGATGGCATCACCGACTCGATGGACATGAGTTTGAGCAAGCTCCAGGAATTGGTGATGGACAGGGAGGCCTGGCATTCTGCAGGCAATGGGGTTGCAAAGAGTTGGACGTGACTGAGTGACTGAACTGAACCAAAAAAAAAAATGAGTCTCCAATGACAGAAAACCCACAGTGAACAATGTCATGAAACCGAAGAGGAAGGATAAACCATGTCACATGAGAGGGCTCCTGAGATGAGACCAAAGTGTCCACATATTGGCTACATAGTGGTAGTGATGACTTTGATGGGAACAGTTTCAGTGCCATGATGGGGAGGGAAACCAAATAGTACTCTTTACTTTTGTTGGAACTGAAAAATCACAGGGTCTTTCATGGATGGAAGAGAATTCATTCATTCATTTATTCATCCATCCATCTGTCTGCTTTTGCCAAGCCCCAGAGTCAGAGCTAGTGACTCACAGATCAACAAGGCCTCATTCTGTAGGTGGTCCCAGGCTAATCATAGCCATCGCAGGTGTACATATAATTGTAATGAGATGTAGTGGCACAAGAAAAGAGGGACTCATCAGTGTAGCTTGGGTCATTAGGCTGGTTCTGAGGCTTGCATTTGAGGTGCTTTGGAGACCTCTAGAGGAATACCAAGTAGGCATCTGAATGTGTGGGTCTAAAGGTCCACAGAGATGTCTGGGTTGAGTGCGTTAATCTGCCTACAGAAAGCACTTGTGTGGGGAAGTCTGTCTAGTGAAGAAGTCTATGTCAAAAAGGGAGGAAGCCTAAAGGAATAGCTTTGGGGATCTGACATTTAAGGACAAAGTAGATGACTGTGAGCCTGCAGGGAGGGAGGAGTCATTAATTCCCATCACTGCTAAGACAAGTCAAATGGAGATTTGAAAATGTTGAGTGCATTCAGCAAGAGGAGATTATTCTAAAAATTGCAGCCCTCTCTTTCTTTTCACAGTAAATCTCCCAACCTACCTACATCTTTCCCCATCTTCTCTTAGGCACATTTTGAGCCTTTATTGAAACCTAAAAATTACAGAAGAATTTCCTGTTAGCCTACACTTAAAAAAAAAAATCCCAAAAGACTAAAAACAGAGTTCAGTGAGTGATGGATAAACTAGAGTTAAAAAAAAAATAGCTACATTTGATAAACAGAAGAAAATTGCATAAATTTTGAGTTCTAGAACTCCCTCAAGTTCATAGCCCTTGATACATGGCAGGAGATAATTAAATAATGTGGGTTCAAATAAAAATTTCTTCCCTATCGCTTGTTAAGTGAAGAAAACAAATCTAACCATTTGCTTATATGTTTAAGAATCTATAATAAATAGGGTATTTGGCAAGCTGCCCATTGAGTACAAAGGTGAGTAGAAATGGTCCTCAGCTATCTGAGAGCTTGTATAATTGATTGTCCTCCTACAGAGCCCCCATCTCTGTCTCTGGCTGTGTTTCTCTGACTCTCTCTCTCTCTCTCTCTCTCTCTTCTCTCTGCTTTCCAACATACTCAAGGTGTTCTCCACATTAAGGAGAAATGCTTGACCTTTCCTTCACCTCCTCTCTCTGAGCTCCCTCTCTTCCCTTTGAGAAAGGCTGTAGCAGTGAAAGTTCTCAGCTTAATCAATCTCAAATAGCCATTATTTTCCTGAACTTGCAACCCAGTCTCTGCTCTCAAGTTCTGTATTACAAGAGCCCCTTCTCCCATATCATTCATAAATAGTAACTCTTTTATGTCACAGAGAAAACTAAAGCGATCAGAATAGACCTTCTACATGTTCCTGCCATCAAATCTGCCCTAAGGCCGCTCCCAGCTGTACATGGGATCTTGTTGCCTCTTATCTAAACAAACACTCCTGTTAGCAATTGTCCTCTCCCTTTTCTCCATCATTTTTTGCACCTACTGGATAATTCTCATCAATATGTAAATATTCTGTAATATCTCATCTCTAAAAGTGAAACCTTTCTTGACCCCACATCTCCCCACCTACTGATCCATTTCTCCATTTCCCTTTACAGTGAAAGTTCTTCAGAGAGTAGTCGCCACTCTGTGGCTTTCCTTCTCCTCTTTGCATTATGTCTTGAACCTCCTCTAACAAGACCTTTGCTCCCAATAATTCACCAAAACTGCTGCTGCCCAAGTGCAATGGTTAATTTTATATTCCAACTTAGCTGAGCCACAGTGCCCAGCAGTTCAGTCAAACACTACTTTCAGTGTTTCTGTGAGGGTGCTTCTGGACGAAATTAGCATTTAAAATGGTGGATTTAGAGTAAAGCAGATTGCCCTCTGTAGGTAGGTGGGCCTCATCCAATCCCTTGAAGGCCTGAATAGACAAAAAATTGACCTCTCCTGAGCAAGAAGGAATTCTCCAGCAGATGACCTTCAGATTTGGACCACAGCATCAGGTCTTCCTGGGTCTCCAGCCCACTGGTTCACCCTGCAGATCTGTACCTCCCAGCCTCCAGAATTATATGAGCCAATGCCTTAAAATAAGTCACTTTCTATATATGCATGTACATACCATTGGTTCTATTTCTCCAAAGAACTCTGACTAATACACATAGTCACCAGGTTCTTTACCAAACCTAAATGTCAATTCTCTTATATCAACTTTCACCAGCATTTGACACAATTAAATCACAGCGTCGTTCTTTAAGTATGTCCTATGCTTCTGCTATCTGGTATATTTTAAAACGGCTAACAGAGTAGATCCTAAAAATTCTCATCACAAGGAAAAAACAAACATTCCCCCCTTTTTCTTTTTGGTGTCTATATAACTAAACTTATGGCGGTAATCATCTCTCAATATATGTAGGTCATTAGTGCTGTGCATCAGTTCTATCTCAATAAAACTGAGAGAAAAAATGAATGCTCTATGCTTCTTACCACTTGTTTCTCATGGTTTTCCCCTGCATCACTGGCCACTCCTAAGGCTATTTGTGGGGGCCCCTCACCTGCCTCAGAGCTCAGTTCCCAGACTGCTCTCTACTTCACCTACACTTCGTTTCTCTCTATGTCTCCAGAGCCTGGTGCAATGGTCTCTCACCATTGCAGTTGGAGAACAGATCAGGAAGGGAAATAGAACTCTAAGACATTTGCAAGGGCAAATGTCATCTGGTGACTATAAACTCAATTCTGTTGTTGTTGAATCACCAAGTCCTGTTCAACTCTTCCTGACATCATGGACCTCAAGCACTCCAGACTTTCCCCTGTCCCTCACCATCTCCTGGAGTTTGCCCAAGTTCTGAGCTGAGAGGCCTTCAGAATTCCAAAGGAAGACTCTAGTGGTGGGATTTAAAGTACACCATGGTCAAAACACTCCAAATCATTTCAAATCATTCCAAATAATAATATAAGAATTAACATCCCATACCATCTCAGGAAAAGGATTGCTCAGCAATTTGAATATGGAAACAACTTGTGGGGTTAATGTATGAACAGACCAACTCATTCTCTTCCTTTTTCCTTTTAAATATCATCATTCCCGAGCTTAACAGTCATATGAAAATCTGAAAGTGTTAATCACTCAGTCATGTCCAACTCTTTGCAACCCCATGGACTCCTCTGTCCATGAAATTCTCCAGGCAAGAATACTGGAGTGGGTTGCCATTCCCTTCTCCAGGGAATAGTCATATACTGATGTCCAAAAGTCATGTTAACTGGGCAAGAAAATCCAGTGTGAGCACAAGTTGTGTCTGAGAGTCTTCTTCCTGGAGAGAAATGAATGCAGGGACCTGTCTCTCCTTCCAGAAAGATCCCCCGCGGTGGTCCTTTCTTCCAGCTGACCTACGAACAGAGTCCAGCACAGGAAGACGTGGGAGGAGAGAGAAAAAGGAGCATAAGTTTCTGGCTTGTTCCCTGGGGAAGGCCTCCTTGTTCAAAGAAGTGACTTTTGGCCAATGATGTTTCAATAACTGTCTTTCATGGAGTCTCAAACAGCAACAACAACAAAAGATTTATTTATATGATTTTTCTCTGGAGCTCTGGAGGCGGGCAGCTGGGATTCCTAGCCATCTGAGTTCCTAGGATTAGATCCAACAGAAGAAAATAGAATGTGAACAGGAACATCAAGGCTAATCATCATTAGTGCTGTAAAAAATAAAAATAAAAACTTTCCGTTAGGTACAACATTCACCAAACACTCTGTATAAATCTCCATCCCATGCTTCTATCTGGTTTGTACCAGTGGTGTGCTGGAGTTGGCCCATACTGGCTCATGAGTATCAACCATTAAGTATTCAGAGATTTTGTGATCTCATTGTTAAGGTAAACAATCATTAAAAACCAAGTTTTGTAAACTTAGTCATACAAATGATATAAGCCATATCAAAAGCAAAGGGAATAGATACTCAAAAGCGACCACTTCCTAATTTTTTATTGCACTGTTTCAACTCATGTTTTGCTTCTATTTTACCTGTATGGCAAACTGCCACTGAATGATATGGCTACTATGTATCTCTTCCTGACTCTTTGTTCAGTGATTCAGTGAATTCCAGGTTAGTGCCTTGAAATTGACCATGAACCAAGCCATGATGGGAGTATTTACACCAGGGAAATTGGCCAACACTTTGGTGGCATAGTGGGGGAGCTTGTTGTTGAACTTTTACCAACACCCCCAGCCCCACATTTTCCACATTGCTTCATTATCCTCACTGCCCCCTGGCCTTTGGATTTTTGCTCAATCCTGCCTCTTTCATGAAAATTTCCCTGATCACCCCCAGCCTACTATGACTCCCTGCGCTGGACTCCCATTGCCTTTGGCTTCAACTTGGTTAAAAGTTCAAGGAAATACAACAAACTTTTTACATGGCTATAAGCTTTTCTTCTGCTGTCATCTAAGTAGATTGTGTGCTCTTTGGTGACAGAAGTTGAGGACACAGCAGATATTCAACAGACACTGAATGGAAATTTCCACATGGAACTTCCTAGTAACTTGACTGGGTCCCAGTTCCCAAGGAGCATCTACCCAAATGAGGAAAAGACGGATACTGACCAATTTAGATGCTTTTTTTTTTCTTTTTGTAGGACAATTTCAATATTACTTGCTTGAAATGTCTCCAAACATTCAAAAAGTCACTCTGATGCTGCCTCTGATGACAATAAATTAGATCAAGCGTGTCTTTTTTTTCCCCTCCCAAAGTGATTCTTGGTTCAGAATTTGATGGAGATAGACATCAAGTTGATTTCTAAAAGATGGAGGTGAAAGGAAGACTCTGGGAAGGGTCTAGTCTACCCCAGCCTGGTACCCCCAACCCCACCCCAGCTCAGCAGCCTCCAAAAGGTACCATGATTCTGGGGCTGGAGCCTTCTCTCGGGGTGGGCTGGTGGGGGGTGCCCCACACTGACACCTTGCCAGGGAGCAGCTGGTGGAGGAAGAGGCACAGGAGGAAAGCTGGCTGCGTGAAGGGAAAACAACTCTCTGGGAAGAAAAGGGGCTCCAACCACAAGTGACATTTGGCATTTGCAAAGGAAGCAGCCATAGACGGGAGATCACAGCTGGTTTGACTTACAAATAACAAATCCAATCCTGTTTCTTGCAGCTTGTCTTCTCTCTGTAAACACAGACGAAGCTATCCACAGATGCAGGTTCAAATTACCCTGGTGTTCCAGAGCTCAGCGTGGGGGCCTCGGGGGTGGGCTGCAGAGGAGTTCCTGGATGGTTCTTCTCCCCGCTCTACCCCACCAACTGCGGGTGACACGTCGGGGGGAGAGAACGCAGCGATGAGAAGGGAGACCAGGTGGGGTGACACTTGAGGGGAATGAGGGCCTGAATCTTATCAAGGGAGTAAGAAAGAGCATCAGGAATTAGAGAGCTTCCCTCTCCCAGGACCTTTTGGGAAAAAGAATTCTGGTGAGTTGTTCCAGCCCCAGCAGCATCTGCTGTATTCCATAAAGACGCTTGCTTTGACAGCTTCTTGAGATTCTGGTCGCTGCCAAATGCATCCTGTAAATCCACTTATTGCCTTTGTTTGTCTTTTTTCTGTTCTTCTCTCTCCTTTTCTCTTCTTTTTTGTGGGGTGGGGTGGGGTGCAAGGTGGGTTTGGGGAGGGCTTGACTTTTAGCCAAAATGACCCATTCTGGGTAGGAGAAACAAACCCACAGAGTGAGTGTCACCAGTGGCCAGAACTTCTTTCCTAAAATCGCTGAGCAGACACACATGGCCTCCTGCTGTTTGCTTCTAGAGAGCAGACCCTCTTTCTCAGCAAGCTCTGCTCCTGAGACAGTGGATCTGGAAGCTGCCCAAGTCCAGCTTTGCAGAGAGGAACTCGATTATCCCTTTTCCCTTCTCCCAATGGCCCCATCATTCTCCAGAGCACAGGCTTTTAGGAAATGGCGTCACTTTGGAGGAAATTCACTTTGGGAGCTCCTGCATTCCTGACGTGGAATCCGGGAATGTTTCAGGATCCTAAAGGGACTCACCCAGGACTCGCACCAGGTCAGTCCTGGCTGGCTAGGGCGTCCCCCTAGCTGGGACAGACCTCCCCCTTGGGTGGCCTGTTCCTCCTCCAGGTCTCTACTGGTGGCTTTGCCCGTTTGCCCCACTCCCGAGGCCGCAGGCGGGCCTTGCTAACGCTCTAGCATCCTGGACTCAGGGAGGCTGGGCTGCAGCCCAGGGATCTTCCCGCCCGGTTGTTGTCTGGAGCGCCATCTGGTTGGGAGGCTTATCACCCACTGTTATCTCTTGTGTTCCTCAAGGCAGCTTAAACCTATTAATTCCTTATCTTGTCATCACAGGCTAAATGAAAGCATCCTCTGCTAGGCTGCCTCCCTTTGGAACAAAAATCTCTTACCTCTTGCTCACCCCCACATCCTTGGCCTCTGTGTGTTTCTTAGGACTCCTCTTCTAGCTTCCTGTGAAGTGCTTTGGTTTAAAAACCCCCTGAGGAACCTGCCCAGGAGAGGGAACGCCTGGAGAAAACCCAGAGGGGCTGGCTGCCTGGACGGGATGTCCCCTGGAGGCACACCCTGGCTCCTAAATGAATCTCCGGGGCCTCGGAGGCCTAAGCATTGTCCATTCCAGTCTCAGTGCTGTGACCCAAGTGGATTTTTCCAACATCAGGAGCTCAGGGCTCCTTTTTTGTTTGTTTGTTTTTTTCTTCAGCCAAGCCTTGCCCAAGGCATTCGGGATCTTGGTTCTCCTACCAGAGATGGAACCCATAGCCCTGCAGCGGAAGCACACACAAGCTCCCTTTTAACTGTGAAAAGATTGTAAGAGGCTTTTTGCAGTTAAAAGCAACTCCTACAGTGGTTCAGTTCAGTTGCTCAGTTGTGTCCAACTCTTTGCGACCCCATGGACTGCAGCACGCCAGGCCTCCCTGTCCATCACCAACTCCCAGAGCTTGCTCAAACTCATGTCCACCGAGTCGGTGATGCCATCCAACCATCTCATCCTCTGTCGTCCCCTTCTTCTCCTGCCTTCAATCTTTCCCAGCATCAGGGCCTTTTCCAGTGAGTCAGTTCTTCACATCAGGTGGCCAAAGTATTGGAGTTTCAGCATCCGTCCTTCCAATGAATATTCAGGACTGATTTCCTTTAGGATGGACTGGTTGGATCTCCTTGCAGTCCAAGGGACTCTCAAGTCTTCTCCAACACCACAGTTCAAAACATCAATTCTTTGGCGCTCAGCTTTCTTTATAGTCCAATTCTCACCTCCATACATGACTACTGGAAAGTGAATAAACCAGGATGTGGGGGGAGTTGGGGGCGGGTGCTGGAGCCGGGAGGAGACATGAGAACTGTTGTGCTGGGGGTTCCTGCCCAGTGTTGCCCCAAACCTGGGAGGCCAGACAGTCAGGCCCGCCATCCGTTTCTCTTGCTTCCTTGCTCAGAGCAGATGGAAGGTGTGGGAGGCAGTATAGTCGACCTCTCTGTGCTCCAAAGGGACAGACCCCTCTGCAGGGTAGGATTTGGCATCTTCAAGGGTCAGGTTCAGAGACCAAAGAAAGAAGGACTTACCTCTCCCAGATTCCTTTCTGGTCCCAAGGACATGTTTTCTCTGAATCCCCTCAGCCAACTGCCCTCCTGGTCTCGTTGCCCAGCTCTAGGGCCTGTGGCCCCCCAGGCTGCCAACTGGCAAGTATCACAGGTCAACTGACCCTTGAGACCATGAAGGACCCACCCCTGCAGTGGGAGTGGGTGGATCTGCCTCCTTTCTAGCCAACCCCGAGTACCTGCAGGGCAGTCGTTGAATCACGCCTTTATCCTCTGAGCATCTCTCATCAAGGCCAGCAGGGATGCTCACTGTCCTAAGGCCTCGTCCTCTGGGACCTGTCAGCCAGCCTCTCCCCACTCGGTTCCCCCCTCCATTCCAAAACCCTTCTCCACGTTTTCTCCTCTCTCTCTTCCTGTCTCACTGGCCACTTCATCTCAGTTTCCTTTGCTGGACTCCCCCCCCCTCCGCCCCTCTTCTTTCCAGCTCCTAAATGGTGCAGTCCACAGCACGGTCCTCAGACCTCTTTTTCTTTTATCTTCCTCCTCCTCTCCTATGAGGTGAGCTCCTTCAGGAACACAGCTTTACATACCATGTAACTGCTGGGACTTCCAGATAGCTCTCTCTCATGTGTCCCTCTTCCCTTAATTCCAGATTTAGATGCCCAACTGCTTAATCAACATCCCCTTTGGGTGTCTCGTGGACATCTCAAAAACCATAATGACCGAAACTCCACTCTACCTTCAAAATAAGCTCAGAATCTGATTACCTCCTCCATTTCTACCACTTCTGACTCCAAGCATCTCTTCCCTGAAAGTGAAAGTGAAGTCGCTCAGTCTTGTCCGACTCTTGCAACTCCATGGACTGTAGCCTGCCAGGCTCTTCCATCCATGGGATTCTCCAGGCAAGAATATTGGAGTGCGTTGCCATTTCCTTCTCCAGGGGATCTTCCTGACCCAGGGATTCAACCTGGGTCTCCTGCATTGTAGGCAAACACTTATACCATCTGAGCCACCAGGGAAGTCCCCTAATCTACTTCAAAAGCCACAGAACTCTCTCTTTTATCCTCCCCTCCTACAGTCAGTTTTCCTACAGCAACCAGAGTGAGTTCTATAAGACAGAAGTCAGATCATGTGGCTCTTTTGCTCCAAATCCTCCAAGAGCTTCTCGTTTCACGTAGAATAAAAGCCAACATTGTTACAAATGGCATCTAAAACCCCACACAAAGCAAGAAGGCTTGAAGGACGTGAGGGTGGGATGAGCTGAAGGAAGGAAGGAAGCCTGCCTCACAGACATCCAGGGGGTGGAGGCGGGACATCTAGGGTGAACATGGCGAGGAAAGGATGCACTTGGCTTCAGGAAGAGACAGGACCTTGCTCTTCTCTCTGCCTTCCTTTCCTGCCTCTCACCCCTGCCATGGGGTGAACAGTGTTCCCTAAAATCTGCATCTACCCAGAACCTCAGAAAGTGCCCTTGGGGATTGGAAATAGGCAGATGTAATTAGCTAAGGATCAACACGGGATCGAGTTAGGATGGTCCCTAAATCCAATGACTGGTGTCCTTCTAAGAGGAGAAGAAGACTCAGAGTGAGACAGGGAAGGCCACATGAAAACAGAGCTGGGAAGAGGCTGGGTCATGAAGCTGCAAGCCAAGGAGTGCCAGGGGCCAAGCTCACACAGAAGGAAACAAGGAAGGATCTTTCCTTGCAGCTTACAGGAAGTGTGGCCCTGCTGATACCTTGGTTTCAGACTCGTAGCCTCCAGAACTAGAAAGAGAGCCAATTTCTATTATTTGAAGCCACCGAGTTTTGGGTAATTTGTTCTGACAGCCCTCAGAAACTCAGACAACGCTTATGCCTTCATTTGGTTGCAGCCACGTGGGTTTCGTGCATCTCTGCATCTGGATAAGGAAGACGCCAGAAGGGTTTCATCAAGATGGAAGGAGTCCCTACCTGAGACTTTGCCCATTTGACCTCCCTGAGCCTCACACATTTCCCCTGTGTATCAGACAAGATAATTCCTATACTTTCTCCAGTTCTGAGAGCTGATGATTTTCCTAATCAGTGGTGCAGACCCAAATGCACATGGTGAGGGCAATTCTCCTTAGATGACCTTGGGTTTATCCAGAGCTGGGGGACCTGCCACAGACCTGTGCAGTGGAAGACATTCCCCTCTCATCAGGCACCTAAATGCCACAGGGAGCTGGACCAGTCCCTACAAAGAAATCTGATCCTCGTGTGCCAAACAGAACCATTTGGTACAACTGTGTGCATGTTCTCACTACAGTATCGAGAGCTACTCATAACCAACATCTCTGAATGTGAAGCGCTGGTCATGTGATGAACACTTACTCTTGGCACCAGAAAATCCAGCTGCAAGCCAATGGATTCTGATACACGCTTGGTATCAATTTTAGTTTTCAAGAACAAAGCCTTCTGATGGGAGATGGGTGTTGGACATCCTATTCCAACACACTCCAATACTGTGGCCACCTGAGATGAAGAACCGACTCATTGGAAAAGATACTGATGCAGAGAAAGATTGAAGGCAGGAAGAGAAGGGGACGACAGAGGATGAGATGGTTGGATGGTATCACCGACTCAATGGACATGAGTTTGAGTAAACTCTGGGAGTTGGTGATGGACAGGGAAGCCTGGCGTGCTGCAGTCCATGGGGTCGCAAAAAGTCAGACAGGACTGAGTGACTGAACTGAACTGAACTGAACTGATTCCAACACATTTAGTGTAGGGCAGGGAGAGGGGTAATCACAGCATTTTAGAGGCAGCAGAGAGCTCCTCGAATCTGCCCTTCTCTTCAACAGCAAGGTGTCAAGGCTCTGACTGCTGAGGTTATTTGCCCAGGGAACCCACTCCAGTATTCTTGCCTAGAGAATCCCATGGACAGAGGAGCCTGGTGGGCTACAGTCCATGCGGTCGCAAAGAGTCGGACATGACTGAAGCGACTAAACACGCATGCGTGCATGTGAAGATGAGATGGAAAGAGTCCGTCTCCTTTCCCAGGAGCCCCCCCCACACCCCCACACACTATGCTCCAGTGCAAGTTTCCCGCACGTTCTGCCAAATTCAGAATTCATGCTGGCCTAGGGTCTTCTGATCTGTGCTTTTTGCTATGGAGCCACTTCTTCTCCCACTACTAATGGGGAAGCTGCCTGATTTTATTTTGCACAGAGCCACCTTATAGTTTTTAAACCACAGAAGTTAAGTTCACAAGATTCTTTTCCCTTTATTTATTTTTTTTTATGGCTCTTCAAAGACAGAAAACAACAACCATTTCCAATCTGATCCAAGACCACAGGATTGTTTTTAATTCCATTCATCAGTATCTCATTCACCCCAAGAGACTATGGGATGTTTCCATATTTACATAATGGGCTCATCATTTTAAGCTCCATAGGGCCCTTTCTGACATGGTGGCAATTATGTTTCCCTGTAAGCTTCCAAGTTTACTGTAAAGGCCAAAAGGGTCTCAGACACCCAGAAAACATACTTTTTATGTTTTTATAAACTCTATAAAATTGTAATTGGATCAAACTTTGCATTCAAAAGCACATTCTTCAGGAATATTTTATATGCACATAAAACATCGAGAAAATGTTAACATTATGATCTTAACTGTTTGCACATTGGAACCAGCTAAAAGTTAGGAAAATGCAATCCATCTGTTCTCTTCTTTGAAACTTGATTATTCTGAGAGCACAAAAGAGGGCCTGGGGGAGTTTGACACGGCCTCTCCTGTTATCAGGCGACATGGGTGTGGTGGGGGGTGTGGGGGGGGAGGGGATCCCACTGTGGGCAGCTGCAGCCCCGACCTTCTCTCCAAACTAAGGTTTGGCCAATCGTGAAGCCTCAGCTCTAATGCTGCATCCTCCAAGAGGCCAGGCAAAGAAGGGTGTTCCTGGGTCCCCATGGCTGGACTCTGCCCTCGGGCACCTCAGGAGCTTCCGAGAATCCTTTCCCCAGTCCTGGCTAATTCCCAGGGTCATCCAGATGGAGACACCTAGGTTCTGCTCCAGCCCTTAAGTCCTGTTTGTTCCAGACTCTCCATTAGGTGTTTATTAGCCTTCATTAGCAAGTGCTAGTGGCCTAATTAGTTCAAGCTGAGTGGAGGGGGGGCAGGGGTTGGCAGAAGTGGGGGAGGGGGGACGAGGAAAGCTTAAAAGCAGTAGCCAACCACGTGATTTCTCCGTGGAGCCCTGGCCCCCAGCTCCCCTGTCTGATCTGTTAGCTAGCGAGCTGGGTCCCTGTTACCACGTTTACAAAGCGCTTGGCACACACAGGGAGAAGTTCCCTGGGGAGGTCTCAGTCCTTGCTGGCCGAGAGGCTGGCTCCTCCTGGCCTGCTGAGAGACCCTCTCTCTGGAAGAACAAAGCCTGTTCCTCCACGGCCACGCCCACAGGTGATGGGGACCAGCCCACCAGGGCAATGCAGGCCAAAGGAAGAGCTTTTCTCCCTGGGGGGGGCGGGGGGGGCAGGGAGGGGCGGGCGGGGGAGGGGGTCTTAGGTGGAGAAACTGCCCTGGAGGGGCCACCAGGTCCCATTCACCCTCAGCTTTAAAGCGGACCCGCAGGTCTGCAAGATTATTGGACAGGGGTTCTAACTGTGCCAGTGAAGAGGATGTTGAAGTGAAAGTCACCCAGTCGTGTCTGACTCTTTGTAACCCCATGGACTATAGTCCATGGGATTCTCCAGACCAGAATACTGGAGTGGGTAGCCGTTCCCTTCTCCAGGGGATCGTCCCAACCCAGAGACTGAACCAGGGTCTCCGGCATTGCAGGCGGATTCTTTACCAGCTGAGTCACCAGGAATCCCTAAAGAGGATATTGCTCCATCACTAATAAAACCTGAACAGCAGTTCTCAACTTTCCGTCTGCCTAAGAATCAACTGGAAATCTGTTAAAATGCAGACTCCTGGTCCCCAGCTGCAGATCTAGCAGGATCTCTGAGAGTAAGGCCCAGGGATTTGCAGCCCAAAGTCCACAGGTGTTTCAAGAATGACATGTTCCAAGACTGCTGGGGAACAATGTTGTTTTTTTTTTTAATTACTTTTGGCTGTTCTGGGTTTTTAATGCTTTGCGGGGCTGTCTCTAGTTGCAGAGAGCAAGGGCTACTCTTCATTGCTTGCACAGTCCTCCCATCGTGGTGGCCTCTGTCCTTGAGGAACACAGGCTACAGGCTCCCAAGCCCTCAAGTGCCGGCTCAGTAGTTGTGGAGCACCGGGGCTTAGTTGCTTCATGACATGTGGAATCTTCCCCCACCAGGGATGGAACGTGCGTCCCCTGCACTGGCAGGCGGATGCCTAGACACTGTGCCACCAGGGAAGTCCCAGAACAATGTTTAATAAAGATCACTCACCAAGTCATCTCCACTGATTTCCTACAATGTAGAAGGTACAGGGGACAGAGGTGGGATGGGGACGTATGTGGGAGTGTGTGGCTGAGCTGGTGGGGGATGTTGGAGAGGAGACAATCAGTGGGAGGACCACTGAGCTTATGGTCGGGGGTGGGGTCCATGAGGAAAACACACCGTTGCCCCCACTACCACCACTCCCCAAGGCAAGGTGGGGTGAGCAGGAACTCGCAGGAAGGGCCTGTGACCCCATCTGGGGGAAAAGGGAAGACCTCCCAGATAATATAGCATCTGTAAGTAAGTAATTGTTAGTTGCTCAGTCATTTCTGACTCTGCAACCCCATGGACTATAGCCTGCCAGGCTCCTCTGTCCATGGGATTCTTCATGCAAGAATACTGGAGTGGGTAGCCATTCCCT
Organism: Bos indicus x Bos taurus; assembly: GCF_003369695.1. Taxonomy (NCBI): domain Eukaryota; kingdom Metazoa; phylum Chordata; class Mammalia; order Artiodactyla; family Bovidae; genus Bos; species Bos indicus x Bos taurus. Next base: position 35,816,198 of record NC_040102.1, read on the forward strand.
TCTCCAGGGGATCTTCCCCACCCAGGAGTCGAACCCAGGTCTCCCACATTGCGGGCAGGTTCTCTACTATCTGAGCCACCAGAGAAGCCATATAGCATCTGAACAAGAGCTAGAGAAGACAGCCCGGCAAAGGGCGTCCAGGGCGAGGGGCGCCAGGCACAGGGAGGTGACCTGTGAACACGGCTTACAATTATTCATCCACAGCACCGGCAGAGGGGGCTGTGAGAAGTGGGGCGGGGGTGTTTATGAAGAGATAATTCTGGCTCCAATTTTATGTAAGAAAGGTGGGAAGTCCCTGAAAAAGACTAAGATCTTTCTAGCTCTGGTTTGGAGAGCAAGTTGGAGGAGATCAAGCCTGGAGGCAGGGCCCAGGGTTTGATGGCGTCATCTCTCTCCTCAAAGCCCAGCAGGATCTATGCCCAAGGCCAGGCCACCTTGCTGGCCTTCACAAAACTGGGCTAGTTTCAGAAGGCATCTCCTCTGGTTCACCAGGCACGTGGCCCACAGGGCGGGCCACCAGCCAGCAGGAGTGCTCCCTCCTGGTCTGGAGTGACCGCACACAATGCTGCTGGAAGAAGATGCCATTTCCCTGATGGAGGAACTCTTGATGAAGGGTAATGAAAATTCTGTGCAAACTGAGAATAAATATGCCATTTCTCAGCTGCAAGTTCCCTCTGAGAGATAACTAATCCATGAGAAGATCCTCAGACCTGCTGTTGCTTGGGTTTCTGTGATTATCCCTGAAACACAGGTTGACCTGGATCCCAGTCCCTGCCTCATCCCATCTCACTAAATTTCTCCCTCTAATCTTCCACTCTGGAATTATGAACACTCCCGCCATCATTAGCACCCAAAATAGAAAATAAAAGAGCATTGAGGAATATGCCAGAGCCAACCCGTCACCCATTTCTCATCACACCAGGTTTACGCACTTAGGTCTGCTTGCCCCCTCATGGTAAGGCCAATCTACTGACATGGGGTTGCAGTGAAAGAAAGTATAGCATTTCTTGCAAGGTCAAACAAGGAGTCCAGACAGGTAGTGCTCAAAAGACCGGAACTCCCTTGTGGCTTTCAGGGAAATGTTTTTAAAGACGGCGAGGGGGAGGGCTGCAGGATGTGTGACCAGCTCGTGGATGTTCTTCTGACTAGTTGGTGGGGAGGTAATCAGGAGTCAGCATCACCGGCCAGACAGTTTCTGGTTCCGTGGGGTTTACATGTTTATGGACAGCTTGCAACTAACTTCTTCCACCTGGTAGGGGTTTCAGTATCTGCAAAGCAGCTCAAAGATTTGGCACAGAATGTTATCAATAGCCCTCGAGGAAGAACTAAAGGTCCTTGACTTTCTTTTAATGACTAATTTATTACTATTTTTTCTAGCTTGACTATTCCCCTTTGTTTCTGTGTTTTCTCACCTCTAATTAAATTTGTTCTTTGGGACTTAGGGAGGGCCTAGGAGGCTGCAGTTTGTCTACACACAAGAGGCAAGTGCAGGACCTGGAGTGGGGGGTGGGGGGAACGTCTGTCCTGGAAGGCCCCTGAGGGTCCTGCTCAGTTACACACTCAGGTAGCCAAGCTGATTGTTTAACTCCTGCCCTTAGAAACCACCTCCAGCTTGGCTGTGCACCGAGTCTCCAGGCTGGACCCTGGGCACTGCTGCTGCCTGCCCTCAGCCTGGCTGAACAGGCAAAGGTGCTTCCTGCCAGGGGTTGGCACGGCCAGGCTGGGTTTCCTGCTCCTCCCTTCACCTCCTCTCTCTCTTACTGCGCCCCGTCTGCCCTGGGCACCCACAGCCCCAGCACCACACACGCACGTTCTGATCGGTCTGATAGTCAAAGGAAGCAGGAGTCAGAGCTCACCTCTTCCTGCTCCTCCAGCCACACTCCAGCTTCAGCAAACACCAGGCAGATGGTGGAAGATGAGCCCCTGGGCTCTGGGGTCAGAGAAACCTGGGTCCAAATTCTCCTGTCCACTTGCAGCTCTGTAACCTCGAGCAAGGCATTTCATCTCTCTGGCCTCAGTTTCTTCACCTGTAGCATGCTGATTATAGCTTGTGACCACATTTGGCCTATTATGACAATGAAATTTAGGAGCGGGGAGTGAGTGTAAATTTCCATAAGTCATTAACTCTGTAAGCCTAGATTTCCTCATTCAAGAAACAGAAAAATATATTCATCTATTCTAAATCATTGATTTGTGGAAAACAAACAGATAATATACATGGAAGCACCTGGTGGCTCAGTGGTAAAGCATCTGCCTACCAATGAAGGAGATGCAGATTCTATCCCAGAGCTGGGAAGATCCCCTGGAAAAGGAAACAGCAACCCACTCCACTATTCTTGCCTGGAGAATCCCAGGGACAGAGGAGCCTGGTGGGCTACAATCCATGGGGTCGCAAAGAGTCAGACTCAACTTAGCGAATAAAACAACAACATACTGTATGTGATTTTATACATGTAACTATTATTAAACAAATTCCTATCTGTATGTTACAAGTATTGTAATGTTCATTACTTTGTATTATATGTATATTACAATGCTGTGTAATACAAAGAAAATGAGTGTCTAAACTATAGAAGTATTTAAGCCCAAAATGAAACACATTGAGAGTATAAATAAGCTTTAAAATGGTAATAGTGCTTTCTAAATCTCAAAGGAATTTTCCTGTACATTCCATCTATTAAAAGATGCAGGGCACAGTGGGATAAAGTCACAGAGACCTGGATCTAAATTATTGCTTTACCACTTATTCATACTGCAACCTGGGGCAAGTTAGCTAATTTCCCGGAACTAAAATTTCTTTTTTTGTGACATGATTAGGATAATGCCTACCTCACAGGGTGATCGGAGAAGGCAATGGCACCCCACTCCAGTACTCTTGCCTAGAAAATCCCATGGACAGAGGAGCCTGGTGGGCTGCAGTCCATGGGGTCGCTAAGAGTCAGACACAACTGAGCGACTTCACTTTCACTTTTCCACTTTCAGGCATTGGAGAAGGAAATGGCAACCCACTCCAGTGTTCTTGCCTGGAGAATCCCAGGGATGGGGGAGCCTGGTGGGCTGCTGTCTATGGGGTCGCACAGAGTCGGACATGACTGAAGCGACTTAGCAGCAGCAGCAGCAGCACAGGGTGATTAGCAGAGCTAAGACCAGAGTGAGGTAAGCAAAACACTTGAATCAGGCACAGAATGCAAAGGAGCACCCCAAAAAACTCAGCCATCAGATAAATAACATTTTCATGCATTATTTTTTAAAAATTAAAGTTAATGTAAAGAGATGCATGATGAAAAAAGTAGGGTAGGTATCACTGGTTTTTCCTTTTGCTTTATATTACAATACAGCTCAGCACAGCTCTGGGTGTAAGTGAGTTAACAATAAACTAAATGTACAATAAATGTTGACATCTAGAACGGAGCATGTCACATAGGAAGGACTCCATGAATTTTTGATGAGGGAAGGAGTTGATGGGCCGATGATTATTTCCTGAGTCTCAGAGCTGCTGCAAGAGCAAGAGATGATGAGTATAAAACTTGCATTATACAGCAAGTGATATTCAGTTGTAGAGAGTTTTCTTTTATCTACAAAATACTTTCACCTGTCCCCATCTTTCCATCCTCATAATGAGGTAGCTGGACCGGGATGTGTACATTTCACACATGAGGAATGAGTAGGTGAAGTGAATGCCATCAACGAGCCAGAACACACACCCTCTTACTCCTAAGGACGTGCTCTTTCCAACACGCTCCACTTCGCCCGTTCACATCTCACAGGCACTGTGAAATCGTGGCTGTGATGGTCAAGACGGAGGACGCTGACATTCACCTCCAGCCATGCCCTCGGGCCTCCCATCGCTCACTGCTCAGTCTCTGGATGGACGATCCCACAGCAGTGGGCGCTGGTGGCTGACACTCCGGAAGGAAAGGCCTTCCCATATCCCCACTTGATCCCAACCAGAGCATCCTGCCAGAGCTGTAAACAAGATACAGAGAATGGGGAGGGTGCTCCTGCGGAGAGGGGCTATCACCCCGTGAGACAATGCTGTGACTCATGGATGCTGGAGGGAGGCTGACAACAAGAAAATAAGAGCATCGGCTGCTTCACGTGGAATTGCCAAGCTCAGGTTTCCTGTGAACCTCCTGTGATAAAACAGAGTGAGGACTCCTATCAAAACATATGCACACGGGCAACGAGATCAATAGCGTAAGAAAGCTCATGATGCGAATTCACCTGAGCTCTTTCCACCCCGTACCACCTATTATGGCTCTTCCTGGGACAATCGTTTAAAAAACTACATACATTTATTTATTTTATTTTTTGGCAGTGGTGGGTCTTCGTTGCTGTGTGTGGGCTTTCTCTAGCTGCGGCAAGCGGGGCTTTCTCTTTGTTTTGGTGCAAGAACATCTCACTGGGTGGCTTCTCCTCCTGCGGAGCACAGGCTCTGGAGCACAGGCTCAGCAGTTGTGGTTCCCCGGGCTCTGGAGCACAGGCTCAGCAGTTGTGGGCTGAGTCGCTCCGTGGCACGTGGGATCTTCCTGGATCAGGGATCAAACTGGTGTTCCTTGCATTGCAAGGCAGATTCTTCACCACTGGACCACCAGGAAACCCTGGGACAATCACTTTTAAAGTCTCTGGCTTCTTCTCTTTTTTCTTAAGAAACTAAAGCGAATGCTTCACTAAGACCACGATGTCTCACCGCATAAAGTGGTAACTACTGAAGACCTATTGGAACCACGTGAACGAGGAGGCTTTAACTCATGTGCTCTCATCTCCCCCAGGTCATCTCCTCCGAATGTTGGATATTTACGCTATGATTTTTATTCTTATTGGTTTCCTTTCCATCTTTGAATAATATAAACATTTGTTTCTTGCTCCATCAACTCTCACAGCACCCCCTACCTTGATGCTTGTGCAGTGAAGGTGTGGGTACCCATCTTCTCAAGGCTCATCCACATCTCGCCTTCGGTCAGATAACTCTACTCAAATTGACAGACAGGGCTGCCCCATCCACCCAGAAGCCACATCTGAATCTACCACGCTTCAGTAACTCTAAAATCTGAAAACCAACAGCATTTACAGCAAGATCACTGGTGACATAGTGTTCAACTGAAGTGAAGTGTTAGTCGCTCAGTCATGTCCATCTCTTTGCGAACTCATGGACTGTAATCAGGGACTCCTCTGGCCATGAGATTCTTCAGGCAGGAATACTGGAGTGGGTGGCCAGTCCCTTCTCCAGGGGATCTTCCCAACCCAGGAACAGAACCCAGGTTTCCTGCATTGTAAGCAGATTCTTTACTGTCTGAGCTACCAAGGAAGCCCAGTGTTCAATTACGGACCAACAAGTATGCACCTGCCAAAGCATAGACAGAATGAAAAAGCCAAGGGCGCTTGTGATCAAGATGATCACAACCTGATGATGAGGGCAGAGCCATTCTGCTACACCAGCAGCAGCAATCCCCAGCTAAGTTTGTTACCCTCCCTAGGTGTGTATCAGAATTGGAGTCATTCACTCATGTAACAGGTATTTATTGACTCTGTACCATGGGCAAGGCACTCAACGAGACGCTGGGGCTGCAGAGCCTACAGAAAGGCTGGGGCGGGGGGAGGGAAACATGGCCTTGATCTTATTTCATGCAGGAGACATGTATAAGCAAAGAATCACACAACAAATCTCTAAATAGTATCACATATAGTATGTGGTACAGAATGGCATAGTGTACTACATAGAGATTTTAAATAAAGTTACAAATTGTGATAAAGGTCACGAAGGAAAGGAATAGAACTTCTAAGAAAGAAAGGCATCCTAAATAGAAGTTTCATGAAACAAGTGGATAAATTTTTCTAAGCTGCGAGGACTACATATCATGGGGGTTTTCTGTTCCTTAAAAGTGTGAATGAACTCACTCTTCCAAAGCATGAACCAATTTACACTTCCACCAGCCCTGCCTCATGCACTGTCCCAATGCTAAATATGGTAATTTTTAATCATTACCAACTGGGGAGGCAAAAATAAAGGTAATCACGATTTTATTTTTATTTTATTCGACAACATTCATTCAACGAATAGAGAACGCTGCTGCTGCTAAGTCGCTTCAGTCGTATTTGACTCTGTGCAACCCCATAGACAGCAGCCCACCAGGCTCCCCCATCCCTGGGATTCTCCAGGCAAGAACACTGGAGTGGGTTGCCATTTCCTTCTTCAGTGCATGAAAGTGAAAAGTGAAAGTGAAGTCACTCAGTCATGTCCAACTCTTCAACACCCCAGGGACTGCAGCCTACCAGGCTCCTGTGTCCATGGGATTTTCCAGGCAAGAGTACTGGAGTGGGGTGCCATTGCCTTCTCCGATAGAGAATGCTACGAAGTCATTATGCTACATGTTGGGGATAAAATGATCAGTAAAACTGGTCTGATACTTATTTTTATGGATCATATAGTCTGGCAGCCTTTGTTTTTTGTTGATGTTTAAAAGTTACAACATCTTCTTTGAAAGTTCTTAGGCTATTCATTGCAATTTGTCTCTTGAAGGAGGATTTCTATTTTTTTCACATATATGCACACATGAAACGCACATCATAGCTGTGTTCCCACTTTGATGTGTTGCCGTGGAACTTTGATAATTTTACATAATTACGAGAATAATATCCATGCCAGTTTTCCATGACACCTTTCCCTGGCCCCCTTCCCTGCCTTCTCAGCATCTCATGTCCCATTCTCTATATGCCCCAGATAATGAAGTGAAAGTCACTCAGTCATGTCTGACTCTTTGCGACTTCATGGACTGTACAGTCCATGGAATTCTCCAGGCCAGAATACTGGGGTGGATAGCCTTTCCTTTCTCCAAGGGATCTTCCCAACCCAGGGATCGAACCCAGGTCTCTCACATTGCAGGGGAATTCTTCACCAGCTGAGCGACAAGGGAAGCCCATGCTCCAGATAATCCAAGTTGAAAAACTCATGGATGTGCTTCCATATTTTTCTCTATAACCAGATAATATTGCACACGTGCACACACACACACAGGCATGCCCACAAGCACATACATACACACAGGACATTTATCTGATATCATTTGTTTATACACACTTTTCTCCATCTTGCATTACTCAGAAATGTCCTCAGGGAAATCGCTCCAACTCATGTGGTGTGGCTCTCTCTCTCTTTTTTAATGGTTGCACAATATTTCATAGTGTGGGTGTATCATTATTAATTCAACCATTTTCCGATTGACAAAGAATTCTCTTTTTTCCTCCAATTCTTGGCCACTACAAGCAATGAGGCAATAAACATATATGTGCTCATGAAGTGTGTGTGTTGGCTTTTATGCAATAAATTCCTGGAAGCATAGCTTGTTCTCAAAGGGTGTATAATATTTTAAATTTTAATAGATGTTCCCATTTGTTTTCCAAAAAGGATGTAACACTTTGCATTTTGTAAACACGAGTGTCTTTCACTCATACCCCTGAGAATAGGAAGTTGGAGTTCGTTTTAGTTTTGCAAGTCTAATAGGTATCAGTTGATACTTTATTGTTGCTTTACTTCGCATTTCCCTGTTTACTAATGAGTCAAAACATCTTTTCATACAGTCTTTTACTATTTGTTTTGTAAATCGTCTATTCAAGCACACTGCCTGCTTTTCTCTGGCTTGTGTGTCTTTCGTCAATTTGTTAAAGCTCTTCCCATGTTACGGGCCTTCCCAGGTGGTACTCGTGGTCAAGTTGGCTCCCGCCAACGCAGGAGACCTAAGAGATGCCGTACAGAAACTAACTCTTTGCCGCCTACATTACAAATATTATTAACCTATAGATTTTGTATATGGAAGTGTGTTCTATACAAAAACTTTAAATGACTGTGTAGACAAATCAGCTACACTTTTGTTTTGTTACTTTTGGGTTTCCAGTCTTGGAATCTCTCTAACTCCTGTAGTCTATGTCTTTTTTATACAAAATTTAAATTTGTTCTTTTACATTTGTCTGACGTTTGTTTTTAATGCATCTGGAATTATGCCTGTGTTTGATACAAGAATGGGGTCCATTTTTTTCTTTCAAATGGACGTCCAGTTATGCCTGCACGTTTATTAAAGAGCCCATTATTTCCCCTTGAATTAAACCAGCACCACACTTGTCTTATGTTAAACTGTCAGCTATTCTGACATCTAATTCTGGATTGTTCAGCCTGTTCCAATGACCCACTTGTCTCTCCCTATGTATACACCATATTGGTTTGTTACAGAGGTTTCATTGTGTATGTTGCATATGAAGCAAGTTCATATCACTCTCCTTTCTCGTAATATTCTTAGTTATTCTTGAACATTCCACCATGTAAAATTTAAGATCATTTCATCAGTTCTAAAACCATACCATCAAAAATTGAAATTGAAATTGCAATAATTGACATGTCAGTTTGGGAGGATTGTCATTTTTATTTTAGTATTCTCACATCCAAGAACACAATGTGACATTCAGACCTAATGCCTGCTAGAAATAAATTTTTACGTAGATTCTGGGTCTTTACTGTTAAATAACATTGTCACTATTTTAAATTCTACAATCTTTCTACTTTCATTGCTATGTGTTTATTGTTAGGTAATGGGAAAAAACTAGCTTTTCATAAATTACTTTTCACTCAAATTCATTTATTAAATTCAGTAGGTTTTTACCCAATATTCCTTGGATTTTCATATTGTAAGATCTTATTAGTAACAAGAAGAGATGATTTTTTTCTGTTCTTTTCTAATCCTTGTGCCTATTTTTTTAATTTTCTTACCTTATCACATTTACTAAAATCTCTGAAATAATGTTAAATAATAAGAGTAACTGTAGGCATCCTTCTTTCTAGTTTTTTAATTGTTACTTAAATTGTCTTAATGTCTTCATTCTAGGGTAATATTTGCTATTGGATTTTGGTGGTCTTAAAATTAAAGGGTTTCCTCTTAAATAGGAATACTCGTTTTATTAATAACAACTGATGTAATTCAAGGCTTTCTTGGCATTTACTGTTATATTCAGATTCTTTTAATTTGATGAGTTAATTTGCTGTACTGCTTTTTTTTTGTTAGCTTTCTATTTCAGTAATTCTCTTTTTCTTTGTTTCTAGATGGTAATTTCCTTTTAAATTTTCTCTTTGATCCTGGTGTCTCTTGTTTCAAACAGTTAACATTGATTAGTCCCCTTTAAATTGCTTATTTCTAATTTCATTGGTTCATTATGACTGTCCTATTGGGGAGCGCCTTTGTCCTCGCTAGACGGGATGCTACCCTACCATGAATTGTTAAGTAAAGCCAATAAGATCTTCAAAAAGAAGTGTCCTATGAAATTTCTACTGTTTTTATTTTCGTCAATTTTTAAGGAAGGTTTTATGAACATATAAAAAGTAAGTGTCCACTGATGGATGAATGGATAAAGAATATATATGCATATAACTGAATGTTATTCAGCCATAAAAATGGAAATTCAGCCATGCACCATAATATGAATGGATCATGAGGGCATTATGGTAAGTGAAATAAGCTAGATGGATAAAGATAATACTACATGATCTCACTTATATATGGAATCTGAAAAGGAAAAATCAAGATCATAGATACAAAGAACAAATTGGTGGGTGCCAGATGTGGGTGGTGGGGAGTAGGCAAATGGATGAAGAAGGTCAAAAGATTCAAATATCCAATTATAAAAGAAATAAGCTCTAGGGATATAATCTACAGCATGGTGACTATAGTTAATACTGTACTGTATATTTGTATGTTGTATATTTGAAACTTACTAAGAGAGTAAATCTTAAAGTTTTCATCACAGAAAAAAGCTACAACTATGTGTGTTGATGGATACTAACTAAACGTAGAGATCATTTAACAGCATATGGTGATGGTAGTTTAGTAGCTAAGTCGTGTTCAACTCTTACGACCCCATGGACTGTAGCCCGCTAGGCTCCTCTGTCCATGGGATTCTCCAGGCAAGAATACTTGAGTGGGGTGCCATTTTCCTCTCCAGGGGATCTTCCGGATCCAGGAATCGAACCCGGGTCTCCTGCATTGCAGGCAGATTATTTACCGACTGAGCTACAAGGGAAGCCATTAACAGCATATACATGTATTAAATCATTATACATGCATCAAACACCTGAAACCATTGTATGTCACATCTTAGTAAAAAAAATACTGCAGCAGCATGGATGGACACAGAGATTATAATATTAAGTGAAGTAAGTCATACAGAGAAAGACAAATATCATATGACATTACTTATATGTGGGATCTAAAAAACGATACAAATGAACCCATTTACAAAATAGAAACAGACTCACAGACGCAGAAAACAAACTTATTGTTTCCAAAGGGAAAAGAGGAGGGAGGGACAAATAAGGAATTAAGAATTAACAGATACACACTGCTGCTGCTAAGTCGCTTCAGTCGTGTCCGACTCTGTGCGACCCCATAGACGGCAGCCCACCAGGCCCCCCCGTCCCTGGGACTCTCCAGGCAAGAACACTGGAGTGGGTTGCCATTTCCTTCTCCAATGCATGAAAGTGAAAAGTGAAAGTGAAGTCGCTTAGTCGTATCGACTCTTCGAGACCCCATGGACTGCAGCCTACCAGGCTCCTCCATCCATGGGATTTTCCAGGCAAGAGCACTGGAGTGGGGTGCCATTGCCTTCTCCCAGATACACACCACTATACACAAAATAAACAATAAGGACCTATAGTAGAGCACCGGGCCCTATAGTCAATATCTTGTAATAACCTATAATGGAAAAGAATCTGGAAAAGAATATATATATATATATTCACGTATATATATATGAGTTACTGTTTTGTACACCAGAAACTAACATAACATTGTAAATAAACAATAGTTCCATTTAAAAGTGGAGAAGGCAATGGCAACCCACTCCAGTACTCTTGCCTGGAGAATCCTATGGACGGAGGAGCCTCGTGGGCTGCCGTCTATGGGGTTGCACAGAGTCGGACATGACTGAAGCGATTTAGCAGCAGCAGCAGCAATTTAAATATGTATATATATATAGAATGTATGTTCTTTACTTTAAAAATTCAATGTGCTGATTGTGTCAAGGTTATTGATACCATTATTCAGTTTCTCCATGTTCTTTTAAAATCTGATACTCAGATTCAAATGCGCGAGAGGCAAATACGGAAGCCCTGGAGGCTCGTTTATTTCTCCCTTTTGAGAGCTGCCTCGACTGGGCTGAGCCAATCTGCCAAGAGACAGGTGGTTGTCATCGTTCTTGTTGTGTGAGGCTGTGCCCAGAGCCCTCGTTGTGCAGACCCCTAGCATTGATCTTGAACCCCAGATCCCTAGACGCAGCTCTACTTACCTGAAGAAGCTAACCCATAAATACCTAGTGTGGTGCAAAGGTGTGCGTGTTCTGTCCTGGAGCGCTCTGGGATGGCCCACTGAGCGTGCAGTAGCAAATATCAGGACCCAGAGCTCAGTTGGTAAAGAATCCGCCTGCAATGCAGGAGACCAGGGTTCAGTTCCTGGGTCAAGAAGATCCCCTGGAGAAGGAAATGGCAGCCCACTCCAGTATTCTTGCCTGGAGAATCCCATGGACAGAGAAGCCTGGCAGGCTACATATAGTCCATGGTATCATAAGAGTCGGACACGACTTAGTGACTAAGCCACCATGGTGCTGTGGAATAATAAGAATTCAGTGCAGCTATCTCTCTGCTACTCTCCAGCTTATAAGTTTTTTTCCAGTTAACCCTATGTTATCTGCAGTATGTGACACCAGCGATGCGTGCTCCTGACCCTTGCACAACTCAAACCCAAAGACGAGTAACTAAATTTTGCACTAAGTTTTTATTTTTTAGCAGGTTTTTTGCTTTGGACTTATGACTGTACTGTTGTGCAGTTGGCACATGTAAGTTGATAACTTTTCTTTTTCATATGTTGTGTCTTTTATTATCGCGGAGGACCTCTCTTCATTCTATCTAGTGTTTTCATCCTAAATTCCATGTCGTTTGATATTAATAAATACTAATATTGGCCTCTCTGGTTTCCTTTGGTTTGCATTTGTTGAATTCACTCATTCCTTTTATTATCTCTGGTGCTTTCTTTTAAGTGTGTTTCTTCTACATAGCACATTTTTATACCTAATTTTATTTAAAATATTTGTGGCTGTTCCGGGTCTTTGTTGCCATGCAGGCTTTTCTCTAGTTGCAGTGAGCAGGGGGCTACTCTCTGGCTGTGGTGCCGGGGCTTCTCACTGTGGGGGCTTCTCTTGTTGCAGAGCCTGCGCTCTAGGGTGCCTGGGCTTCAGGAGTTGCAGCTTCTGGGCCCCAGAGCACAGGCTCAGCTGCTCCGCAGCACGTGGGATCCTCCAGGATCAGGAATCGGACACCAGGGATCCAAAGTGCCGTCACGGCCTCCCATTCAGAACATCACGGCCTCCCTGCTGACGGTTGGAGGATCAATGGAACCCTAACCCGGTTCATCTCACAGGAACTCATGGTTAGCTCCTTGGCCACACAGGGCATAAATGGGGAAGAGTTTATTTCAGGCTGGCAAGGCCCTCATGTTCCTTCCGTGTGCAGTGGTGTAAGCCGTTTTGGTTAGAAGGGCCAAAGAGAAGCTTCTGAAACTGCTCCCACTCCCACCAGGAAGTAATTCAGAGGCAAGAGTTCAAGTCAGGAGGAAGGGCAGATATTGGTGTCCCCATCAAAGACTTAAAGGATGCAGGCAGGAGGTTGCCATCCTATCTTTGTTTAATTTATTCATAAGGCCCCTGAAGATACCAGATGGATTAAGGCAGGTGACAAAGCTCTGCTGTAAACTTAATCGAGTAATAGACTCAGCTAAACCTTCTGGTGTGATATCTTTGCTGGAATAGATTAACAGAGCCTCTGGCACTAGACTTCACAAATGCAGTCTTTTAAACCCTGGCCGTAAAACAGGTCAAAGCAATTTGCTTTTACATCAAGATGCCAGCAGTATACACACGCTATCATCCCCCAGAGCGCTGTTAGCCCTCTGACTTTCTGTCATGGTACTGTTGCAAAGCAAGCAGGAATGAGCCTCAACAGGAAGCAACATTTTGTCTCCAAGCATCCCTCAGAAAGTAAGAGGTTGCCTTACCTTCAGCTCCTTACAGATTCCCAAACATTATCTGATGTCTCTCAATGACTTCATTTGTAAATAATAAAGTACTGCTTAGGGAGGACACGCAAGCGGAAGAGACCCTTTAATGCTAGACTTGGATGTCCAGAGGTCAACCGATAGGATCTGTTCAAAGAGAAGAAGAAGAAAAAAAAAGAGTAGCACTCTTTAATGAATTACAATTAGAACACATAATGATTATATATGAGTGTAAGCGTTTGTTCCGTCACTCTTCACTAGAAGGTAGGCTCCAAGAAGACAGGACACGTGCTCACCTGCATATTCCTGCACCTGGAACAGTGCCTGGAACATAGAAAATAAAAAATATTTGTGGAATGAATAAATAAACTCCTGGGGACGTGAACTCACAATTGCAAATGTTGGGATTTGATGAGCTTCTAAATATCATTCTGGAAACAAAAGAAACAGAAACGTTTTTAGGCAAAAAACTGTTCATGGATGTTCATGGCAGATTTACTGATAAAAGCTAAAATTCAGAAACAGTCCAGTGTCCTTCAGTGGGTAATGGCTAAATAACTGATTAACTCACACTACAGGCTTCCCTGGTGGCTCAGTGGTAAAGAATCTGCCTTCAGTGCAGAAGACTTAGGGAAGATCCTCTGAAGGAGGAAATGGCCACCTATGCCAATATTCATGCCGGGAAAATCCCATGAACGAACCACAGAGTCACAAAGAGTCAGACATCACTGATCAAGTGAGCATGCACGCATGCAACCCATACTGCAGAATACAACTCAGCAGTGAAAAGGAATGAACTATTGATACAGACAATAATTTGGATGAGTCCCAAAGGAATTATATAAGTGGGAAAAAAGCCAGTCCCCAAAAATTACATACTGTATGATTCCATTTATATAACATTCTTGAAATGACCAAAGTATGGAAACAGAGCGAATGAATGCCAGAGGTCAGGGACAGGCAATGGGATGGTGGGAGGCGGATGCGATTATAAAAGAGTCACAGGAGGGACCCCTGTGTGATCCAGCTGTTCTATAGCTTGACTGTAACGGTGGACCCACACATTTACATTTGTAATAAAATCACACAAATCTAAACACACACATACGCATAACAATATGCACAAACTGGAGAGATCAGAAGATCAATAGACCATACCGGTGTCAGTTTTCTGCACGTAGGATCGTAGTATAGTTTTGCAAAGTGTTACCATTGGAGGAAGCTGGGTAAAGTCACTTAAAACTTCATAGGACTCTACAATTATCTCCAATTTAAAAATGTTTTCATACAACACAATATAAGAAGTAGGCGGTGGAGAACACACGTATATGTCTTCTCCACACTATTATGTGAGTGGGAAATTATAGCCTGAATAAAATTTCCAAGAACAGCATCATATCCTGATTCAAAAGGTACTGTATCTCAAACAACGTGATGAAAGTAGGATGCTATGCTCCTAAAAACCGTGCCTAAAAAACCTCAGAAAATCACTCCAGCTAATGACAATGCCACTAAATTAAAGATACTCATAAAATTCTAAAGAATGCATTTGAGTCACTTCTGATGAGGTGGATGAAACTGGAGCCTATTATACAGAGTGAAGTAAGTCAGAAAGAGAAACACCAATACAGTATATTAAAGCATATATATGGAATTTAGAAAGACGGTAACAATGATACTATATGTAAGGCAGCAAAAGAGACACAGATGTAAAGAACAGACTTTTGGACTCTGTGGGAGAAGGCGAGGGTGGGATGATTTGAGAGAAGAGCATTGAAACATGTATATGACCATATGTAGAGCAGATGACCAGTGCAAGTTCAATGCATGAAGCAGGGCACTCAAAGCCGGTGCTCTGGAAAGACCCAGAGAGGTGGGGTGGGGAGGCATAAGGGAGGGGGGTTCAGGTTGGGCGGACACATGTACACCCGTGGCTGATTCGTGTCAATGTATGGCAAAAGCCACCACAATATTGTAAAGAAATCATCTTCCAATTAAAATAAATAAATAATTTTTAAAAATAATAAATAAAAAGATACTTGTAAAAATCTTTTAAAAAATATTTCTTAAAACATGAGAATTTTAAAAAGTCCTGCTTGGAATTGACATGTTATCAAACATGTGAAATTTTAAATGTGTAAAACTAAATTAATAAATGATTGCATGTAGACATGTGACTATTTCTTTTACTTCTGATAACATACTCAAGTATTTAGGAATCTTTTTAGTTGTAAAATGAGAAAGCCATCTTCTGTTTCAGATGGCCTATATATTTAAATGTGTAGAACACTACTGCTGTGAAAAATTAGGTTCAAACGAGTTGTGTGAATGTTTAATACTACAAGGTATTAAAGTGGCAGAACCAGGATTAGAACCCAGGTCAACCTGACTCTGGACATGGAAGGATTCGAATGGGCCTTTCAATTCTAAACCTTCAAAACCTGATTATGACATTCCCTCAGTGACATCACCCCTCAATGACATCATCCGTCATCATCCCTCATCAACAGTGTCCCTCGATGACAACCCAGACTCACCCCTGCCTCTTCATTTATTGACCAAGGATACCATGTGATTTCAATTTTCTTAGTGTATTATGTGGGATTTTGAGCTGCTTTTCCAGAGTCTCGAACATAGTTCCTTCATGTTTCCCATGCATATTTTGTATTAAGCTACAGGTCTTTGAATTTAGGTGGAAGTTTTGGAATACGTGTGAACTGTATACATGGAACCACATGCAAGAATCTGAACAAAATCATCAGTGTCTGGCTGGACTCAAACCATAACTGAAGGCCCTACTCAAAGTCTCCCCCTAGAGGCTCAATGGAGAATTGGATGTTTTAGCTTCACTGAGCAAAGACAGCCTGATGTAGCAAGAGTCCACAACTTCTCTGTACCTGGTCAGATAATAAATATGATAGGATTTGGGGGCCATATGATCTCTGCCCCAATTAATCAACTCTGCCCTGGTAGCACATAAGTTACACATAAGTGAACGAGTGTGCTGTGTTGCAATATGATTTTATTTATGGATGCTGAAAGTTAAATTCCATATATTTTTGACATGCCATGAAGTATCATTCTTATTTTTATTTTTTCCAACCATTAAAAAATGTAAAACCATTTTTAGCTCACAGTCCATACAATGAAAAATGGCAAAGTAAAGTGGCTTCTGACCATAGTTTGTTGACCCTTGGTATAGGGAAAAGAACACTGGGCTTAGAAGCCCTGAATTTGGGGAACTGTTGCTTTACTTGTACAATGTGAAACAGTGGGCAAAGCAAATGAGTTCAAATAGAACTCTGAGGAGCTTGATTGATTAATCTATTAAAAAAAGAAAAAAAAATGGATGAGATTAAACTTAAAAGCCCTTTCAACTCTAAAAACCCTAGAGTGGGTTCTGTTTCCAGCAGTATGGCTGACCAGATGAACTGAATGCCTCCTAATACAAAAGCACACAAAAATACCAGACTAAAGAAAATATTTTTAAAAATATGACTGAGCTGTCAAGAGAATAAGGGAGTGCATTAGAGGCCAAAAATGCCCCCAAAGAGCAAAAATCCAAAGAGTCTTCAAAAAGTGTTCAAGCTCAAGGTTTTCCTAGGAAAACCTGCCCATCTCTGGTTCCCTAGAAGTTCAAATATAATAGGCCTCACATGGAGGCAGGAATCAGGGTCTATACCAGATGTCAAGTCAAACATGAGTCCTTCACAGAAAGCAAGAAGCCCAAAGCTCAGCTTTGAGCACCAATGAGCAGGGGCAAACATTATAATCATTAGACAACTGGGTGGGAATGGAAGAGAACTTCCTCAAACTTAACAAAAGGATGGACATAAAAACCTAAAGCTAACATTAGGCTTAGGGCTTCCCCAGTGGCTCAGCGGTAAAGAACCCGCCTGCAGTGCAGGAGACCCAGGTTCGATCCCTGGGTCAGGAAGATCCCCTGGGGAAGGGAATGACTACCCTCTCCAGCATTCTTGCTTGGAGAATCCCATAGACAGAGGAACCTAGACCGCTACAGTCCACGGGGTCTCAAAGAGTGGGACATGACTGAAGCGACTTAGCAGGCACACGCATGCTTGCTCCGAGGGTTCTTGCCCAGAGTGCCGGCTTCTACAGAGCCAAGCCCTCTAAAGAAACTCACACCTTCTCTAGTGCCTGCCTCTCCAAGTGCACAGAAGCCAGCAGCTTCCTCTGCAATTCCACTCCCACCCCTCTTTCGACACTTTGTAGCAAAATACCTCCAGCTCCTGCTGTGCTCACAACTTCTCCAGCACCCTTGGCGGTTTCTAGTCAGTGGCCAGTGATTTGCTTTCCTGGCTCCCAAGACGGTGGATTTCCAGCAGGTTTTTCCAGCCCTGCCCCTCAGCACTTTCTCTGCTCTCCAGGGAGCCATGGCTGTGCCCTGTTGCGTGGGTTCTGCCTCTGCCTGGGCAGGGAAGTCTTTTCTGTAGGTGCTCTGTATCAGACCAAGGATCAGTGACTGTGTCTTCTAACTCTTCTTTCTCTCTTCTACAGAATTCTGTTTACTTCTTACTAGCCAATCCTTCATCATTCTAATCTCTTCTTAATAATCCTTTAAACTCTCCATATTCAAATTATTGTGTGGTCACTTTCTCTTGATTGGACCCAGACTTATATACTCTGGATATACTTTTATATACTTTTGACTAACAGTTGTACTTTAATATACTAGGATCAATCAGTAGGAAAATTTTTACATTTTCAGTTACACTTACAGGAACTTCCTGAGTGGTTCAGTGGTTGAGACTTCACCTCCCAAAGTAGGGGGTGTAGGTTCAATCCCTGGTCTGGGAGCTAAGATCCCACATGCTTCATAGCAAAAAAAAAAAACAAAAAACAAAACATAAAACAGAAGCAATATTGTAACAAATTCAATAAAGACTTTAAAAATGGTCCACATCCATAAGTAAATAAATTCCATTTACAACCACATTGAGAAATGAAATATTCAGGAATAAATTTAACAAGAGAAGGGCAAAACCTCTTCATTGAGAACTGCATAACATTGTTGAGAGAAATTAAAGACTTAAATAAATCAAGAGATACAATACATTTATAGACTAGAAAACCTAGTATTTGATATATCAATTTGATATATCAATTCTCCCTAAATTTATCCGTATTTTTAATTCAATTCTAATCATAAATCCAGCAAGTCTTGTTTTATAGAAATCAACAAGTTAATTCATAGTTCTATATGGAAATGTAGAGGTCTAAAATAGCCAAAACTATCTTTAAAAAAAAAAAAACAGTCCTACACAACCTGACTTCAAGACTTATCATAAAGTTACAGTAATCAAGACAGATTAGTACTGGCACAAAATTTAACAAACAGATCAATGAAAAAGTATAAAGATCCAGAAATAACACCATACTTATAATGTCATTTGATTTTCAACAAAGATGCCAAAGCAATTCAATAAAAGAAAGAGAAGTCTCCTCAATGAACTGTTTGTGGATAACTGGATATTCATGAGGGGAAGAAATAAACGTCAGTTCCTATCTCACTCTATACCAAGAAGTTAATTCAAAGTGGATAAGAAACTTGAATATAAAAGCTAAAAATCATGGAGTTTTTAGAGAAAAGTTGAGAATATTCTCGTGACTAGGGAAGAGACAAAGATTCCTTGGGACACTGAAAGCAATAATCACAAAAGAAAGTGTTGTAAAATTGACTTTATCAGAGTTTAACACTTCTACTGGGGCCCCCCTTGTGGCTCACATGGTAAAGAATCTGCCTGCCATATGGGAGTCCCAGGTTCGACCCCTGGGTTGGGAAGATCCCCTGGAGAAGGGAAAGGCTACCCACTCCAGTATTCTGGCCTGGAGAATTCCATGGACTGTGTAGTCCAGCGGGTCACAAACAATCAGGCACGACTCCGACTTTCACTTCACTGCACTTCAACTCTTCTACTCATCAAAGATCATAGTTAAGAAAATAAACAGGCAAGTCTGCCTGGGGGTTCAGGTTACACTCCCGAGAGTTGAACTCCTGGGAGCGGAGGTAAACCCCAGACCAATGAGCAGTGCATGCAGACCCCCTCCATGACCATCACTACACATCGACACACAGATACATACACAGGGTACATGTGTGCAAGTTACTCATTCACCAAACACTCATCAAGGGCTTACCAGGCGGGGATACAGAGACAGAGCAGAAACAGTGTGCTGCATGCTGAGTCGCTTCAGTCGTGTCCGACTCTGTGCGACCTGATGGACTGCAGCCCACCAGGCTCCTCTGTCCACGGGAGTCTCCAGGCAAGAACACTGGAGCGGGTTGCCATGCCCTCCTCCAGGGGATCGCCCTGACCCAGGGAGCCAACCCATGTCTCTCACATCTCCTGCATTGGCAGGAAGTTTCTTTATGACTGGCACCACCCTCACACTCATATAGCAAAAAGAGAGAGAGAGAGAAATGTTAACCAAGGTATCAATAACAGCCAGGAAATAACAACAAACCCTCTGGAGCCCTATGACAGCCTGCTCCCCTGGCTCTGAATTCGGAGAAGCCCATATCAGTATCTCCCACCTCCCCTCTTGGCCCATTCCACCCGTGCCACACGCCAGAGAAGCCACCTCTTTACCCCCTGGCCCGAGCTCTGCCAAGCGAGCTCCCGTCTGTCCACCCCGGCAAGGTAAGCTGTTCCCTTCCCTGTGGGGTGGTGGCACTATTTTCTCAAAACTCTGGAGGGGCCCAGGAGCCTCTGCAACCCAGGGATCTCCAGGGGCTACCCCTACCCCATCCAGCATCTCTCTGAGCTCTCTCTTCTGCGGGGAGCAGGCACCAACTGGTCCCTGCTTTCTCTCTCACCGCCCGTCACCCACACCATTGCTGGAAGCTGCCTCCCTGCCACGTGCTTCTGGGCTGGACACGCTCTCTGCCCTTCCTCACCATCCATGGATGTGAACACTTAAGGACCACATGTCAGTGGTTCCTGGGGGAACAGAGAATATGGTGGGGGATGGGGTTCTGAACATTTCAGAGCTGTGGGCTCTTCTCACACCCGCAGCCCCGCAGCCCCTGATCTTCATTTTTAACATCACAAAGTAAAGACCCAGGAGCTGCTGCTGGCTTGATGTGTTTGGCTTCCCTCTTCTAAAATACGTTTCTTTAAGTAGCTGCCGGGATTCAGAAAGTAAGAGATTGCGCGTTTAAGCAATCTGAATTTCCAGCTTGTTTTGAACAACGGTAAGGTCTGTCCATGTGGGCAGCGGTGATTGGCAGAGGAAACCACACTCCCCTTTAGAAATGGAAGTTTAACTCTGAGACAGGGTGGGACCTGACACCCTTTGCCGAAGTGCTTGCACCTGGACAAATGTCTCCTTGAGTAGCAAAATGCAGAGAAAGTATAAGGGACCAAAAGTCACTGCGTGCGTGCACAGTTGGGGCAAATGATGCACGACAAGATGCAAAAAGACCAAAAACTCAACTGCCACTTCTGAGAAGCTGGGAGCAAAAGCAGGGAACTGCGCATGCCCCCTGTACTCAACATCAAAGGAGGGGAGGTGGCAAACCAGCTAAGCCACCCCTCCTACCCAACCCCTGGGCACAACCCTTCCCTCACCCCATATAAGGAACTAGGCTGCCCCACTTAGGGGAGTCAGTGAGGGGGCAAGGGAAACAGTTATTTGTTTTAACTCTCCCCACTGCAGCAGGGGCCCTATTAAAGCCTTGCCTGAAATTCATGTCTGGCCTTTTGTGAATTTCTATTGATTAAGAAGACCAGGAACCCTGGTGAGTAACAGAGTGACTTAGATTAAATAAGGTTCTTCAGGCAGAGACCGGTGCCCGGGAGCAGGCCAGACCTCTACCCAACTTGAGGAAGAGCCTGTTGACAACCTGCAGAAAAGTCAGCTGTTTTCTCAGCAGAGATTTCCAGGCTCAGGTGGGGGTGTTATTAAGTCCTTTCTCACCCTGAAGAGTCAACTGCCTTCAGATGAATGTGGCAGGAGATAAAGACCACCCAGGGCAGGAAGACCCCACAGAGCAGGGAGAACTCCTTCTGTGTCTGTAATAGCAGAAGATAGCTTCTATTTGATGGTGGTTTGAATGAGAGAGGGTTGGGTTTAACTGAGTTTTCACCACCAGCAAACTCCCCTGACTCACTCTCCTGATGCCAAGTCAGCGAACGCTACACAGGGAGGGGGGGCCCGGCTCCCTCAGAGACCCCACCCCCACCCCCATCCTCCTTGGGAGCAGCAAATCTAGATTTAACTCCCTTCCTCCGCGTGTGGAGCAACTCCCAGCTATAACCGGAGAGCTGGAGATGCCTTTTGCCAACAGGAGAATCAAAGTAGAAAAAATTACAAGGCAACTTCCCTGGTTTCAACTTGTCCCTTACAGAAAGGAAATAGGTTTTAGTATAAGATCTGAGAGGCAACATGTTTAATAAACGGCAGAAAAAATGCACTCTTGGCTGGATGCTAGCAGGAGGAGCTTTGGGATAAAAGGAGATTTTTTGTTTCTTAAAAAAAAAAAGTTAGATACGGATCCAAAAGGGGGCTGGAATCCACCTCCCACCCTCCCACCAAAATGCTCTCTCAGCAGTAGGGAGGACTGACCCCAACCCGATCCCAGATACCATGTAAAAGGCAAGATTAAAGGCTTTTCCTGCAAAAAAAACCCCTTGTGCAAGCCAAGCTGTCTCTAGTCTCCTTATGATGGGTCATCACTGAGACACTGACAAATCCCATTCTCCCCACGTTGTGGGGCCTCTAGCTGACTGTGAGGGAGTCAGCCTCGGAGGTCAGGAAAGGGATATTTCATCATGCCCACTCCACCCCCAAGTGGAGACATATTTCATCCTCATGTGCCTCAGCCCGGTTGGAATCTACAGTCTAGACAGTTTTCAGATAACAACCATTAGAGACAGCAGAGGGGAGTGCAAGTGATAAGGGCTTCTCTCGTGAGTTTTCTGGAAAGCTCTCAGAAAGGCCCTCTGATGAGCTAGTGAAGGAAGAGTGTCTAGTAATACATTCCCAGATGCTGGGGCTCATTTTACTCATCCCTGGAGCCCTGCCCCAGTCCCCAGAGACGTGGCAGAAAGAGGTTATCCTCTCCCCAAAGCTTGTTCAGAAATGACGGCAAAGGCAGGGGAGTGTGTGAACACGTGTCAACCTCAGTCTCCCCACAGCTGCTTCACACAGCAGATATTTACGAAGGGTCCACGAATTCCTCAGGCATTTCACTGGAAACAAGCGACCTACCTGTGAAAAGCCCAATCAAGACCTTCTTCTCCTGAAACTGAGATTCCTGATAGAAGGTCTGGTAAGCTTTCATTCAGAGAGAGGACTATGTCTAGCATCTTAGTATCAACAGTTTCATGGGCTTCCCAGGTGGCTCTATGGTGAAGAATCCGCCTGCCAATGCAGGAGACCTGGGTTGGATCCCTGGGTCACCAAGATCCCCTGGAGAAGGAAATGGCAACCCACTCCAGTTATTCTTGCTTGGAAAATTCCATGGACGGAGGAGCCTGGTGGGCTACAGTCCACAGAGCTGCAAAGAGTCAGACACGACTTAGCAACTAAACAACAACAAATCAATAGCATATATACGTCAATCCCAATCTCCCGATTCATCCCACCCCCCTTTCCTGTCCATCTGTTTGTTCTCCAGTTTGCTCTCTACCTCCGTGTCTCTATTTCTGCTTTTTAGATGGTTATGTTGTGTCGCTTTTCTCACAAGAGAAGCTGGAAGTGCTATCAAGCCTCTCATGTGATACCAGAGTCTAGTTCTAAAGCTTCCCTGGGAAAAGGAAAGAATGGCTTATTGTTGCTGCCTCATTCTTCCTGAGGCTGGGATGAATTACATGCCTTGATCCCATGGCTTCTGTCCCTGTGATGAAAAGACTCGACCCTAAATCCCAGGGTGATCACCTGGAGCATAAATCAAGTGAGATTCCACCTCTCCAGGTGCCAGGATGCGGTTTCTAGAGCCTGGGCTGCTGATGAAACGTCGACGGTGTTGACATGGAGGGAGGAAAGTGAGCTTCAGCCAAGACCATCAGCATTCTGATACAACGACGGTGGTCACCGGACAGGGAGACAATGTGCTTCCCCAGCACGTCGAGAGGTCCGGAGCGGTGACTAGGAGTGCCTGCTCCCAAGCCTGTGCGAGGACCGGAAGTGGAGGTGTGCCCTCCACCTTTCACAGAGGTCCTTACACAGGGGGCATCTGGCCTCTGTTCCACATTCCAAGTCTCTCCTGCAGCAACAGACCCTTGTGATCCAGGCTTGGAATCTGACTGCCTTCCAAGATCTCAACAGGCACTTGCAAATTGAACTTGGTTCCAAAGGACAACCAACTGGACCAATCTCAGATGCCAAAGATCCAAATGGTGACAGAATTCACTTAGGGAATGTCACCATTGGTCTGACTCTAATTCTCGTATGCTAAAATATAAATGACTGATTTAGAGCTAAAGGACCTGGTTGCTAGGTTTTGATTAAGAATGAGCTCACTACCATACGACACGACAATCCCACTATTGCACATACACCCTGAGAAAACCATAATGCAAAAGGATGCATGTACCCCAATGCTCACTGCAGCACTATTTACAAAGGTCAGGACATGGAAACAGCCTAAATGTCCAATGACAACTGAATGCATAGAGAAGATGTGGCAACTACATGCAATGAAATATTACCCAGCAACGAAAGGGAACGAGATTGGGTCATTTTTAGAGATGTGGTTGGACCTAGAGTCTGTCATACAGAGTGAAGTAAGTCAGAATGAGAAAAACAAAGATCAAGTGTTAATGCATATATGTAGACTCTAGAAAAAATGGTGCAGATGAACCCATTTCCATGGCGGGAATAGAGATGCAGACATAGAGAATGGACAATGTGGGCTTGGAGTGGGAAGGAGAGGACAGGATGAATTGAGAGAGCTGCATTAACATATATACACTACCATGCATTAAACAGAGAGCTAGTGGGAACTTGCTGTATCACACAGGAGCTCATCCACCCATCTGTCTCTGAAGAGAAACACACATAGAAATTTAAAATAGAAACCAACAAAGACCCACAGCATACCACAGGGAGCTCTGCTCAATATCCTGTAATAAGCTAAACAGGGAAAGGATTTGAAAAAGAATAAATATACATGTATTAAATATAATTGAATCACTTGGCTGTATACCTGAAACTAACACAATATTGTAAATCAGCTAAGACTGTGCGTGTCTGTATTAGTCGCTCAGTCGTGTCTGACTCTTTGTGACCCCGTGGACTATAGCCCACCAGGATCCACTGTCCATGGGATTCTCCAGGCAAGAATACTGGAGTGGGTTGCCATTCTCTTCTCCAGGGGGTCTTCTGGACTCAGGGATCAAAACTGGGTCTCCCGCACTGCAGGCAGATTCTTTACCCTTGGAGCCACCAGAGAAGACCAAATCATCTACAGCCCAATGTAAAATAAAAATTTTACAGAAAAAAAAAAAAAGATCCATTGGATGCACTGAGAAAAAGTTATCTAACCTTTAATGTAGAAAAAAGACAAAAGTTTAAGAAATTTTTTCTTAAAATAAATTTCCTTTGTTTTGTTAAAAAAAAAAAGGAAGAAGCACACATAAAATAAGATGGTACATAGATTGATGTGAATGTAGTTATCAGGGGCTCGCATGAACCTTCCCTGTGTTTCTCCACCACCACCCCACCCAGGCCATGTGGATCCCACTCACAAGGAGACATGCTGAGTACCTACCACCTCCCTGTTCTGGACTGGCAGTGACGCTGACTCACGTCACGTGCCTGCACCATAGTACAGGCGCCCCTTCGTTATCCCTCATGGGGACACACAGAAGCAGGGATAATGAGTCACCTGAGCTACCTGGGCCCCCACCGCGGCCCCTGCAACTCTCTTGCCCAGAGACCCACGTTCCACCCTGAAGACAAGAGAGACAAGGAGGATTTCTGTCTTGGCAGCCTTGCAACGGTCACCCCCGTTTCACACACAGACCCCAGGCAGCATTGAACTGCAGGAGCAGACGGCAGGCAGGAAGGAGCCAGAAGCAGCTGGAAGAAGAGCCTTTGTAAGACGCCGGGGCCCTCGGTGTATCAGATGTCCTGTAATCCCCACTGGTGGATAATCCCCACTGTACGGAGCAGTTAACTGAGACACAGAAGAGTTAATAACTTACCCAAGGTCACGGCTACTCGATCTAGAAGAAAGACTCAAACGCAGGTCCATTTCATGCCAACCCCGGGGCTAGTTCCGCCTCATCATGTGGCCTCAGATTTGCTCCTGCAGAAAAGTCAAGGGATGAGGACTGTGAAAGTGCTTCGTGAATTAAGTTCTGCACAAACATAAAAAGATATAATTGTGAGACCTCAAGGGACATGCCACTTTTTCTCACCGTCCTGGCATCTGGTGGTAGCAGATGCTGCTTCCCACAGGCTTGACCTTGCTCTTGGCATTCCACGGATCCTGGTGTGACGCCATTTGGAGGCAGAATGTGTGAAGAGCCTTGGAGACCAGCACCTTCCTTTGCTTCCTCACTTAGTTCAGCTTCACGGGACCAGCAAAAAGGATGCTCAACCCCCGAACACCAACTGCATCCAGACCAGGACCTTGGTGGGCAAACTTCCCAGATGGCGCAGCAGGTAGGAACCCGCCAGCCAGTGCAGGGGACACAGGTTCAATCCCTGGTCCAGGAGGTTCCCACATGCAGTGGAGCAACCAAGCCCAGGTATCACAACTTCTGAGTCTGAGCTCTAGAGCCGGGGAGCTACAACAACTGACCCACATGCCCAGAGCCCGCGCTCCCCAACAAGAGAAGCCGCCACACTGAGAAGCCTGCAAGCTGCAGGAAGAGTAGCTGCCGCTTGCTGTGACTAGAGAAAGCCTGTTCAGTTCAGTTCAGTCCCTCAGTCGTGTCCGACTCTTTGCTACCCCATGGACTGCAGCACGACAGGCTTCCCTGTCCATCACCAACTTCCGGAGCTTGCTTAAACTCATGTCCATCGAGTTGGTGATGCTATCCAGCCACCTCATCCTCTGTCATCCCCTTCTCCTCCCACCTTCAATCTTTCCCAGCATCAGGGTCTTTGGCAATGAGTCAGTTCTTCGCATCAGGTGGCCAAAGTATTGAAGTTTCAGCTTCAGCATCCGTCCTTCCAATGAACACTCAGGATTGATTTCCTTTAGGATGGACTCGTTGGATTTGTGCACATCAACAAAGACCCAGTGCAATCAAAAATAATTTAAAAAAAAAGACCACGGTGGGCTCCTAGCCACACTCTGGTGCCTGGTTCTCATGTGAGTGCCAGAGCCCTGCACTCCTCTGGAATAAGGGCCTTTTCTGAAGCCCCATGTGCATCCACTTCAGTTCAGTTCAGTTGCTCAGTCATGTCCAACTCTGTGACCCCATGAATCGCAGCACGCTAGGCCTCCCTGTCCATCACCAACTCCCAGAGTTCACTGAGACTCACGTCCATCGAGTCAGTGATGCCACCCAGCCATCTCATCCTCTGTTGTCCCCTTCTCCTCCTGCCCCCAATCCCTCCCAACTCTTTGCACGAGGTGGCCAAAATATTGGAGTTTCAGATTTAGCATCAGGCCTTCCAATGAAAACCTAGGACTGGTCTCCTTTAGGATGGACTGGCTGGATCTCCTTGCAGTCCAAGGGACCCGAGTCTTCTCCAACACCACAGTTCAAAAGCATCAATTCTTCGGTGCTCAGCTTTCTTCACAGTCCAACTCTCACATCCATACATGACCATAGGAAAAACCATGGCCTTGACTAGACGGACCTTTGTTGGCAAAGTAATATCTCTGCTTTTTAATATGCTATCTAGGTTGGTCATAACTTTCCTTCCAAGAAGTAAGCATCTTTTAATTTCATGGCTGCAGTCACCATCTGCAGCGATTTTGGAGCCCAAAAAAACAAAGTCTGACACTGTTTCTACTGTTTCCCCATCTATTTCCCATGAAGTGATGGGACCAGATGCCATGATCTTTGTTTTCTGAATGTTGAGCTTTAAGCCAACTTTTTCACTCTCCCCTTTCACTTTCATCAAGAGGCTTTTTACCTCTTCACTTTCTGCCATAAGGGTGGTGTCATCTGCATATCTGAGGTTATTGATATTTCTCCCAGCAATCTTGATTCCAGCTTGTGCTTCTTCCAGTCCAGCGTGTCTCATGATGTACTCTGCATAGAAGTTAAATAAGCAGGGTGACAATATACAGCTTTGACGTACTCCTTTTCCTATTTGGAACCAGTCTGTTGGTCCATGGCCAGTTCTAACTGTTGCTTCCTGACCTGCATATAGGTTTCTCAAGAGGCAGGTCAGGTGGTCTGGTATTCCCATCTCTTGAAGAATTTTCCACAGTTTCTTGTGATCCACACAGTCAAAGGCTTTGGCATAGTCAATAAAGCAGAAATAGATGTTTTTCTGGAACTCTCTTATTTTTTCTATGATCCAGCGGATGTTGGCAATTTGATCTCTGGTTCCTCTGCCTTTTCTAAAACCAACTTGAACATCAGGAAGTTCATGGTTCACATATTGCTGAAGCCTGGCTTGGAGAATTTTGAGCATTACTTTACTAGCCTGTGAGGTGAGTACAATTGTGTGGTAGTTTGAGCATTCTTTGGCATTGCCTTTCTTTGGGATTGGAATGAAAATGGACCTTTTCCAGTCCTGTGGCCACTGCTGAGTTTTCCAAATTTGCTGGCACATTGAGTGTAACACTTTCACAGCATCATCTTCCAGGATTTGAAATAGCTCCACTGGAATTCCATCACCTCCACTAGCTTTGTTCGTAGTGATGCTTTCTCAGGCCCACTTGACTTCACATTCCAGGATGTCTGACTCTAGGTGAGTGATCACACCATTGTGATTATCTGGGTCATGAAGATCTTTTTTGTACAGTTCTTCTGTGTATTCTTGCCACCTCTTCTTCATATCTTCTGCTTCTGTTAGGTCCATACCATTTCTGTCCTTTATCGAGCCCATCTTTGCATGAAATCTTCCCTTGGTATCTCTAGTTTTCTTGAAGAGAACTCTAGTCTTTCCCATTCTGTTGTTTTCCTCTATTTCTTTGCATTGATCTCTGAAGAAGTCTTTCTTATCTCTCCTTGCTATTCTTTGGAACTCTGCATTCAGATGCTTGTATCTTTCCTTTTCTCCTTTGCTTTTCACTTCTCTTTGTACAGCTATTTGTAAGGCCTCCTCAGACAGCCATTTTGCTTTTTTGCATTTCTTTTCCATGGGGATGGTGTTGATCCCTGTCTCCTGTACAATGTCATGAACCTCCGTCCATAGTTCATCAGGCACTCTGTCTATCAGATCTAGTCCCTTAAATCTATTTCTCACTTCTAGTGTATAATCATAAGGGATTTGATTTAGGTCATACCTGAATGGTCTAGTGGTTTTCCCTACTTTCTTCGATTTAAGTCTGAATTTGACAATAAGGAGTTCATGATCTGAGCCACAGTCAGCTCCTGGTCTTGTTTTTGCTGACTGTATAGAGCTTCTCCATCTTTGGCTGCAAAGAATATAATCAATCTGATTTCGGTGTTGACCATCTGGTGATGTCCATGTGTAGAGTCTTCTCTTGTGTTGTTGGAAGAGGGTGTTTGCTATGACCAGTGCATTCTCTTGGCAAAACTCTATTAGTCTTTGCCCTGCTTCATTCTGTATTCCAAGGTCAAATTTGCCTGTTACTCCAAGTGTTTCTTGACTTCCTACTTTTGCATTCCAGTCCCCTATAATGAAAAGGACATCTTTTTTGGGTGTTAGTTCTAAAAGGTCTTGTAGGTCTTCATAGAACCATTCAACTTCAGCTTCTTCAGCATTACTGGTTGGGGCATAGACTTGGATTACTGTGATATTGAATGGTTTGCCTTGGAAATGAGCAGAGATCATTCTGTCATTTTTGAGATTGCATCCAAGTACTACATTTCAGACTCTTTTGTTGACTCTGATGGCTACTCTATTTCTTCTAAGGAATTCCTGCCCACAGTAGTAGATATAATGGTCATCTGATTAAATTCACCCATTCCGGTCCATTTTAGTTTGCTGATTCCTAGAATATTGACGTTCACTCTTGCTATCTCCTGTTTGACCACTTCCAATTTGCCTTGATTCATGGACCTAACTTTCCGGGTTCCTATGCAAGATTGCTCTTTATAGCATCAGACCTTGCTTCTATCACCAGTCACATCCACAACTGGGTATTGTTTTTGCTTTGGCTCCGTCCCTTCATTCTTTCTGGAGTTATTTGTCCACTGATCTCCTGTAGCATATTGGGCACCTACCGACCTGGGGAGTTCCTCTTTCAGTATCCTATCATTTTGCCTTTTCATACTGTTCATGGGGTTCTCAAGGCAAGAATACTGAAGTGGTTTGCCATTCCCTTCTCCAGTGGACCACATTCTGTCAGATGTGCATCCAGGGGATGCAGCAAAGCTGTATGTAGCCTGGCTTTCCTGCTCTGGGCCCAATTCCCTGCACCCACAGGAAATTTCTGCCTTGAATTCCCTCAGTGAGGAAGCTTAGAATTTAACCTGGCACACGGAACATATTCATGCATCTGCAGATCCCCCTCAAGAACAGCTTTCCTGAAGCCCAGTGGAAGAGCGTTATTAGAAAGAAATGGAACCATCAAAGGGCATGCTGTCTGAAAACCAAGACCACAGTCCCCATGCTGTAGAAGGCAGTCAGCTGGTTAGGATTCTGAGCTTCACTCTTCAGTCGCTGTGTGACTCGGGAGCACTTGGTCGGTTCCCCATTTCCATCCCTGATCACATCCTGACTTGTACCTGTGTTACCTGCATAATCACATAATGATGAAGTGGTCACCTGTTGTATCTCTATGTTACATACACATACATGATGTTTTAACCCCTCATATCTAGTGGAAGGCACAGATCAGAGAAGTTAACGGGTAAGTTAAGTTGTCCTGAGACACGAAGCTCATAATTGGGTGCTTGATTCAGACTCAAGCATTCTGCCTCCCAAGCTTGTGGTTTTTCCATGGGCTGTGCTGTGGTCTCTCCTCTCTGCTTTCAGAACACGAGTTTCTTAAGGACAGAGTATGTGTCCTTTGTTTTGCTCCCAGAAGCCAATGTAAGCTTCTGAAGGAGGAGAGAAAGGAGGGAAGAGAGGACTTACCAGGAAACCCATGCATCCTGGGTGCACCGTGGCTCCATCAGCCCTTCTTACCCAGGGCCCCCAAGCAGGAAGACGTACCCAGATGAGGCCTTCCAGGTGGGGGACGTGGGACAGGAACCACAAGTTTCCTCTCCCCCTACCAGCCTCCCCCTGCTTCCCCCCATTCCTCTACACATCCTCCTTCCTCCTCCAAAGTCTGGTATCTCTGCTGCATATATTTAAGGAGCTTCATGCAAACATTGATGTTCAGAGTTGGGGGAACATCTCCAAGGCTAAAGCTGATTTTCTACAGGTGCTTTGACTGATTTGCCGCAGTATCTTAAACCAGGAGTCCTCAATGTCTGCGATCTAATGCCTGATGATCTGAGGTGGAGCTGATGCAATAATAATAGAAATAAAGTGCAAAATAAATGCAGTGCACTTGAATCGTTCCCAAACCATTCCCGCGCCCCACCCCGCTGCCATCCGTGAAAAAATTGTCTTTCACGAAACTAGTGTCAAGAGGTTGGGGACCGCTGTCTCACACAATACATAGCTGATTCCCCTGAATATTAGACCAGTCAGCTCCCTCTCTGCTGCTGCCCACCCACCCAGGTCTTCCCTTGATGACTAGACCCACCTGACTCCTACCAGGGGGCACTGTGGGGACAGTGCTCCAGTTAGTCTGGGTCTTTGGGGGTGATGTGAGATGAGTCTCCTTGCTCAGATGTCTGTATTAGCAAAAGCACCCCTGAAGGAGATGGGCCGTCCCACCGTGGAATGTGTCCAGAGCCTTGGATGCAGTCCAGGTACTGGGGGAGCTGAGCCATTAGTCCCGCTGTCTGATTTCCATCTGGAGAGATTGATTGAGTTCATGCCCTGAGGATGGGGCAGGCGTGGGAGCAGGGAGAAAAGGTTGAGGCAGACAGATGGGGCGTCGGCAGACTGACCAACTTGTCTTTGCAGAGAGGGAGTTTGGAGTGGTCCAAATTCCCTCTCTGGTCTCCTTGGTCCCAAGGAGAAGGCAGCTGCTCTGCTGATCCCTCCTGAGGCAATCCCCAGAGGGGGCATGGTCCCTCTGATCCCTGTGCAATTAAACAGGTGCCACTGTGACCGGCACGCTGGATCACTCCCTTGCAGTGCGCTAATGGGCCCTAATGGATCCCAGCTTCTCAGCTGCCAAAGGAAGGTATCGCCAGCATCCCAGGCTGTCCCAAGACAAAGAGGGGAGGATGAAAAATGGGCATATCTTGGAGTGCACTCCACTTTGCTGAAGCAAACCAGAAGGAGAAAGGCAAAGTTCATAACCAAAAAGCTATCAAAGAAAGATTTGGAGACACACACAGTGCAAAAGAAGATGAGTACACAGGGTCAGCGTGCTGGCAATCAATTAATCAAGAGGCCCCCTACTGAGCGCTTCCTCGGGGCCCAGAGAAGAGCTAGACTAGTGGGTCTCAGCCAGGAGAGGGATCTTTTCTGTTTAATTCTGGAAGGTAGGAGGAAGCCTGAAACACTCCCCTTCATTCTCCCATACTCAACTGCAATCAAAAACTACAGTTAGATTTTGTAAAAAGGGAAATTCTTAACAAATCATTTAGCATCTCTAACCTGAAGGAGCTCGCACTCTTAGAAACCAGATTTTCTCATCCTAAATCATCACCGTAGAGGGTAGAAAAAACCCAGAGGTCCCATTCCCTTGTTTTAAAGGTAAGAAACCTGAAGTCCAGAGAAGGGAAGAGACTTTCTAATGAACCCAAGTCCAACTTTGCTTATTATAAAAAATACATTTTTAATAGAAAACAGAAGAGACCCTAGCCCTGAACTGGTTACCTCTATAGGATGTACGTGTGTGTGTGTGTGTGTGTGTGTGTTCTAGGCAGCACAGTGGTTCTGAGTCAGTGGACTGCAATGTGGTGGTGTGTGGCCAAGCTTCAAGCCATTTGTGTGTATGTGGGGGGCGGAGGGTGTTTTTTTGACTGCAAGTCATGCAAGATTTTAGTTCCCTGACAGGGATTGAACCCATGTCCCTTGCAGAAGAGCGTGAAGAGTGGAAGAGCAGAGGCCTACTCACTCAAGCGCCAGGGAAGTCCCCTCCAGGCCATTTTGGATCAACACGGAGACATATTTTTGCAGCACTGGAAGGGGTGCAGAGCTGACAGAGTGGTGGAATGCGGCCTGGAGCCAGGGACAGCCTACAGTTGAGTGAAAGGCCGCTGACCTGATCTTCCCAGAGCTTCATCTCATGAGTAATTGCAAAGGCACAATTGAGGCAGAACAGAGTCCTGTTCAAACAGCACCGTGGTATCAGAGGCTGTCCAGAGGGATAAAGCAATAAGCAAGAGTGCAATTTAATCCCTCCCAGAGGGCTGCAAAAATTCTAGAATTCACAAGAGAACCAAAGGCATGAAAAACTTACTGACGAGGGATGCACAAGCCAGACTGAGCCCCTGGACTTGGTTCCAAAGGCCGTGAGACCTGGCCAGAGCTGGGAGGGGTGACCCCAGCTAACTTGCGGGGCCTCTCTGGCCTCCTTTCCTCAGCTGCCCTCCCCCACCCAGCTCCCTGGCACACCCCCAGCTGTCATCCACCCAGGCAGGTTCTCTGCAACTTGTCTTCTCCTTCGCTATCTGAACCTGCCCCTTCCAGCTGTCAATCAGGAAGAACTCCCATGTGCATTTACACTAAGATGTTTATTAGACTACTTACATTTCAAGTTTGCCATCTTAACAAACACCTCCTGATCCTGACATGTAATAACAGAATTTCAGACCTAAGTGCTAGACCTTCCCAAGTGCCCCTCAAATCATCACTTTGGAGGTCACGTTCTCTGTCCCAGGTGTGAACACAGATCCCCAGCTCTAGAGCAGTTGTGATGTCACATGTTTGTGTAACCACCTCCCACCCTCCCTACATCATTCACTTAATTTGTGGCCTGAGTTTATGCCCTCAGTGTCTAAATTGGAACCATATTCCAAGATCTGGCTTTCTTTCTCCTCTTTTTTTCCAAAAACAACAGCTTGGGGAGGGATAAATTAAGAATATGGGATTAACAGATACACACTACTATACATAAAATAGATAAATAACAAAGATTTACTGTATAACAGGGAACAATATTCAATATCTTGTAATAGCCTATAATGGAAAACAAATCTTAAAAAAGTACATAACTGAGTCTCTTTGCTGTACCTGAAACTAATACAGCATTGTAAATCAACTATACTTAATAAAAAAACGTTAAAGTAATAGTTTTGTTGAGATATAATTCACATACTATGAAGTTCACTTGTTTAAAGCACACAATTCAATAAGTTTTAGTGTACTCGCAGAGTTGTCCAACCATCACCACAATCAGCTTTAGAACATTTTCATTACCCTGAAAAGAAATCCTATAACCATTAGCAGACCTTGCCCATTTCTCTCCAGCCTCGTCAGTCGTAGGCAGCCTACGGTCTGCTCTCTGTCTCCATGAATTTGCCTATTCTGGACATTTCCTATAATGCAATCATATGGTACATGATCCTTTGTGACTGACTTCTTGCACTTAGTCCAGTGTCTGTAGGGTTCGTGCATGTTGTAGCATCATTCACTACTTCATGTCTTTACGGTCCAATAATGTTCCATTGTATCACTAGGACATAATTCATTTGCTAATTCATCCATTAATGGGCATTTGGATTATTTCTACTTTTTGGCTATCATGAATAATTCTGCTATGAACATTCTCATACAAGGTTTTGTGTGGACATGTGTTTTCACTGGGCTTCCCAGCTGCGCTAGTGGTAAAGAAGCTGCCTGCCAATGCAGGAAATGCAAGAGATGCAGGTTCAGTCCTGTGATTGGGAAGATCCCCTGGAGGAAGGCACGCAACCCACTCCAGTGTTCTTGCCTGGAGAATCCCACCGACTGAGGAGCCTGGTGGGCTCCGGTCCATGGAGTTGCAAAGAGTCAGACGTGACTGAAGCGACTTAGCACAGATGCACGTGTTTTCATTTCTCTTGGGTTTATACTTGGGAGTGGAATTGCTGCGTTTGCTATGTTTAACTTTTAAAGGAACTGCCAGATTGTTTTCCACAGCAGCTGCAGGAGTTTACACTCCTGCCAGCAGTGTAAAAGAATTCCAAGTTCACTACATCCCTTATCTGTCTTTTTTGGTTCCCACCTGTGCTACTGGATGTGAGCTGGTATCTCACTGTGGATCTGATGGGCATTTCCCTGATGGCTAATGATGTTGAGCATCTTTCCATCTGTTTATCGGTCCTGTGTGTATCTCCTTTGGATAAATGTCTTTTTAGATCCTTTGCATCTGGCTTTCTTTTTAGAGAACATTTAAAAGTAGCAGCAGATATGTTTTCTGGCTTGAGTACATTTCACATGGCATAAGCATCAAGAGATTCCTCTGGAGATGGATAACACACTTACAGGCTTATCCAATTCCATTCCACAAACCCTGGTTGAACTCCCATAATGTATGGTCTTTTTGACCCTGTAGAGGAAAAGAAGAAACCGTCACAGATTCTGCAAAGAAGCAGTCCAGGCTTTTATGAGACAACCACCTGGTTTTCCTGGCTTGAGTTAAAGTTTAACTACTTTCAGTATCTATACATCAGACTTTTCTCTTAGTTCAGATACACTACCTCTGAATTAATGCAGGTAGCAGGGTTTCTTTCTCCTGAATATTATATTAATTTCTTCAAAGCCCTTCTCTTTCCCCTACATTCAATGTTTTCATTTTCTTTCCTATATTATAATTTAGGTTGCTGATGACTCATGTAAAAAAATACATTTCTCACAGGTACTTCTCTAATATGATAAAGAATATCCATTAATATATCAAGCCAAGACTGATGACATAACAGCAAAATGCTAGACACATTCTAATTTAATTGGAATCAAACTGCATCCCCTCCAGTATAGGCTGCAACTTAGTGACTTGCTTCCCAATTAAAAGAGTGATGAGAGGGAATAAAAGTAACTTTGCAAAATGGAAATCCAGCAAACACGACCTTGGCCTGGGGCCGCGTATCTCATAGCCAGCGATGTCATGTTGATAACAAGTCCTCACGGCTGACATGATGGGATGGGAAAGAAATGACCCCTCTGGAGTCTTCTTCCCTGAAACCAATCATCAGTCTGATGTGAAGAAACATCAGACAAATCCAAACTGAGGAGCTTTCGAGACAACACTTGACTAACACGCCGTCGGAAATAAGGAAAGATGAAGACATTGTCACAGATCCGCTTGAGACTAATGACACGTGACACCTAAATGGAACGTGTTTTTCTGAACTGGATGCTGAAATAGAAAAGGGAATTGGTGGGAAAAGCAGTGCAATTCAAATAAAGTCTAGAACTTAGTTAATGTTCGTGTACCAATGTTGGTCTCTTGGGTTTATGGTTGTGTGAGGTGTTAACAACAGACGACACTGGGCATGGGATACACGGGCACACTGTACTATCTTTGCAGCTTTTCTGTAAATCCAACATCATTCCACACTAAAAAGTATTGTTTTTTCAAGAAAGTGCTGCTTTATGGAACAATCCAGTGTCTTTCATGTCCCCAACTAGGAAAAAAAGTAGAATCAAAACAAATATGTCTATTTAAACATATTATTTCATATTTGTTCCAGAGCTTTAACCTTTGTAATAAAAAAAGGAAAAGAAATAATAAAACCATTGTTATTTTTGTGTAGAAGGTACACGGGTGTTTCTTATAACTTGTACTTTTCCATATAAAAATAATATCGATATAGCTATTGGAAAGAAAAATATAATTTCTACATATCATCTGACTTTATAAAACACAAGAGAACTAGCTAAAATTCTTATAATTACAAATAGAATTGAGTAATGTGGCTAATTATAAAATAAATACACACAAAAAGTAGTGGTTTACCCATTTGCCAAAGATAACTAGTTAGAAAATACAACAGGAAATAATAGCATTGTGAGATCTAATAAAAGACAAAATAAAACCCCAAGGAATAAATTTAACAAAATTGTGAAAGCTCTATTTGAAAAGACTTATAAAATTTTACTGAGGTACATAAAAAATAGTCACATAAATGGAAGGATGTGGTTTGCTCGTGGACGGACAGATTAAAAAATAAACAGATGGCAATCCTTCTATAAATTATTTTCTTAATTTAATGCAATTTTCATCTTTTAAATAGGAAAAATATGATCTAAAGTTCAGCAAGAAATAAAATGAGCAATCATCTGTACTAAGAAAAAAAACTGAAAGTGACCTAAATGGCCTTCAATCAAGGACCAGGCAAATTAATTATATTCTATCCATGCAGTGGTTATCACAAAGCAGTTAAATGGATGATTTAGAACTTTGTGCCCTGGTATGGAAAGACGTTCACATGTATTTTATTTATTTATTTTTATTTCTTTTTTAGTTGAAGTATAATTGCTTTACATAATTTTGTTGGTTTCTGCCATACCAGATGTGTTTTTAAATGAAAAAACTAATCATAGAGAACTCTATACAACATGATTCCTCATATGTAAATATCTATACACACATGTAATTTTAATATATGTGTTTTCTAAAGACACAGAAGACACTGTTAACAGTTTTTGCCTGTTGGGGGTGGAACTGGAGAAAGGGAAAGAGGGATTTTACTTTTCACTTTATGCAATTCATTATTGAAACTATTGGCCACGTGTATATATGACTTATTTTTTATTATGAAATATTTATATATTGGTTTTTGGAACAAAAACTATGTAAGATATACAATAATAATTAAGAAAAACTAAAACAATTATTGGCATATTATTAAAATATGTCTGAAATTAAAATCATCAAAAAGTTATAATAATTAGCACATTAATAGGACACACTACAAAAGGACAGACCACTGTTACAGACCAGAGAGACCCCAAACAAACCCAAATATATGTAAGTGTTGGTATAAGATGAAGGTAGAATCCGGGATCGTAACAGATGAGCAATAGTGCCAGGACGGGTGCATAAAACACGATGGGAAGAAAGTGATGACTCATCCAAAATTCCAGCTCTACTGAAAAGTTAGGCATTGCCCTGGTGTCCAGTTGCTAAGACTCTGTGCTCCCAATGCAGGGGGCCCAGGTTCTATTCCTGGTCAGGGAACTAGATCCCACATGCA
This sequence comes from Bos indicus x Bos taurus, assembly GCF_003369695.1. NCBI lineage: Eukaryota > Metazoa > Chordata > Mammalia > Artiodactyla > Bovidae > Bos > Bos indicus x Bos taurus. Next base: position 35,853,546 of record NC_040102.1, read on the forward strand.
GCAACAGGAGTTCGCATGCCACAACTAAAAACTCCCGCATGCCGAAATGGAAACCCGGAACAGCCAAAGAGTAATAAATAAATATTCTTAAAATAAATAAATTTTTAAAAGTTAAATGTAAAAGTGACTGAAAGAAAATAGATTTATATAATCTATTATAGAATAGAGTAATACTATAAAATAGACTTACACGAACTTTAGATAACAGGGACTTTTCTATACTTAACACTAAAAGAAAAAGGCACAGAGAAGACCTGTAGATTTGACTAAATAAAATACACTTCTGTTTCAAAAAACAAAAAGAAAATTGAAAAGTAAACAAATAAATGCAAATAAAATAACATCTGCAATGTGTTTAACAATAAAAAGCACTTAGAAATCAACATCAAAATATTAACATTCCAGTACAAAAATGAGCAAAGGAGATAAGCTGTCAATTCACAAAACACTTTCAAGGGTCCACAAACACAGCATTAAATTTTCAACTTCCTTAGTCACTAATAAAATGCAAATTAGAACTACAATAGAGTAGCACTTTACATCTATCTTATTACAGAAAAGAGTTTAAAGATAACAAACCCCCAGTGTTGGCAAGAGCATAAGAAAAAGCCACTCATACATTTCAGGTGGCCAGTGTGAAAATTTGTGTGAAAACCCTTTAAACCATGCTTAATCATTGACTTAGCAAGTAAATTCCTAGCAATTTATACTAAGAAAGAAAATAAGAATGTGCATAAATATTTATGTACAAACTATCAAAGCATGATTCACAGTAGTGAAATATGGGCAAAAATGTCCAAAAATGGAGATTAGCTTTACAAATCATGGGACAACATTATTCCATATTTTATATGAAAACAAAAGCACCCAGAGTAGTCAAGACAATTTCAAAAAAGAACAGTTGTAGTACCAGTATTTAGAACTCTTTTTCTTTTTTGAAGAGATTTCTAGAACAAATATAACTGAATATTAATATTTGGTAAATACACATAGTAGGACATGGGTATCACATTATTTTCTGGAATTTTGTATGTTTGAAATATTCCACAGTTTTTTAATCTCTGAGCAAGAGATTAAAAATCTCTTGTGTAACCACCTGAAGGACCCAAAATGGGACCATCAAGTGATGGACACCCAATCATTCGACCACCACCAGGTGGTTACTGCAGATGGAATAATGGGCCTGATGACCACCCGCGGTCCCTTGCAGAATTCCTAAGACTATAAAACTGGAATTCCTGATACTGGAAAAAAATTTCAGGTAACAAATCTAAGGGGCTCCCATCCAAGTCCTAACCAAGCCCAACCCTGCTTAGCTCCCAAGGTGAGACAACATCAGGCGTGTTCAGGGTGGTATGACCATAGACAACACTCAACCTGAGTTCATGTGTCTTACAAATACTTCAAGTGATACCCAAGCTCCATCTAGATGGACAAGAAGGTTGGAGGAGGGGGAGGGCAAGAGGGAGAGCAGACCCAGAGAAACATGAGCAAAGCTACCCTGGATCCTCAGGACTCAAACCAGATGGGGAAGAGATGAGCGCTAACCAAGGAGAAGGAGTGGGTCCCGCTGTGAAGAGCAGCATATTGTGAAGTATGCTGTTTCTCTCGTTGCTTTGCTTTCATAGACGTATTCTCAGCAACCGAAGTGCTACAGATCAACCGGCCTTGCTTAACTGAAGAGTTGTCCCCAGGACGACCTCACACGCTGCTGACGGGAAGTTACATCTGTTCAGTCCGACCGGAAGGAGATACATGTAGGAAATCTTTAAATTGTACACAGCCTTTGATCCACTAACCCCATCTATAAATTTTTTCCTAAAGAAGTGATCAAAAATATCTTCAAAGGTTGTTTACTGCTGAGAACAACGACTATCAAGAACACTGAAAACAAATACCCAGTAATATAGGATCGACGGATTGGATTAGGATACATTCAAATAACAGACTACTAGGAGTCACTTTAAAAAAAAAAAAGCTTCTTGAAGAATATTTAAGAATGTGAATAAAATAATGAGAGATTGTGTCACTTGAATATGACAGAATGTAAAATATTACCACATCTACTCATATTCCATTTTGTAAAAAAAGAAAGACAAGAAAAAGAAGTAAAAAGAAAAAGTAAAAAGAAGTAAAAAAAGAAAGAAGGGAGGGAGAGGGGAAAAAAAGAGTCCCCACTCACCCCATAACTCTGGGCAAGTGGATTCGCTTCTCTGAATCTAAACTACTTCTTCTGTAAACAACGATTTAATCTTAAACCTTATAAAAATTAAATGAAGACTAGGTAGGTGAGGGTCTTTGTAAACTTCAGTGATGGGGTCAAGGTGGTGGATGATGGTGAAAAAAGAAAAAGGTGAGAAACAATTAGGAGGCACAAGCTGTCTGCCTGGAGGAGTTTCCTGGGAAAGGGTGAGCGTGAACACTTTATTTTTCTGGGCTCCAAAATCACCGCAGATGGTGATTGCAGCCATGAAATTAAAAGACACTTACTCCTTGGAAGGAAAGTTATGACCAACCTAGACAGCATATTCAAAAGCAGAGACATTACTTTGCCAACAAAGGTCCGTCTGGTCAAGGCTATGGTTTTTCCAGTGGTCATTAATGGATGTGAGAGTTGGACTGTGAAGAAAGCTGAGCCGAAGAATTGATGCTTTTGAACTGTGGTGTTGGAGAAGACTCTTGAGAGTTCCTTGGACTGCAAGGAGATCCAACCAGTTCATCCTAAAGGAGATTAGTCCTGGGTGTTCATTGGAAGGACTGATATTGAAGCTGAAACTCGAATACTTTGGCCACCTGATGTGAAGAGCTGACTCATTGGAAAAGACCCTGATGCTGGGAAAGATTGAAGGCAGAAGGAGAAGGGGATGACAGAGGATGAGATGGTTGGATGGTTGGATGTTCCACTCAATGGACGTGGGTTTGGGTGGACTCTGGGAGTCGGTGATGGACAGGGAGGCCTGGCGTGCTGTGGTTCATGGGGTCACAAAGAATCGGACACAACTGAGGAACTGAACTGAACCGAACTGAAACAATTTCAAAGACACGGAGGCGATTACGGAAGGGGTTGCTGAGTACCCGACGTAGCCCCACCCCTTCCGGCTCCAGCAGCCTGCCTTCCATCTCCTGCATTTCATCCTCCCCACCTCCCCCTGTTCCTCGAGTCCACGTGCCCCTCCCTTTTCCAGGCTTTGGCACAGGTTTCTCCCTCCACCTGGAACGTTCTCCCTTAACAATTGTCTCCCCTGGGCAATTTCGACTTCCAGGAGTCTGTTCAGATGTCACTCCTTCAAGGATGCCCTCTTAGAGCGGGTTGGTCTCCATAAGACGTAGCATTCTCACAGAGGTGCTGTGAGGTCATGCAAGACAGGCAGGGTCAGCATCACCTGGGAACTCCTTAGAAATGCAGTCTCAGGCCCCCAGACCCCGCAAAATGGAATCTGCATTTTCACAGACTCCTCCCTTCACATCCCAAAATTCCACCCTGCCCCCGACCCGTGATCCATATGCAAATTTAAAGCTGAGAAGCACCAGTCTCAAACTCCCTGCGAATTGGAATCACTGAAGGGTTTGTGTGTCTGTTTGTTAAAAGAGGTACAGACGACTTCCAATATTATATTAGTTTCAGGTGTACAACATAGCCGCACCAAGCTTTTATAGATTATGCTCCATGTTAAATTATTATGAAATATTGGCTATATTCCCTGTGCTTGTGTTTTTTTAATATGAATGAGTAAGCCCCACCCCAAGAGATTATGGTTTCAGTGATATGAGATGTAGCCTGAGCAATGAGATTTTTAAGTTCTAATGTGAACGAAAATGTGAGAATCTATATCAAGCATCTCCATTTGCACTGGACAAAATGAAGAGTTAAATAATTCACCCAAGGCCTCATAGTCAAGACTCAGATTGGGTGCGAGTTCACGGAAGCAAGAGATCTTAGGTCCATGGTGGAGACATGGGCATTAAATTGTACAGTTTATTTTTAGTGCCCAGAGTGGTTAAATAGTGACCCCTCCCCCCCAAAAAGATATGTCCAAGTCCTAACTGCTGGTATGTGCAAGTGTGACCTTATTTGGAAATAAGGTCCTTGCAGATCCCAAAATGAAATCACCCTGAGTTGAATGGGGGCCCTAAATCCATTGACAATGTCCTTATAAGACGAGAACACAGATGCAGGGAGCAAACCTATGGACGCTAAGGGCGAAGGGGGAGGGATGAAATGGGAAACTGGGATTAACATATATACATCACCATAGCCCAGTTGGTAAAGAATCTGCCGGCAATGCAGGAGACCTCAGTTTGATTCCTGGGTTGGGAAGATCCCCTGGAGAATCCCATGGACTGTATAGTCCATGGGGTCGGAAAGAGTCAGGCACGACTGAGCAACTTTCACATTCATATATAATATAGATAACTAATGGGGCTTCCCTGGTGGCTTAGCAGTAAAGAATCTGCGTGCAATGAAGGAGATCCAGGTTCTATTCCAGGGTCGGGAAGATCCCCTGGAGAAGGGCAAGGCAAATACTCCAGCATTCTTGCCTGGAGAATCCAATGGATAGAGGAGCCTAGCAGGCTGCAGTCCCTGGGGTTGCACAGAGTCCGGCACAACTGAAGCGACTTAGCACAGCACAGCACAATGAGAACCTACTATATAGCACAGGGAACTCTACTCAATGCTCTATGGTGACCTAAATGGGAAGGAAATCCAAAAAAGAGGGGATATGTGTATATGTATAGCTGATTCACTTTGCTGTAAAGCAGAAACTGACACAGCAACTGCTACTGCTGGGTTTAGTTGCTCAGTTTTACCCAACTCTTTGCGACCTTAGGAACTGTAGCTTGCCAGGTTCCTCCTTCCATGGGATTTTTCCAGGCAAGAATGCTGGAGTGGGTTGCCATTTCCTTCTCCAGAGGATTTTCCTGACCCAGGGATGCAACCCAGGTCTCCTGCTTGGCAGGAGGATTCTTTACCACTGAGCCACCTGGGAAGTCCTGTAAAGTGACTATACTCCGATAAAAATTAATTTGAAAAAAAATTTTTTTTTAAAGCAGAAGAGGGGACAGAGAAGTAAGCCATGTGGGGATGGAGTCCTCGTGGGGATGGAGTCAGAGACTGAAGTAACAAGACAAGGACCACCTGGGATCACTGGCCCCTACCAGCAGCTGGGAGAGAGGCATCGGAGGGTTTCTCCCTCAGCGCCTCTAGCAGCCCCAGTCCTGAGACACCTCGATTTCAGGCCCAGCATCCTGAACCGTGAGAATAAAGTTCCATCATTTTAAAGCCACTCCATTTGTGTTGAACTTATTCCAAGAGCTCCCCGTAAGCACCCCAACTCATCTGACTGCAATCCGGGTGCTCCAAAAATTGTGTCTGCATCCAACCCCAAACCAGACAGTTCTAGACAAGCATGGCAGCCTGAGAAACCACCTCCCCGACCCCACCTCTGAAACATCCAAGGTACCCCTGGGCACAGCAAGGCTAATGAGGGCTCATCTTCCCTGCCTGTCACTGGCACAGGCCCTGGCAAGGAGCCCAGCAAGTTCATTTTCATAATTTTGGATTTTTTTTCTTCAATTGAGACCCCCCCAAAAAAAATATCATGTACTTCAAAACACACAAAACTTGACTCTGCCTGTGACTTTAGGGTAAAATGGAAAGCTCTTAGCCGGGTGGTCAAAGCACTCTGTCCACCCCCACCACACTCCCCCACCCTCAACTCCTCTCCCAAACTCATCTCCCACATGTTTCCCACCACGCCCTCCGCTCAGTTCAGCCTGACCTCTGTGACGCTGGCCTTTCATCTATCAGCTGGCAGCTTGGGCTAGCCCTCTCCTTGTCGGCTTACCTAAATGTGTCCTTTCCACTAGACCTGGTGCAGCCCAGTTACGCTTGGCTAGTGTTTGCTGGGTCTCTAGCTGATAGAAACTGGCCTTGTCCTGCAAAACTCTCTGCTACGTATCTCTCTTACTTTTTTCTGTATTCATCTCTCACCAAATTGGCCAATTTGTTTCTCCAAATATCCACGCGTTTGGGAAAAGAAAGGGCCAGAGAAACAGACCTCCTAGGCACGTCCCTCTCTGCACTTCCCTCCCTTCCCTTTTCTGTCTCTCCCAGATCTGTGCAATTCCAAAGTCTCATGCCAAATGCCATCCTCAGGGCCCCTCAGAAGTCAGGATGGTCACTTTCTTCTTGCCATCACTGCTGTTGGTGAACTTTGCCTTCTGGACAGCAGGGACACTTGTCCATCCACCTGCATATCTCAGGGTTACCTAGAACCTCCTCCAAACACGGGGTCTGGGCCTGCCGATGGGAGTTTACCCAGAGTCTGTATGTGCCCCGCCTATGAGGTTAGACATGGGGCTCCACTGGGGCCAGCTCTGTGACTCCAAATGGAGGGTGAAGGATGGGAGGATGGAGGTCCAGCTGGAGGCTGTCTGCACCCTGATGGACACACCAGCTCTGCATAGCTTCAAAAGGAAAGTTAGCCTGGAGAGCTTCCTAAAAGACACTTCCTAAAGCAGCACATTCGTTCTATAGGAACGTAAGAAGTTCTTATTGACCTCATCACTTTATTTGGATAGCAAAGCAAAGATGACCCAGGGATGACCTAGGCAGAGACTCGCTTGTGGTCACCTGGGAGCTAGACTAGAAAAGCAGAGAAGATAGGATGGAGCTGACTGGCTTACATCTTGGGTTTCTTGTGGTTCTTCGCTGAATGATTTGGATTAGAATGCCTTCTTTAGCCCACATTTATCAAGATGGTAGCTTGCTCTTTCTCCCCACGTCCAACTCTTCGCAGATATCCATATAGGGTTTTTGTTCATTCTCATCATCTCCTGAAATGTTTCAGCTCTCCCTGGTGGGTACGTGTGAAGGCCCCAGGAGGAATGAGTATAAGGGATGGTCATCACTCATTTGTGCCCCAGACTGTGACACTGGAAGGATGCCAACTCTACTCTCAAGGCAGTCCAGAGGGGAAATCTCGCACTTTATTGTCACAAGTTTGTGTCCACACATTTGAGTGCTGTATGAGACACAAACATCATACGTACAAAACACTATGGACGCACAAGAGACAGCAGCTCGCTTGTTCTCTGTGGATGAATCAATCACATCCTTTCCTAAACCAAACGTTCCTAGAGGAAAGGGACGTGGCAGAGATACAAGAATTTCATGATTTAGAGATTGGAGCAGTAAACTTAGAAATTGACAGATGGAGTTACAGTTTATTTCAGAGTAGGACTTCAATGGTTCTAAACTTGGTCTCGGTTAGGATAATGAATATTCTTGATATCCGTGAGTGAGTGATTATATACTATCTATCTATATGTAAACAGAGGCATTTTAATTACCTAGAGGTCAGGGAGTAAGCACAGTATGTGATTGAATGTCTGAGCAGAGACCCTGGGCTATACGGAGTTATCCAACTTAGTAAAAATTCATACTCCATTCAGCCGAACTGTGCTCACATGAAGTCTAACCACTATGAGTCAAATTTTTTTAAAAAATCAAATTCCCTAAGATGTGGTTTGAATTCTGAAACACAGCAATAGCAAAGACTCAAGCACTGGGAGAGAACACAAGCCAAAAAAGAGGATAATTCCTGTGTAATTCCTATGTGTAGTCCAACCCCAAAGACAAGGCTAATCATAAGTACACACTACAAGGTCTACAAGTGATTGTGCTGGAGAGTGTGCGTTTTTATGCAGAGTTAAAGATTAAAATTCTTTGTTCAGTTTTGATGTTCACTAACAATTATCCAAAACTATCTCTCATATTTCATACTACATTTTTCTTTAATTTGGACAAAGTGTTTGAAGAGGAAACAAACAGATACTAGCCAAAGACTGGCAAAAGGCTTGAAGGAGTTGGGGTTTTTAGAAATCTACCCTGAAGATCCAGCTCAACAAACATATATGACATGTGCACACACTCAGTCATTAAACTATCTGCAATGGCCAAAGACTCAAAAAATACAAATGGCCACCAAGCAGAGACTGCTTAAATAAACTATGCTGCATCTACTCAACTTAGTTCTATGCAACCTTAAAAAAATGAAGGTCTCTAGTGAATGGATATGGAATTATTTCCAAGATCCAAGGAAAAGTCAAGAAAAACACAAATGGTATACTTAGTACCTAAAGTATACTTCAGAAGTAAAATATAATTTCTTTTTTGAAAGAAAGAGGAAAAATACGCATTTTTGTTGTTATTGTTGCTTCAAAAAGAAACACAGGAAATATAAACCATACACAAATGAAAATGGCGGACTCTGGGATCAACAGGTGGGTGCATAATGGGAGGTGATGGACCAAGGATTTTCCAAGTAGTATAATTTTTATATGATTCTGACCTTTAAACTTTGTAAATATTTGTTGTTGTTGTTCAGTTGCTCAGCCATGTCCGACTCTTTGCGACCCCATGAACTGCAGCACACCAGGCTTTCGTGTCCTTCACCATCTCCCAGAGCTTGCTCAAACTCATGTCTATTGAGTTGGTGATGCCACTGAAAGGTTGTTGCTGAACCACGAAAGGCGCCGGGATTCTTGGCCTCCGGAGGAGAATTCAGTTCGGGGCCAGAGACGAGGCTTGATCCTCAGAGCTTTATTATTTTGTGTAATAAAGTTTTATTATTAAAGTATGAAAGAGATAGAGAAAGCTTCTGACATAGACATCAGAAGGGGGGCAGAAAGAGTACCCCCTTGCTAGTGTTAGCAATGGAGTTATATACCTTTTAATTAGTTATTACAATGAATCAAAAGAATGTCTCAAGTTTGTGGAAATTTTACCAGACCCACTCCCACAATTTGCATTTTAGGATAACAAGATTAGAATTTAACAGTAGAAAGATCCTCCAGACCCACTCCCATAATATACATTCTAAGATATCAGGATTAGTCAGAAGGTTTTTTTCAGGAAGGAGAAACTGTCCTCAAGCAGGATATATTATTGTTGTATAATCCCTAGTACAGAGTTTAAACTGAGTTGTGTAATTGACTAAAACTGAGGAAAGTAGAGTACATCATGAGAAATGCTGGGCTGGAAGAAGCACAAGCTGGAATCAAGATTGCCGGGAGAAATATCAATAACCTCAGATATGCAGATGACACCACCCTTATGGCAGAAAGTGAAGAGGAACTAAAAAGCCCCTTGATGAAAATGAAAGAGGAGAGTAAAAAAGTTGGCTTAAAGCTAAACATTCAGAAAACAAAGATCATGGCATCTGGTCCCATCACTTCATGGGAAATAGACGGGGAAACAGTAGAAACAGTGTCAGACTTTATTTTTGGGGGCTCCAAAATCACTGCAGATGGTGATTGCAGCCATGAAATTAAAATATGCTTACTCCTTGGAAGGAAAGTTATGACCAACCTAGACAGCATATGGAAAAGCAGAGATGTTACTTTGCCAACAAAGGTCCGTCTAGTCAAGGCTATGGTTTTTCCAGTGGTCATGTATGGATGTGAGAGTTGGACTGTGAAGAAAGCTGAGCACGGAAGAATTGATGCTTTTAAACTGTGGTGTTGGAGAAGACTCTTGAGAGTCCCTTGGACTGCAAGGAGATCCAACCAGTCCATTCTAAAGGAGATCAGTCCTGGGTGTTCTTTGGAAGGACTGGTGCTAAAACTGAAACTCCAGTACTTTGGCCACCTCATGCAAAGAGTTGACTCATTGGAAAAGACTCTGATGCTGAGGGGGATTGGGGGCAGGAGGAGAAGGGTATGACAGAGGATGAGATGGCTAGATGGCATCACTGACTTGATGGACGTGAGTCTGAATGAACTCCAGGAGTTGGTGATGGACAGGGAGGCCTGGCACGCTGTGATTCAGGGGGTTGCAAAGAGTCGGACACGACTAGTGACTGAACTGAACTGAACTGAAGGAATGTAGAGGGGAAAAAAAAATGTCCTTTCCTCCTCCTTGAGAATTCCAGACCCCCTTCTCCTTGGAGACCCCTGGACTTCTTATCAACCTACCTTGGAACTGACTCTCTCACCATCCAATCATCTCATCCTCTGTCGTCCCCTTCTCCTCTTGCCTTCATTCTTTCCCAGTATCAGGGTCTTTTCCAATGAGTCGGCTCTTTGCATCAGGTGGCCCAAGTATTGGAGCTTTAGCTTCAGCATATGTCCTTTCAATGCATATTCAGGGTTGATTTCCTTTAGGATGGACTAGTTTGATCTCTTTGCAGTCCAACGGACCCTGAAGAGTCTTCTCCAACACCACAGTTCAAAAGCATCTATTCTTTGGTGCTCAGCCTTCTTTATGGTCCAACTCTCACCATAAACTTTATAAATATTTAAAACCTAAAATTCAATCAAAAAGAGAAAAAACTTAAATGGATAGGAAACAGAAACAAATCAGCCTAACTGGATATCAAAATAACAACGTATTGTTTCAAGTAACTTTTGAATATCACACTCTCTGCATCAACATTGGTTCTGTTCTCTCTGTATGACTATATTCTAAGGACAAAAAAGTCCTGCAAAAGACAAAAACTAAACTTCATTTGGTAAACTGTTAGCAGCGATATTGTGATGATAGACATGAAATTATATATATGACAAGATAAAGAAAATAAGTTAAATAAGTTATTCTGTACATCAAGATTTTCAGAATGAGAGCAGGTATTCCTGTATAAAAGAAGGGAGGAAAAAAGCCCACAATATTAGATTACATTTGGAAATATTAACATAAACTCATGAAGTATTCTGTCCTTGCTCTGCCCACTGAAATGACATAGAAACTGACAGTAACAATGAACATGTCTTCCCAGCACCTGCATCTTGGTTGTTGCTTTTTTCTTTTAATTGTTGTAAAAGACACATAACATCCTAACCTTTTCAAGTGTACGGTCAGTACACTTAAGTCAGATCTCAGTTTTTCATGCCCTTCCTGTGAAAGGAAACCAGGGCTTTCTGAGCAAATACTGATTTCAAGTCTGGGGACAGAGAACAAGGGGCAAGGATACATCAACGGCCAGAAAGCAAGGACTGCACACGAGGAGCATTGGGTCAAACCAGAAGGACCCGGGGCCACTCGAAGGCACGAAGGCTGTCCAATTTGGGGAAATTTAGCATCACAAGTACTGTACCCCTGGAGAAGGAAATGGCAACCCACTCCAGTATTCTTGCCTTGGGAAATCCCATGGACGGAGGATCCTGGAGGGCTACAGTCCATGGGGTCGCAAAGAGCAGGAGACAACTCAGCATACACACACACACACACACACACACACACGTGACTGTAACTTATTGTAATAAATATATTACATATATTATATTAAATATATAAAATGCATGAGTCCACGGTGATTCTCAAAGAGGGAAAGAGAAGGGGTTGTGGAGGCACAGAGGAAAATTCTTCTTTACAGAAGTTCTGGTAATAAGAAAAAAAATGATACACTGAGAAAAACAGCTCTTTGCAACCCACAGAGTAGTCAGTGAGTGAGGTAAGAATCATCCAAAGATGATAAAACCATTCGGTGAGATGTTATTGGGAGCAGGAGAGTCCATGGGTGTCCAAGTGTTGCCTCTCTGACAGCCAGGGTGCAAGTGTGCCTTACAACTGACAGATCCATCGGTCACCACTGTAACAAAGTGATCACGCACAGCATCGGTGTCTCCTGATGAGGTGCAAGACAAGGGCACAGCATCACCTGTGATTTACTCTTGCCAAAATGTTTGACCTAAATCTAATCAAGCCTTGGTCCTGATTTTTATTTTCCAGGAAAGTGGGAGAGAGAGGAACAGGTCCAAAATACCATGAAAAGAGTAACAAATCCAAATGTAGGATATTCTGTAGGACACCTGACGTGGACTCTGAAAATGTCAGTGTTGTGGAAAAAAGAGTAAATGATGAGACTGTTCTAGATGAACAGAGATTGCTGCTGCTGCTGCTAAGTCGCTTCGGTCATGTCCGACTCTGTGCGACCCCGTAGACAGCAGCCCACTCCTCTGTCTCTGGGATTCTCCAGGCAAGAACACTGGAGTGGGTTGCCATTTCCTTCTCAATGCATGAAAGTGAAAAGTGAAACTGAAGTTGCTCAGTCGTGCCCGACTCTTAGCGACCCCGTGGACTGCAGCCTACCAGGCCCCTCGGTCCATGGGATTTTCCAGGCAAGAGTACTGGAGTGGGGTGCAATCGCCTTCTCCAGAACAGAGATTAAAGAGACATTAAAAACCAAAAGCAATGTGTCAGTCTCAGCTCCTGGTTCAAAAACAATCAACAAAAGACTTTGTTGGGGAAAATAGGTGTTTGTTTAAAATTTGTATTTATGTATGTGTGTGCATATCTATACACACATACACAGACACGAAAAAAGAATAAAATAAACCAGAAAAACCATCTACTTCAATCCATCTCTCCAACTAACCTCAAGCCACTGAAGAGGTGACTAAGGGACTTTCTGATATACCAGGGAGTGATGTGTTTGTGTAGTCTGAGCTGAAATAATCAATTTTCTCGAATCTGGCCTCCCTACTAATAGGAGTTTGGAGGAAGTCCCATCATTTCTCAGTTGCTGTTTTCATAAAATTGAAATTAGAATTGCCAGTCTCACATAGGGACTCTCTGGGGGTTTACTAGTTAACATCTGTAAACACTGTGAGGCTGAAAATCAGATGTGCAAATACCAACACGTATGTAGAGAAACCAGATGGGTCTTCCACAAATCAGGGTGTGGGTAGTAAAGAGACTTGATAAAAGACGGCCACAGTGACTCTTGTGAGATTCTCTTTGGAGCTTGCCCTTTCGAGGGTAGGACTGGGGAGGGAGACCCTTGCCAGGGGAATGACATTAGGAGCATCCCATCAGAGCATCAGCAGACCTGGACATACGTGTATTCTGACTCTGCCATGTGTTTGGCCTGGAACCTTGGAACCAGTTAGTATTTGGCATTGCAACCCCTAGTCTTGGCTCAGCATTAACCAAAGCTGCACGGCTCAACTAGACATACATCAGAAAATGTTCCAGCTTCTCGGCTCGTCTTTCCAGATTTCCAAAGACCTCTGCTTGAACCCCGCCACCCCTATCAGCATATCCTAATGATAGGAGCAGAGACTAGTGAAAGGGATTCCTATTTTTCAAGGTGGTTTGATAACCATCATCTTAGTGGATCATCCCATGAGACAGGGAGAGCAGAAAATAAATAAATTTTGCAAGTAAGTAACTGAAGTTCCAACTAAGCTGTCCAACACCAGGTAACTAGAACATTATAAAACTGGGAATGGAATTCGGTGCATCAGTCTATGCACCACCCTGGGCCACCCGGAGTCTTCCTTCCAGCCTCATGCTTAGTCTCCAATCCCTTTAGCTAAACCCCAAACCAGCTCCAGGCTGTGCGCCATCAACAGCCTGCCACCAGGGAGCAGCCCATGTCCCATCAGCTGACCCAGGGTGTCTTGTGATGCCTCAGAACATCCGGAGAGGGGCAGGGAAATGTGCAGGCAATAAAACAGGGCCCTAATCAGTGTGTGATGGAGACAAGATCCCACTGCCAATTTGCTTCCAGCTTCCAGCCCCTTTGTTGGAGGTCAGGAATCAAAGCCTTCTGCACAGAAGCACAGAACGCTGGCTCAGGCAGAAAGCTTACAGATGACCCAATCCAGCTGCTCCCAACCCTGCATTCCCACTGGAATCTGCTGGGAAGTTTGTGAAAAATCGGGATTCCTGTGCATCCCTTGTGGGGGTGTAGGGGGAGGGAGGATCAGTAGATCTGCAGATGAGCCTGGGAATCTGTATTTTTACTGAGCTCCCTGGGGCCCTAGCAGGAGGGGGGCGGGCACTGAGCAGCAATGTGAAGCTACCATCCGAGTGTCACAGGACCCCCAGGGCAGGAGGCTGATGAGCAGAATCAAAGGAGACTTAGGCCAGGTTGCACACCACAGGGATTCCCACCGACATCACACGGCAGCCTCTCATCAGCCCCTAGGGCAAGCGAGGCACCACCTTCCTGCTGTTTCTGGAAGAGAAACAAGGGCCTTTTGTGCCCTCCAAGAGCCCTCTCCCTGCTAGTTTGCTAGGGCTGCCGTACCACGGACTGGAAGGCTTAAACAAAGAAGTCTGTCATCTCACCATCCTGGAGGCTTGAAGTCTGAGACCGAGGTGTCGGCCAGCAGTTTTCTCCGGAGGCCTCTCTCCTGGCCTCGTACATGGTCACCTTCTCCCTGTATCCTCACACAGTCCTTCTCTATGTGTGACTGTGTCCTATGCACCTCTTGTAAGAACACCAGTCACGTTGGATTAGGGCCCACTCATATGACCACTTTTAACTCAATTACTTTTAAAGACGCTGTCTCCAAACACAGTCACATCTAAGATACTGAGGGTTGGGACTTCCAACATTGGAATCTGGGATGGGACACAGTTCTACCCATATTGAAATCAGGAAGAACAAGTTTGACTCTGTATTCAGCCTGTTTCTTTTATTTTGACCTTTGGGCCCTGTGGCCTGTGCTGAGTCATGCTGGCTCCGCACCTTGTGTAAAAGCTTGTTGCCTGTGGCCTGAAGCCTACAGGAAGCCCGTTCTCAGGGCTCTGACCTTTAAAGGTATAACACTTGTCCATTCTTATCAAGATAAAAAGTTGTAGAACAAGGAATATTTGTCTCTTTGGAGGTTTACCGGAGCATGGTGACCAGGACTGTATGGACAGCTGCAAGAACCAAAGATTCCAACACCATGAACTTTGCAGCAACCAGCTACACCCCCTTCCCTTTTAGAAGCCTAAACTCTGGCTTGGGTAAGATGGTTCTTTTGAGACAGTAGTCCACCATCCCCTCTGTCTGCTGACTTTTCTCTGAATAAGTTGGCTATTCTTTGCCTTGACACCTCATCTCCCAATTTATAGGCTTGTTGCAAAGCAAACAGAACAAGCTTGGACTTGATAACAATAACACCCTCTCTGCTTCAAACTACTGAAATTGCCACTTGATTGAGACCAAAATTAAGATTATTGGAAAATGAAAATTAAGCTTTGAAGTTTAGCACTAATTAAACATTTTTAATGGTTTTTAAAGTCCAAAATATCTTTTGCGTTTTTAATGTAGACAAGTTTCTAACAAATGCTACTTTAAGCCTACGGGCTTAAAATCTGTGTTCAAATTTATTATCAAGCAATGCTAAAATTCACAAACAATATTGCCTCTATAAACATCTGATGGGTTTTGATTTTAAAAAGGAAACCTCTGAAAATAGATATAAGAAGAGGAATAAAACATCACAATTTGGAGCAGCTGAGTTGGTGGAATAACAGCCATCCTAATGTTTCATTGCACAAAATAATCTTTGATCTTGCTTGTGTCTTGGGAAGGCAGGATTCTGGAGGTCAAAGGTTAATTGGTCTGGAAATGGTAATATGTTTATCAGCAAAATAAACTGAGGAAAAATGTGTGAGTAAAGGTCAATCTGTTCTCACTCTCTCAAATTCCTAGGAAAACACAATGAAATTGATAATCCTTGTGGTTCTTTGCAACAACAAAAAAAGGACATTCTTCCTTTGTAGAGACTGTGCCAGTACAAACTTCTGCTTTTCATCTTCTGAGCGGTTCAGGGCAACAGTGGTATCTCTGACCCAGGGACATTTTTTAGAAGTATTGGATCCTCTTCACATGAAATTATAGTGGTGCATTTTCAAAGCTGCCTAATGGACCCCTGGGTGACACAGCACCACCAGCTGCAGATCAGGGTGTCCTAAGAGGCTGAGGAGGGCACTTTCCACTACAAGTCCGCAGAGTGGACTTCTGATCTCAGATGTATGTTTTCTCTGTGTTGGAGCAAGTGATTTCAAATTAATTCAACTCTCTGGGCTTCGGTTTTCTCACCTGTAAAATGACAGGGCTAGGTTCAATGGCCTCTGAAGTTTTTGCAGTGATCTTTTTTTTTTAAGTACAGTTGATTTACAATGTTGTGTTAGCTTCAGGTATACAGCAAAGTGATTTAGTTACATATTCTTTTTTATTTTAGATTATTACAAGATATTGAATACAGTTCCCTGTGCTATACAGTAGGTCCTTATTCATCTGTTTTGTATATAATAGTGTATATCTATTAATCCCAAATTCCTAAGTTCTCCCTCTCCCCGTCTTTCCCCTTGGTGACCATAATTTTGTATTCTATGTCTGTGAGTCTGTTTCTGTTTTGTAAGAAAGTTCATTTGTATCATGAATGATCTCTTCTGTTTTGTTTTGTTTTGTTTTTTTAAGGAAAAGATGTACTTGCATGTATGCTAAGTCACTTGAGTCATGTCCAACTCTGTGCAACCCTATGCAGCCTGCCAGACTCCTCTGACCATGGGATTCTCCAGGCAAGAATACTGGAGTGGGTTGCTGTACCCTCTTCCAGGGGATCTTCCCAACCCAGGGATCGAAGCTTCATCTCCTAAGTCTCCTGCATTGGCAGGTGGGTTCTTTACCGCTAACGGCAACTGGGAAGCCCCAGGAAAGGTGTGAGATCATGAAAAAAAAATGTATTTTTGCATTATCTGTTTGACAGAAGAAGGAATAAGTGAAGGAGGAGGGACAAGAGGAGAAAGTCAGCGGAAATGAATGAACTTTCCTCCGCGCCATGGCTGGAGCACTCTGCAAAGGGAAACCTTGACCACCCGGACCCGGAAAACACACATTATTGGCAGGATCTAAGCTGATGGAAACCTAACTGAACTAGAATTTGGGACTTCCAACACTCCCAGCACAGTGTTGTCACTCCCAAGCTGTGTGACCTTTGCAAAATCATATCTCTGACCCTCACTTTCTTCATCTACAAAAGGAAAAAGTTACATGGTTTCTCTCTTCTCCAGGGTTGCACTAGTGAGACAGCTGGTAATGTTAATTGATAAGGAAGTGGTTCAAAGAGGATCCATCTGTTTTTAATTAAATTCCTTTCGCAACATCTTTATAAATGCTCTGGGTCTAAGAGATAACGTATTAGGAGATCCAGAAAGCATACATATTGAAGCCACATGCCGCTATATAAAGGACAGACTCAATTAAATAGAATTAAACCAGTGACTGGTGAGAATGGGGAAGCCTGTGCTTTGAGAGATTTGGGGAGCGAGTTAAAGTTTATTGGGCATCAGAAAAGTTAAGAGAGTTTTTTCAATGGAAATTGAATGTTAGCGGAAACATTAGTATAGGACACTGACATTCCATGAACTCTGACAAAGTAAAAGGAAGGAAGGAAATAAGAAAACAGAAGCCAGAGGTGACAAAGGATAAATGGTTGGGAATGTCATCCATGAGGAGGTGAAGTGGGAGAAAGAGGTACAAAAGCTGGAGTGATGACGATTCCTACCCGCAAATCAAATTTACCCATGAGTTCTGGGGTTTGGTTTTTAAATGCAATAAACTATTTTTTAGAGCAGTTTAGGGTCACAGCAACACTGAGTGGAAAATAGAGTTCCATCTGCTTCTGTCCCCACGCACGTCCCCTCCCCACTACCAACATCCTGCTGCACAGTCATGCATTTGTTGCAGCGGCGGAACCCGTACTGACACATCACCCAGAGTCCATAGTGCACGTTTCAGCTCGCTCGGTGGCGGACATTCCATGTGCGTTTCACAAATGCGTAGTGACATGGATCCACTGTGTCACACAGAACAGTCTCCCTGCCCTAAACATCCTCTGCGCTCTGTCTGCTCACCCCTCCCTGCCCCGTCCCCCTGGCACCACTGGTCTTTTTATCATCACCTTATTTTTGTCTTCTCCTCATTGTCGGATAGTTGGAATC
This sequence comes from Bos indicus x Bos taurus, assembly GCF_003369695.1. Lineage (NCBI taxonomy): Eukaryota > Metazoa > Chordata > Mammalia > Artiodactyla > Bovidae > Bos > Bos indicus x Bos taurus. Next base: position 35,871,274 of record NC_040102.1, read on the forward strand.
ATACAGTATATAGCATTTGCAGATTGGCTTCTTTCACTTAGAAACACGCATTTCTTCCAAGTCTTTTTGTGGCTCCACAGCTCATTTCTTTTTAGCACTAATTGTTTTGTTGCAGCAGTTTATCATCCATTCACCTACTGAAGGACATCTTCATTGCTTCCAAATTTTCACAAATCTAAATGAAGCTGATATAAATACCTGTCGGCAGGCTTTTGTATGGACATAAGTTCTGAATTCACTTGAGTAAATAAATTCAGTAAAAATTCAGGAAGTTGCTGGATCTTATGAGAAGAGTTATTCAGTTTTGTAACAAACTTCCAAAACTGTTTTCCAAAGTGGCTGATCCATTTTGTATCCCCACCAGCAACAAATGAGGGTTTGTTGCTCCATAACCTCCTATCAACATTTGGTGTTGTCAGTGTTCTGGGTTTTGTTCACTCTAAATCTTGTTGTTTTCATTTGCATGCTGCTGATGACACATGACATGCTTACTTTTAATATGCTTACTTGCCATCTGTATATCTCCTTTGGTGAAATGTCTGTTTACATTTTTGCTCATTTCTAAATCAAGTTGTTCGTTTTCTTATTATTCATTTTTAATGGTTCTTACTATATTTTGGATGTCATTTCTTTATCAGATGTGCCTTTTCAGATATTTTCTCCCAGTCTGTAGCTTGCCTTCTCATTCTCTTTACCATGTTACCAAGGTCAAATTTGAAGGGAAAATGAAACCAGCACGCATAGCCCTGAAGGGAGCATAATGGAAAGGTGGCCAGTGGGGAAGAAGGGGAGGGTATGCCCTCTCTAGAGCAGTAGTTCATGAGGCAGGACCACCTGCTTTTTTTCCAGCTCTATGCCAAGATCTAGCACCTGGAAGTGATCAGCTCTCAGAAAATATTTGTCACATGAAAAAATGAACTAAATCCTGGGAGATGAGACTGACTCTCATTGTGTTATTTGGCTCGGTCTGCTCATCTTTTAAGGGGACCTGATAGCAAAACCGTGCCCATACTGCCACAGAGTGGGAGAAGTTCATCTTCCTCTAGTTTCCCGTCCAAAGTCCTTCTCCCACTTGCCCCTTAGAGGTCATCATGCAAGAGCCCACCTGCTTCAGACCTCTCTCTTCTCACCTCCCTGGTCCAGGTCCACTCGGCCTTTGCCCTGTTCTCTGCAGCCCCATCTGATGACTGACTTATCAGATAGCTACTAAGGGGCAGTGGGGAAGGAAACTTCTCTGCAGAGTGGACACAGTATAGGGCTAGTGTCTTGTCCTGGACTAGCTCTTAGCAAACTGTATCTGATGACATCACAAGTTGGTACCTACTACGACCTAGCCAGGCCCTTTTCCAGGCACCCTATGCCCTTGGGCAGCACTTGGATCCTCAGGAAACCCTCTAGGAGCTCCCTTGAGCTATTCCCTGTGCCCAAACTAAAAAGATCTTCACGACCAAGATAATCACGATGGTGTGATCACTCACCTAGAGCCAGACATCCTGGAATGTGAAGTCAAGTGGGTCTTAGAAAGCAGCACTATGAACAAAGCTAGTGGAGGTGATGGAATTCCAGTTGAGCTATTCCAAATCCTGAAAGATGATGCTGTGAAAGTGCTGCACTCAATATGCCAGCAAATTTGGAAAACTCAGCAGTGGCCACAGGACTGGAAAAGGTCCATTTTCATTCCAATCCCAAAGAAAAGTAATGCCAAAGAATGCTCAAACTATGGCACAATTGCACTCATCTCACACACCAGTAAAGTAATGCTCAAAATTCTCCAAGCCAGGCTTCAGCAATATGTGAACCATGAACTTCCAGATGTTCAAGCTGGTTTTAGAAAAGGCAGAGGAAGCATAGATCAAATTGCCAACATCTGCTGGATCATCAAAAAAGCAAGAGAGTTCCAGAAAAACATCTATTTCTGCTTTACGGACTATGCCAAAGCCTTTGACTGTGTGGATCACAAGAAACTGTGGGAAATTCTGAAAGAGATGGGAATACCAGACCACCTGACCTGCCTCTTGAGAAACCTATATGCAGGTCAGGAAGCAACAGTTAGAACTGGACATGGAACAACAGACTGGTTCCAAATAGGAAAAGGAGGACGTCAAGGCTGTATATTGTCACCCTGCTTATTTAACTTCTATGCAGAGTACATCATGAGAAATGCTGGGCTGGAAGAAGCACAAGCTGGAATCAAGATTGCTGGGAGAAATATCAATAACCTCAGATATGCAGATGACACCACCCTTATGGCAGAAAGTAAAGAGGAACTAAAAAGCCTCTTGATGAAAATGAAAGAGGAGAGTGAAAAAGTTGGCTTAAAGCTCAACATTCAGAAAACAAAGATCATGGCATCTGGTCCCATCACTTCATGGGAAATAGATGGGGAAACAGTGGAAACAGTGTCAGACTTTATTTTTGGGGGCTCCAAAATCACTGCAGATGGTGATTGCAGCCATGAAATTAAAAGACGCTTACTCCTTGGAAGGAAAGTTATGACCAACCTAGATAGCATATTGAAAAGCAGAGACATTACTTTGCCAACAAAGGTCCGTCTAGTCAAGACCATGGTTTTTCCAGTGGTCATGTATGGATGCGAGAGTTGGACTGTGAAGAAAGCTGAGCACCGAAAAATTGATGCTTTTGAACTGTGGTGTTGGAGAAGACTCTTGAGAATCCCTTGGACTGCAAGGCGATCCAACCCGTCCATTCTAAAGGAGATCAGTCCTGGGTGTTCATTGGAAGGACTGATGCTGAAGCTGAAACTCCAATACTTTGGCCACCTGATGTGAAGAGTTGACTCACTGGAAAAGACTCTGATTCTGGGAAGGATTGGGGGCAGGAGGAGAAGGGGATGACGGAGGTTGAGATGGCTGGATGGCATCACCAACTCGATGGACATGAGTTTGAGTGAACTCCGGGATTTGGTGATGGACAGGGAGGCCTGGCGTGCTGTGATTCATGGGGTCGCAAAGAGTCAGACACAACTGAGCGACTGAACTGAACTGAACTGAACTGAAACTACTTCCACACTTCTCCATGGAAAGAAAACATCACATCCTTCAAGGCCCTTCAAGGCCTTTCAAGGCCCTAGGAAAAAGAGAAATCAGTCTAGGCTAACACACTGATGAATATCAACATGCCTCCAGTAGGAAATTGTCATTTTGGATAAAGAAGACGTGGTATGTATATATGATGGAATATTGCTCAGCCATGAAAAAGAACAAAATAATGTCATTTGCAGCATCAAGGATGCAACTAGAGATTAGCGTACTAAGTAAAGGAAGGCAGGAAGAGAAAGACCAATACCGTATGATATCACTTACATGTGGAATCTGGACACAAATAAACCTGCCTACAAAACAGAAGCAGAATCACAGACATGGAGAACAGACTGGTAGTTGCCAGGGGAGACGGGTTTGGGGGAAAGACGGAGTAAGAGGTTGGGGTTAGCAGATGTAAGCTATTATACACAGGACAGAGAAACAACAAGGTCCTACTGTATAGCCCGGGGGACTATATTCAACATCCTGTGATAAATCATAATAGAAAAGAGTATTTTAAAACAGAATATGTACATACATGTATAATTGAATCACTTTGCTGTGCAGCAGATATTAACATAACATTGTAAATCAACCATACTTCAATTTAAAAATATATTGAAAATTTGGCAAAAAAAAAAAAAGGAGAAATAGCTGTTTTGTCAATTGTGGTTTCCTGACTAAGAGGATGAGATCAAAGCAGCAAATCTAACAACAGAGATGAATTTTGGGTAGAAGGGCCTTGGACCACTTCTTTGATTACACAGTGATTTCTTTTTACCTCTGTTACTCAAAAGATCCTGCTTATCAGCGACTAAAATGACAAAGTAGAAACTCTGCTGGTTAAATGTAGGCGATTCACTACGCCAGGCAAGGCGTGAGTGAGACTGATTTTTAAGGGCAAGATGGAGTTTAGTAGGGACATCATGCAAGTCTTATGTGAAAGAACTGAAAACATAGCCAAACAGTACAGAAACCGCAGAGTTCAGCGTCACCCAGCAGGACAGGTGTGACGGATTCATAGGTGCATGAACCTTCCGTGCTTTATGCAGGACAGGGTTCAATAACATATGTGAGCAGGTGGTTTAGAAAGTGGAGAGGATCCTAGAGCATGCTCAACCAATGGCCAGTAACAGCTGCCCCAAACAGCGTCCTCCCCAAGGCCGAGGCATCATCTTCTCTTTCTCTTTGTGGGGTGGGGGTGGATTCTTCCTTCATTCATCCCTCTTGATTCATTTCTAGCCCTGAATGCTCCCACCCCTCCCCTCTATAAAGGAGTCTCCATGGCCAAATGCGACATCTCAAACAGTCAGACACGACGGAGCGATTGAACAACAAATGGCCAAATGTCAAGAACAGAGTAATTTTACTCCCCACCAAAGCGAAGATCTAAGTATGCATTCTTCTTCAGCAATGCTTGTTCTCAGTGGAAAAAAAAAATCTTAAATTTTCTGACAGCCTCAATTCTCATTTTGCCAATGCCTTAGAATGTGTATTACTATGAATGTGTATTACTATGAAGGTACCATAGGTATTAATCCTTCTTGTCTGGCAAATATTTGTCCTTTATAAGAAAACCAAGTAGGGGACTTTCCTGGTGATCCAGTGGTTAAGACTCCAGGCTCCCAATGCAAGAGTCCCAGGTTCGACCCCCAGTCGGGGGACTAGATCCCACATGCCACAACTAAGACTCAATACAGTCAAATAAATTTAAAAAATCAATTAAAAAGAAAAAAGAAAATGGCACAGCCCGCAGTGGATGTGAAAAGACCTCTTGGGGACATGTGAAGTCTTCATCCCCAGAAGTCACGAAGATGGTTTCATGGTGTCCCACTCTGAGATTGATGCTGGGCCCTTCCAACTCCTGGAAGATAGAATTCTTTTTTTTTTTTTTTTTGGAGCAGGTTGGCATGCATACAGTCACAGGCTGTTGTCACCTCCCGGCGGGGAGGGGACTCCTGCCCTGTGTCTGTGCGGCTGACCCACTGTGCTCTGATTAAACGTATCCCAGGTGTGGAGAATGTTCAACCTACCCTGGAAGATAGAATTCTAAGAGAGATTCTTTTTTTTTTTTTTTTTAATTTTTGTCAAAATTCACACTGAATCAGGTTCCACGGAGAGATGATAGCTTAACCATCTGTTGGTGATGTCCACAGATGTCTCCTGCCCTTCCATTAAACAATGCCATCAAGTCACCATAGCCACACCTGACGGTGTGCCCTGAGGGGAATGCAGTGTGGGGAAAAGCAGGATGCGGGTCCTAGACAGTTATGATGCATATCTAAGGATAGTTTCCATGAGCCAGAATCTTGCATCTTCCCATACATATAAAATCACTAAAATCATTAACTTGAGACATCTGTTTTTGTGATTAGCAATAATCTTTTGATTATTTTGACTCTCTCTACAACACAGGAGACCTGGGTTCAATCCCTGGGTCAGGAAGATCCCCTGGAGAAGGGAAGGACAACCTCTGCTCCAGTATCCTTGCCTGGAGAATCCCATAGACAGAGGAGCCTGAAGGGCTACAGTCCAGGGAATCTCAAAGAGTCGGACACAACTCAGGGACTTTCACTTTGATGTTCCACTACATGGTTTTTTGTTTCTTTTTAACAAAAACTCCTTTGTATCCTGGCTCCTCCCTTTCCTCATGAGAATAATTGCTCAGTGCTGAGAGGCTGTCTTCCAGGCTATAGTCCTTGTTAAGTTCCTTGAATAAAAGATAAGTCACGACTTGTAGGTTATGCATTTTTCTTCAGTTGAGACATCTACCCAAGAAAGTGATGGTGTGTGCCTCATGCCCTATTATTCTTCTTGCCTTGAAAGTCGCTCAGCCGTGTCCGACTCTTTGCGACCCCATGGACTATACAGTCCATGGAATTCTTCAGGCCAGAATACTGGAGTGGGTAGCCTTTCCCTTCTCCAGGGGATCTTCCCAACCCAGGGATCGAACCCAGGTCTCCCACATTGCAGGCAGATTCTTTACCAGCTGAGCCACAAGGGAAGCCCTTCTTAGCCTTCAGTAGATGAAAATTTGGATCCCCATGTTCAAAAATGAAGAATTTCAAGATGCAACAGCAGAACATTTAGGCAAGCATGGGGTCCTTGTAAGCGCTGAGCCATGTGCCACCACACAGGCTGCACGTCCCGAAGCCCGTCTTGCTTCCAGCTCTACAATTCTGTGCTGTGCTGGTGGAGAGCGTCTGAAATCTCTGAACCTGCCACCACCTCTCAGGTATGAGAGGTCTGCGTGATAAACCCAAACAATAAAGGCAAAGCACTCTTGTTGAATCCACTCTTCTCCTTCACAATGAAAGACAGAAAAGTGCAGGCAAGAACAGCTCTTTCATGATGACTGTTAGGCATCTGTTCAGCCAGCTTTCTGAAGGCACATGTGGCTTCGGATGGTGGGATTTAAATGGGAAGGAACAGACGCTGTCAATGCAGGGAGGTTAATACCGCTATCTCAAAATCCAGTAAAGACAGGCAAGCTTCTGAAACAGGAGCTAGTTTGTGTTCAAATGAGCCAACACAGAGAGACAAGCTCCTTGGAATTCCGTCCATAGTATAAGTGCACCTGGAAACAAGAAACAAAAACTAAGAAAACTGGTCTAACCTTCCCATCCAGCCTGCCTCGGTGCGTCAGAAGGAAACAACCAAAAGCAGTCTTAGAGAAACCAGGGGCTTGGTAGCAGCGCGAGCTTGGCCGCGGAGGACAGTTTCAAATGTCTTTAGGATAAACACACCTTGCGGTTCAAATCTTGATGAAGGACCTTGGAGAAAGCAGTCGGGCATGAACAGAACAAAGCCCAGGAGGGGTGGTAGCTGAAGAGGGAAATAAACTGCGGCACAGAAAGCTGTCTGTAAGCAGGGCTGAAAATGATCCCTGGGTCAAAAGTTGAACATGAGTCAGTGATACAGAATAGGATCCAATATTGAAAAGCTTGCTTTGTTCTGATCAGGGAAAAAAAAGAAAAAATAGCGTTTACAAGAAAAGGACTAAAGGCCATTTTCTCATTATCTTCAGCACAGCCAAATGCTCTTCCTGGAGTCCTATCTCTAGTTCCAAACGCCAGGAGGTTCCAAAAGTCATACAAAAAGGCTGAAGCTTTGGAAAAGAGATCCTTCCATACAAGACAAAGGGAACTGGTTCACTTATTTTGAAGAAGAGCAGGCAATACAGGAGGAGGTCGAAGATGTACAGTTTTCACCACTATCTCTCCACGCTGTTAAAGATCTTTTATCCCCACTCCCACCTTGCCCTCACCTAGAGAGACAGCAAGCTCTGGTCACTCCAGGTATATCAGTTATCAGAGTGCTCCCAAAAAACAAAATATATACAGACACACATATATTGGGTTAGCCAAAGTGTTCTTTCCAGTTTTTCCATAAGATGGTACAGAAAAACTCAAACAAACTTTTTGGCCAACCTAAAACATACATATAGAGAGACAGAGACAAACAGAGAGAAACAGGAAAACAGATAGACAGACAAACAGAAAGACAGACAGGCAGATTTATATATAAAGAGACTCTTACACATGAAGTGACACTTCTGGAGGCTGAGTTCCACAGTCTGCTCTCTGTAAGCTTGAGACCCAGGAAAGCTGGTGATGCAGTTTGAAGACCCAAGAGCTGGGGAGTCGATGGTATAGATTCCAGTCTGGGTCTAAAGTCCTGAGAACAGCCATGTTGAGAGCTGAACAAGGTCAATGTTGAAGCCCAATCAATCAGGCAGCGAGTTCATTCAACTTTCCTCTACCTTGTTCTATGCAGACCCTCAGTGGACTGAGTGATGCCCACCCACTGTGAGAAGGACCACCTGCTGTGTTCTGTTCACCAATTCATGCACTGGTCTTTTCTGGAAACACCTTCGCACACACACCCAGCTATCTGGGCATCCCTTGGCCCAGCCAAGTTGGCATAAAATTAACCATCACACCGTGCAAACTCATCATTCCCCGACACAGAGCTAGAATATCCTATTAGCGCTCCATCTGTTGAACCCGGCTCCCCCTTCAAGCCTATCTACTTGCTATGATCTCCCTTCTCCCACCCTTTGGTGCCCGCAAGTGTTGAGTTTTAATAGATCTTATTGCATGCTTTGTTCACCACTTCATCTTCAGCTCTTGCGAGTAAGTGCTCAGTGTATATTTGCTGGATGAATTCATTGTCAAATCATTTCTTGAGAATTTAGTGTGGACAGAGTAATACGATAAACATGTAGGGGTCAAAGAAATTAGACATCGACAGTACTCAAGTTTCAAAAAGGAGAAACAAATGAAGCTTCAAGACTAGAGACCAGTAGCTTGACTTTGGTCCCTTAAAATACTAAAGGTCTTTTGAAAAGATACAAAAGAATAAAGTAATCATTTTGTCTTTTGAAAAGATACAAAAGAATAATCATTTAGAGCTAGCATAGGATCACAGATGGTATCTAATTCAGATGACAGTGGTCCCCTCTTATCTGTTGGGGAATACCTTCCAAGACCCCCAGTGGATGCCTAAAACCTCAGCTAATACCAAACCCTATACATACTATATTTTTTCCTGTATATACAAACCTATGATAAAGCTCAATATAAAATTAGGTACAATAAGAGATTAACTACAATAACTAAAAATAAAATTGCACAATTTTTGGTAAAGAAAGTCCTATGAATGTGGTGTCTCTCTCTTTTATCTCAAAATACGTTACTGGACGAATTTAACACCTTTCCCGTCTTGACTAAATAGCACACACCGTGGCCATTGTAGTTTGAAGTGCAACAGCAAAACTCGCGTGCCTTTCTTTTTCCTTCTTCACAGTATCACAGGTAGGAGATTTGTTTTTCCCATAGGCCTCAGCAACCTCAGCATATGATTTTTTTTCTTTCCTTATTAAGTAGAGAACTTTTACCCTTTTGCTTAAAAGAAGCACTTTACAGCTTCTCTTGGGCAAATCCAAATTGCCGGCATCACTGCTGTTGGCCCCTCAATACTGGAGCCAATGTTAAGTATAATAAGAGTCACTTGAACACAAGCACTTCGATACCAAGACAGCTGATGTGATAACTAAGAAGATTATTAAGGGACTAATGGATGGCATACACCAAACAAAGGTTGACTTATTTTAATTTATTTTATTTTAAATAACAACAACAAAAAAAATAATTGTCTGTCATTTGCAGTATCACCAAACTCGCACTTCTACAGAAGCCTTTGGGTGGTTCCAAGCCATGCTCTGTGGCTCCTGGTAGGATGGTGCTGCAGATGCTCATCTTACTCCAGCCCGGCCCTCAGGAAGTGCACAGATCTACTGCAAAACTTTACATTTAGAGATTCCAGGACCCAGGCAATAACCACAGCTGAGTCTTAAATTGCTTTACAGAATGAATTTGGAGTCACTCTAAATTACCTGTGGCAGAAAACTGATGTCAGAAAAATAGAGGGATAGGAGTTTTCTACCTTCTTTCTTACAAAGAACACTAATTTTGATAATTTCTCATGGAGAAGAGCATTTTGGTGAAAGTTCAGGAGTTCAGCAGAGAAGTTCCAGCACACTGTTGGAGTAAAAAAAAATCCAGTACCGGGGACTTCCCTGGTAGTACAGTGGATGGGAGTCTACCTGTCATTGCAGGGGACACAGGATGGATCCCTGCTCTGGGGAGACCCACATGGCTCTGAGCAACTAGGCCTGGGCATCACAACTACCCAGCCAAGCGCCCTAGAGCCTGTGCTCCACAGTAAGAGAAGCCACCGCAACGAGAAGCCCGTGCTGCGCCCTTGCTCACCACAACTAGAGAAAGCCCGTGCAGGCAACGAAAACCCAACACAGCCAAAAATAAATAAATAAAATTTTAAAAATCCAATATTGTAATTGTATGTATATATATTTTTGTCTGGCTATTGATTGTGGTGTTGGAGAAGACTCTTGAGAGCCCCTTGGACTGCAAGGAGATCCAACCAGTCCATTCTGAAGGAGATCAGCCCTGGGATTTCTTTGGAAGGAATGATGCTAAAGCTGAAACTCCAGTAGTTTGGCCACCTCATGCAAAGAGTTGACTCATTGGAAAAGACTCTGACGCTGGGAGGGATTGGGGGCAGGAGGAGAAGGGGACGACAGAGGATGAGATGGCTGGATGGCATCACTGACTCGATGGACGTGAGTCTGGGTGAACTCTGGGAGTTGGTGATGGACAGGGAGGCCTGGCGTGCTGCGATTCATGGGGTCGCAAAGAGTCGGACACGACTGAGCGACTGATCTGATCTGATTGATTGTGAAAACTGATAAACATCTTTTACTATTGTAATTATGTAACTATTATTCACTTAATCCCATCGTATCATGATTGGCCAACAGGAAAATAATAGAACTCTATATCACCAACACTACGATTTAATAGAAAAATCTGTAATCTTTTGTAAAATCCAGATGCATATCAGAATTATTTTGGAATTTTTTGAAAAACACAATTGCCTAGTATTGTTTTTTTTTTTTAATCTCCAGAGCTCCAGATATGTTTCTAATGAGCAGCCATGTTCAAGAACAAGTGGACTAAAAAAAAAAAAAAAAAAAAAGAACAAGTGGACTTTATCTGGTTCATATTCAGTGCCCCCATTTCATTTAGTTTATGTTTTCCAATTTCTCCATCTCTTTTGTTTGTTCTTTCTCTAACCTTTATCAAGCATAATAAAGCTTTTGTATACATATATATAAATAACATGTATATATATATATATTAGAAAATTTATGAATTTTTGCCTAACTAAAAATTTATGACATTCTGATTCTGCTTGTTTGAGTTAGTATATAAGGCTAGATTTCTAATTAAAAAAAAAAAAAGATATGCAACAAGCACCAAAGGTTTACTGTGTAGCACAGGGAACTATAGTCATATCTTACAATAATCTATAATGGAAAATAATTTCAAAAATAATATATGTATAACTGAATCACTTTACTGTGTACCTGAAACGTTGCAAGTCAACTATACTTCAATAAAATATACATATTAAGAAAAAAATCCTGTATTGACATATTGAAGAGGATATGAGAACACCTTCCTTCATCCACGTTACCCTCCGCCCCCAAGGTGGCACAGAAAAGTGCCAGGAGAAAGCTTTCGGGGCTCTGATTTCTCCCACAAGGAAAGTGTGAAGGTAGTAAGCGCCAGGTTTCCCCAGCTGTGTCAAACCCCACCCAGGAGACAGAAGCGGCCAGGGCCCTTGGAGGACGTCAGAGGGATGCGGACCCATTAGGAAGCCTGTTGGTGAGCCTCGGGGAACGTCAGCAGTGGGTTTCCGCAGCTGGGACCTGGGCACCCTTAGTCCTCCTCACAGGTCACCGACTCACACCCCACCCACGGCGGGCCCCATGTGCGCACCTCCTAGGGCAGACAGTGCAACCCTTTGACTATGACCACTGAGAATTTGCAGAAAGCCAGCTTGAATTGGAAGGATTAGATGTTAAAAGGTCACTGTGTGAAAGGTTGTGAACTATTTCCTGAAGTCCTTAGAAGTCTACCATTGGTGTGTCTGCCACAAGGCAAGGGAATTGTTTAGATCATTTTCCTTCTTTTCTTTTTATTGCCATAGCATGCAGCCTGTAGATCTTGGTTTCTCAACCAGGAATTGAACCCAGGCCCACGGCCAGGAAACAGCCAAGTACTAATCACTAGACTGCCAGGAAAGTCTCTAGATAATTTTTCAAGGGCATTTCCACGCCATGGTTGTAGGTTTCTTTGATAGCTCAAATTGAGCATGTATTAGTCGTGCTGCTGCTGTACTCAGCCACTCAATCATGTCCGACTCTTTGCAACCCCTTGAACTGTGGCCCCAGAGGCTCCTCTGTGCATGAAATTCTCCAGGCAAAAATTCTGGAGCAAGTTGCCATTCCCCACTCCAGAGATCTTCCCGACCCAGGCTACAGAATTCCAAAATATGCTGAACACAGAGACTAGGTTGGGATCATTCTAAGCCACTCATTACCAACAGGGCTTTCCTGTGTGGCTCAGCAGTAAAGAATCTGCCTGCAGTGCAGGAGATACGGTTTTGATCCCTGGGTCAGGAAGATCTCCTGGGGAAGGAAATGGCAACCCACTCCAGTATTCTTGCCTGGAGAATCCCATGGACAGAGGAGCCTGGCGGGCTACAGTCTATAGGGTCGCAAAAGAGTCAGACACAGTTTAGCAACTAAACAACAACATTACCACCAGTAGAAAAACAACCAAAGAAGGAAGAAAGGGGGAGAAAAAAAGGAGGAGGAGAAGAAGGAGGAAGAAAAGTAAAGGAAGGAGGAAGAGAATGAAGACTGATAGAAATGGAAATCTTTCTCTGTACCCCAGTCTTTGTCTAGGCATGTCTGTGGAAGTGTTTCATCAATGTGATTGTCGCCCATCAGGTGCATCAAGGCAGAAACACAGCTTGGGAGACACTCAGTAAAAGTACATCAATTGAGTCTTAATCATTCTCAGTGGGAGAAGAGCAATTCCATGGTCACACTTTTATCTGAGTAAATACAGTGGGCCCTCCATATTCCTGGATTCTGCATCCTTGGATTCCACCAATCTGTGGTACCCGCAGACACAGAGGGCCAGCTGTACCACACCATTTTATGTAAGAGACTTGAGTATCCATGGATTTTGAGACAATTCCCTGTGGATACTAGGAACAGCTTCATTTAGTTAGATAGAACTTCAACCCCAATGTTGTTGTTCAGTCGCTAAGTCGTGTCCAACTCTTTGCCACCCCATGGACTGCAGCACACCAGGCTCCTCTGTCCTTCACCATCTCCCAGAGTTTTCTCACCCTCATGTCCACCGAGTTGGTGATGCCATCCAACCATCTCATCCTATGTCATCCCCTTCTCCTCCCACCTTCAATCTTTCCCAGCATCAGGGTCTTTTCCAATGAGTCAGTTCTTCTCATCAGGTGGCCAAAGTATTGGAGTTTCAGCTTCAACATCAATCCTTCCAATGAATATTCAGGACTGATGTCCTTTAGGATGGACTGGTTGGATCTCCTTGCAGTCCAAGGGACTCTCAAGAGTCCTCTCCAGCACCACAATTGGAAAGCATCAATTCTTCAGTGCTTAGCCTTCTTTATTGGTACCAAAAACAAGGGTAGGAAAAAGCCCACCTCTCCCAGCTAACTCCTATTCACACGGACGATCAGATTTTACATCTTTGGGAATAACTTTATAGTGCTGGCTGTAAGAGGCAAAATTTAGAGGCTGTGATAGGTGGTTTAAAGAAATAAAAGTTTATTTTCTCTTTATTCTCTTTATTCCTACTTTGTAACAAGAGTAGGAGTAAATCTTAAAGTTGTCTCTTCATGAAAACTTCCCTTCCAAGTATGTTTTCCCACCTGGGTTGGGTTTGAAGTGCAGTCAACTATGAGTTCCTCCTTCTCCTGGAAGAAATCCAAGATCTAGAGGGGTTTGCCTAACACTCTGCCTTGGGGGAAGGAGAGCTGGTTTCTTGCTCTGGCATCCTCTAGCTTGCCCTGCCTAGTCTCTGGGCATCTTGCACTGCTAATTGCCAAGATATGACTGGTCACACACAGTTCTTTGCAGAATCACGCTGGCAGGAATGTGGAAGACTGCCTGCCCAGCCAAAGGCTCTCATACTTTGCAGCCTCTTCATCCCCATCCCAGGCTTCTTCCATGTGCCTGGATCTCTGGGCATTTCCACAAAGGACTTTCCCCCAGTCACAGGCGCAGACCCAGAACAGGAGACTTGGAATACCAACTCTGGCCCACCAGCCTTGGCCATCTCTTATCCAGCTCTTGTAACACCTGCTTTGCTCTGGTGGCCGGTTTAATGCTGAGAGACTTCCGGTCTAAATCTTGAGAAGCAGTGATCAAGTTGCCCTGCTCTGCCATCCTGGATATCTCCCCCACACCTCCTACCCTCCCCCAGCAGGCTCTTTTTGAAAGAGTACAGACGCATGAGTGTGTGGAGGAGGGTAGACATTCAGTTTGACATATTGTCCTTTAATTCCTCTCTCAACCAGATTCTTCTTTCCCAGTGTCAAGAGCTGAGTTGTGCTTTCCCTCAGGCAGGCTCACCGAGAAATAGTTCCAAAAATATTACCCTTTTACATGATGTACGAAAACTGTTTTCTTTGCTTATGCCACTAAACTGAGGTTTGAAGGTGGAGACTATAGTGCCTGTTTTAGGGTGTTCCCAACTATAAATATTGAGTATGTGGGAAAGCAACTCCCAAGAGATCTTACTGAGTCAGTAAGGAAGCATTAACATGATAGACAAACACTAATAGCCATTTAATGTACAACGAGATCAGATGATGGACCAGAATACAAAATCCAGTACCATACAGGCACACACACAACTGATTTGTTTTTAATTGGAGGATAATTGCTTTACAAAGTTCAGTTGGCTTCTGCCATACAACCACGCAAATCAGCCATAAATGTACACATGTCCCCTCCTTCTTGAACCTTTCCTCCACCCTCTGCCCCATCCCACCCCTCTAGGTTGTCAAAGAGTACCAGGTTGGACTCCCTGTGTATATAGAAACTTCCCACTGGCTATCTATGTCACATGCAGCAGTATATATGTTTCAGTGCTACTCTCTCAGTTCGTCCCACCCTCTGCTTCCCACACTGTGTCTACAAGTCTCTTCTCTACATCTGTGTCTCTATTCCTGCCCTGCATATAGGTTTATCAGTACCATTTTCCCAGATTCCACATACATGTGTTAATATACAATATTTGAAAAAGACTGATTTTTAACACAAAGGCAATGCAGTGGAGAAAGGAGAGAAAGGAGAGAGTCTTTCCACGGAATGGTGCTAGAACAATTAGATAACCATATGGAAGGAAAAAATGAACTTCACTCCATATCAGTGGTAGGCAGAGTAGTGCCCTCCTCAGGATGTCCACAGCCTACTCCCCCCAAACCCATGGATGTGTTAAGAGACGAGAAAGGCAAGCCGCCGAATACGGGGGAAATGACTGCAAACCATATGTCTGATGTAAGACGCTTCTCTAAAATATATAAATAACTCTTAAAACTCAATAATAGGAAAACATCCACAAATAAAGAATGGCAAAAGATCTGAACAGATACATCATTAAAAAAGATGTATGGATGGCAAATAAATACATGAAAAGATGTTCAGAATCATTAGTCAGAGAAAAACTAAAGTTATAACCACAAGGAGATACCACAACCCAAGTGTTGGCAAGGATGTGGAGAAACCGGAACTCTCATCCACTGCTGGTGGGGATGTAAAATGATACAACCAACTTTGGATAACAGTTTGGCAGCTTCCTGAAAAGTTAAACATGTACTTATCCACGATCCAGATATTCTATTCCTAGGTGTTTACGCAAGAGAAATGAAGACATGCATCTATACAAAGACTTGCAGGCGAATGTCCAACAGCAGCTTCACATGTAATAGACAAAAACAGGAAGCAACTCAAATGCCTATCAACAGAAGAATGAATAACAAGCTATCCACACAATGTTTTCTTACAATGGAATGTGATCCAGCGACAAAGAGGAATGAATTCTTGACAACACAACAGGTGAATTACAGAATAATTAGCATATGTGAAAGAAGCCAGACAAAAAGTACACACTGTAGGAAGTGAAATTTCATTTCGTATGAAATTCAAGAAAATGCAAACTGAGGCTTCGGTCCCCAACCTTTTTGGCACCAAGGACCGGTTTCATGGAAGACAATTTGTCCGTGGACTGGAGTGGGGGCAGATGCTTCAGGCAGTAATGCCAGTGATGGGGAGCGGCAGATGAAGCTCACTTCCTGCTGTGCAGCCTGGTTCTCAACAAGGGCTTGGGGACTGCTGAACTATGGGACCAGATCACTGCCTGGGGAAAGAGACTGGGGAGGGGCCGGAAGGAGGGATTACAAAGGAACTCCAGGAACATTTTGAAAGCGATGAATGTTCCCTATCTTGATTAAGGCGATGGTTTCACAGCTGTATACACAGTTGGTAAGTTAGAACTTTTCAATTTGTCTGTTTTAAATACCTCCAGTTTATTGTATGCTATTTATTCTTCCCTAACTTGGAAGAAAAGTTATGACCAACCTAGACAGCATATTAAAAAGCAGAGATATTAGTTTGCCAACAAAAGTCTGTCTAGTCAAAGTTATGGTTTTTCCAGTAGTCATGTATGGATGTGAGAGTTGAACCATAAAGAAAACTGAGCGCTGAAGAATTGACGCTTTTGAACTGTGGCGTTGGAGAAGACTCTTGAGAGTCCCTTGCACTTCAAGGAGATCCAACCAGTCCATCCTAAAAAAAATCAGTCCTGAATATTCATTGGAAGGACTGTTGTTAAAGCTGAAACTCCAATACTTTGGCCACCTGATGCAAAGAACTGACTCATTGGAAAAGACCCTGATGCTGGGAAAGATTGAAGGTGGGAGGAGAAGGGGACGACAGAGGATGAGATGGTTCACTGGCATCACCGACTGGATGGACATGAGTTTGAGTAAACTTCGGGAGATGGTGATGGACAGGGAGGCCTGGCATGCTACAGTCCATGGGATCTTAAAGAGTCAGACACGACTGAGCAACTGAACTGAACTGAAAGCTGTTTTTAAAATACAGTAGGAGAAATATTTAAATATATATTAGACAGTATTAGAGAGTGGTGCTAACAAGTTATACAGTGGTCCCCCTCACCCAAGGGGATCCATTCCAAGACCCTCTGTGGATATTCGAAACTGAAGATAGTACCAGACCCCACATATACTGTTTTTACCTACACACACATACCTATGATAAAGTTTAGATTATAAATTAGGCTCAGTAAGAGATTAACAACAATGACTAATGATAATGAAAGTGAAAGTGTTCAATTCTCAGTCATGTCCACATGTCCAACTCTTTGTGACCCCAAAGCCCGTTAGACTCCTCTGTCTGTGGAATTCTCCAGGCAAGAATACTGAAGTGGGTTGCCATTCCCTTCTCTAGGGGATCTTCCTGACCTAGGAATCGAACCTGGGTCTCCCGCACTGCAGGCAGATTCTTTACCATCTGAGCCACCAAAGAAGCCCCAACTAATAATAATAGAACAATGATAGTATATTGTAATGAAAACTATGTGAATGTGGTCTCTCAGAATACCTTATTGTACTGTATTCACCCTTCTCCTGTGATCATGCGAGACGATAAAGTGCAAAGTGCCTATGTGAGGAGAGGAAGTGAGGTGAATGACGTAGGCATTGTGATATAGCCTTAGGCTGTATTAACTTCTGACACTAGGTCAGAGGATCGTCTGTTTCAGGTAACCCTGGATCACGATTGTGTCAGTGACTGGATGTCAGCGGTAGAGGTGAGTGATTGGGAAATCCCAAAGAGAGGGAGCCAACAGCAAGAGATTTCATCACGCTAAATCGGGAAAGGGGTACATCAAGGCTGTATATTGTCACCCTGCTTATTTAACTTCTATGCAGAGTACATAATGAGAAACGCCAGGCTAGACAAAGCACAAGTTGGAATCAAGACTGCTGGGAGGAATATCAATAGCCTCAGATATGCAGATGACACCACCCTTGTGGCAGAAAGTGAAGAACTAAGGAGCCTCTTGATGAAAGTGAAAGAAAGTGAGAGTGGAAAAAGTTGGCTTAAAACTCAACATTCAGAAAACTAAGATGGGGAAACAGTAGAAACAGTGGCTGACTTTATTTTTCTGGGCTCCAAAATTACTGTGGATGGTGATTGCAGCCATGAAATTAAAAGACGCTTACTCCTTGGAAGGAAAGTTATGACCAACCTAGAGAGCATATTAAAAAGCAGACACTACTTTGCCAACAAAGGCCCGTCTAGTCAAGGCTATGGTTTTTCCAGTGGTCATGTATGGATGTGAGAGTTGGACTATAAAGAAAGCTGAGTACCAAAGAATTGATACTTTTGAACTGCGGTGTTGGAGAAGACTCTTCAGAGTCCATTGGCCTGCAAGGAGATCCAACCAGTCCATCCTAAAGGAAATCAGTCCTGAATATTCATTGGAAGGACAGATGCTGAAGCTGAAACTCCAAATACTTTGGCCACCTGATGTGAAGAACTGACTCATTTGAAAAGACCCTGATGCTGGGAAAGATTGAGGGCGGGAGGAGAAGGGGACGACAGAGGATGAGATGGTTGGATGACATCTCCAACTTGATGGACATGAATGTGAACAAGCCCTAGAGTCGGTGATGGACAGGGAAGCCTGGCACGTTGCATTCCATGGGGTTGCAAAGAGTCGGACAGGACTGAATGACTGAACTGAATAGGCACACAATTTAAAACATGAATTGTTTATTTCTGGAAACTTCCATTTCATCTTTTCAGACTGAAGTTGACTGGGGGGACAGGTGGTAACTGAAACCTGGGAAAGCAAAACAGAGGATAAGGTGGAATAGTGTATCAGCCAGGCACACCAGGGCCTTCTGTGGTTGCCTTGCAAAGGTATGCTGAGCTCAGGGAGGGCATCAAGGGCTCACACAAGCCTGTCAGGTCACCTGAGGGGCAGAGGCTGGGGTGCTAGATGAAAATCTTTGGGGTGGAAGGAAAAGACAACACCTCCAGGAAAGCTGGAGGAGGGGATGCCTGTGAGCAGTTTGTTTTGTACGGTTGAGTGGTTTCTCAGGTGTAAACTGAGAGTTCCAATCAAAAGCGAAAATAAAACCTTTCAGTCAGTGATTAGAAACTCTGTCCGCACGACGAATGAGGAAATGACACAGCAGGGAAATGACACAGGACAGAAATCCCCAGCCTACAGGCCAAGTATCCTCTGATGAGCTCAGTCTGCAAGGTTCTCCCCGCCGCCAAGCCCAGCGGATCCTGCGGCCCCGCCCACAGGGCCCGCAGTTCCGCCTCCCGGGTCTGAGGACCCGCCCCCGGACCCGCCCCACAGCCCCGCCCTGCCTCTTCCTTCCAGCCGGACTCCTACGGGCAGGGCGGGGGGCGGAGTCCTCGCGGGCCCCGCCCACAGCGCGTCCCCTCACGGTAGCGCGCAGTCTCAACAGGATTGCTTTACGGCCGGAGGAGAGGGTGGGCCCTAGACTTGAGGTAGGTGTCCGAGCAGAGGGGCGGGGAGGTGTTGGGGAGGAAGAGGCCTTTTGCGGCAGGACGTAAGTGGAGGCGTAGGCGTTGCGACAGCAGCTGGAGGGCAGAGGAGGCGGGTTCGTGTTTCCCGGGCCGAACCGGGCTGTGGGGGGGCGCGGGGCCTGGGCCGGGGAGGGAGCTGAAGGGCCGTGGTGCCAGCATGGGTGAAGGGGAGTGGGGCCGGGAGGCCTTTGGCCGCTCTGGGCGCTGGGCGGGTCTGCGGGGCTGGGGGGCCGGAGTCCTGGGTCCAGGCCGGGGGTATGACCGTGGTTGGTGTCCCCCGAACCCGCAGCGCGGCCCGTCCTGTCCTCGCCATGAGGCCGCAGCAGGCGCCGGTGTCCGGGAAGGTCTTCATTCAGCGAGACTACAGCAGTGGCACCCGCTGCCAGTTCCAGACCAAGTTCCCCGCGGAGCTGGAGAACCGGGTACGCAGCCGGGCTCCCCGCACCTGCGCTCGGCCGGGGCGGCGGCGGAGTGCGGGTCTGGGAGGGGCCGGGCACAGCTGGGGCCTGGGCCAGGGCTGTGCCAGGAGGGGTCTGGTAAGCAAGACCCGGGGTCGGGAGCAGGAGGAATGAGGCCAAGCCGCCGGGCCGGATGACCTGATGATGGCCAGGGCCGGAATCGGTACGCTGCTGTCCTCCCCACCCCACCCCACCCCGGGTTAGTGACCACAGTGATGAGGCACTTGATTCCTGACCCTCCAGGCCACCCACCTCGGCGTGTTGTGTAAGCTGCATTCTCCAACCTCACCACGCAAAGATCACCATCATTCGAGTGACGAACGTCCGGCCGCTTGTGCTAGTTTATTATTCGGTGCTGTGCTGGGCAGCGCAGACAGGCCTTTTCCGAACCTTGAGAAACACAGAGTAGTGCATGGGTCTGGACAGGGAAATATCTCAGAACGAGGCCCTCAACTAGTTCCTTATGCTGATTATCGCTGGGAGCCGACTTTTGTTGGCCTGTGGGCCAGAACTGTCATCAGAATGTGGGTCCTCTGGACGGTCTTGGGCGCAGGAAGGGGTGTTTCTCCTTTCTTCAGACTTAATAAAAAGAATAATAATGGTCATTGGATCTTACTGTAAAGGTGCAGCGAAGTGAGACTATGTGTGTGTTTTCTTGTGCCTAGGTGTGTTCATACTCCAAAGACAGACTGTTTGGTCTTGAGGTTTGTAAGGTGAACCTGTTTCCTGCTCAGAGTCAGCTTCTGGTTAGATGGGAGCAGGTTTTGTGGTTCTTTTCTCTTTGACAAGAGGGTGAGGGAGTCAGGGGTGATTGGGCATGGGTGTGGAGATGTGAAGTGCTGGCCATGGAGTAGGTAGGTGGCGATGAGTATGTACTGGAGCAATGTGCAGCAGTCATGTAAAATTAGCTTGTGGGGGGTAGGTCGTTCTACCTGATTGCCAAGGTGGGAAAATCAACAAAGATCAATGACAGTGTGCTTTGGCTTGATTTAGAACCCTCAGCAGGTTAGTGGCCCAAGTATGTTTCTTTAAATGCAAATTAAGGACCCAGCACACCTTATGAAGATGATTTGTAGATTAGTTTGTTTATGAAATGTCCTGTAATTGTTGCAGTTTGTCGTTGCCATGTTATGAGATAACTCAGCCTGACACTAGCTGGACACCTCCATGGTGGTTTGAAAAGATAGAAATTGAGCAAGTTGCCTGTTGGCTAGAGCTACTGAATGTGGTTTGTAAAATAATTTAGCATTATAGTTAACAGGCTTTTTTAGTACTTATATGAAATAGATCAGATGTTTCACTTTTAAGTCTCTTAGGGAAACTCTGACTTAATACTGTTTATGTGCTTTCAGATCAGAATGTAAACAACTCTTTTGCCCCACACTTATTTGGATGTCACTTGATGCTTTGTTTAAAGGATTTAAAAGTCAAACTTCCAGCTCATAATTGAGCCAAGTCTATTTATGCAGAATCAGACTTGAGCCTTCAACTCTGTGTGTGGTGGAACCTTTATTTTATGGTCTGAATACAGAAACGGTGCAGTGACAGTACTCCATGGATGGCTATAGGAAGTCTCTCTTGCCACATTCTGGAGTCCCTCCGTTTCTCTGACTTCGTGTAGCCCAGCACCACTTGTGATTCTGAGTACTATGTGTGTGTGCACTTAGTCGCTCAGTCAGACTTCGCGACCCCATGGACTGTAGCCCGCCAGGTTTCTCTGTCCACGGGGATTCTCCAGACAAGAATACTGGAGTGGGTTACCATTTCCTTCTCCAGAGACTCTTCCCAACCCAGGGATTGAACCCAGGTGTCCCACTTTGCAGACAGATTCTTTACCATCTGAGCCACTAGGGAATTCCAGGAATACTGGAGTGGGTAGCCTATCCCTTCTCCAGGGGATCTTCCCAATCCAGGAATTGAACCGAGATCTCCTGCATTACAGACAGATTCTTTATCAGCTGAGCTACCCTTGAATTTTTTTTTTTTTTCTTTTTAAATGTTTGGGTTAAAACACTAGCTTATACTTGAAACTGTTTGGGAAAGCTTTGATTTTTTTTTTTTTTTTTTAAAGTGTGTTGAGATTAAATTTAAATTACAGGTTTAAATTTTCCTTGCTTTGTTTGATGGAAAATTGAAAGGTTTCTCTCTTTGTTTCTCTACTGCTTAACCTAGAAATTGTACTGATTGCGCTGCCACTGAGGCTGAGTTTCCCTTTGTGAGAACGTCGTACTTGGCAATGTAATAGAGGGAGAAATAAACATCCAGCTGTTTTATATGACTTTAAAGCATTAAACACACACACATTTGTACCCTTTAATTTGAGAGTAAGAACAAGTTCTGTGTGTTAACAAGTTTACTTTCTCACTGCCTCTGAGAACATAATACTTTGATGTGTAAGCGCTTTGTCGCCAGGACATTTCTTTAAAGCTCAATTCTTAACTTTAGCCAGCATGCAGACATCTTAGGAACCGTTGCTGTGGGCAGAAAGAGAAGTGAGTGAGCTATAATTGAGGCATTTGTTCCCTGCATCCCTTTAAAACTATGTCTCTACAGCTGGTCAGTAGAAATTACCTTTGACTCGTTACCTTTGACAAGCTTCAGCCTGATGCTTTCGGCAGGTAGTTCAACATGAAACAAAAATTCTGGCAGATGAGCCCGACTCCTGTTTCCATTCAGACATCCACTGCTTATTGGTCCAAGCCGCTCTAACTTGACAAGCCTCCAGGTGTCAGTGTAGCTGCTGTGTCGGTGTCCAGGCACCCAGAGGGGCGCGGACAGCCGCGCCTCATGGAGCCTGCGGGGCGTGAGCTCGAGGCCGGCGGTCGCCCTGCAGGGCCCTTCGTTTTGTGTGTCCTCGCCTTTACTGCCGCCTGTCATGCATTTTTTTCAAATCTTTCCAAGAAGCTCTTAACTTTTTTTTTTTAACTATTTTTTTTTTTTTTTTGGCCACGCTGCACAGCACGCAGGATCTTAGTTCCCTGCCCCGGGATTGAACTGGGGCCCTCGGCAGTGAAAGTGCCAAAACCTAACCACTGGACTGCCAAGGAACGCCCATCTGTTTTTTTTTTCAATTCAACTATTTTTTTTTTTTAATCTTCACCTTGGATTTTTTTAAAAAATTTTTTAATGGTTTATGATTTGCTTCCATCCTGTAAAGCATTGCAGTCGTGGAATAACTTTTAAGAATTAGTGTTTCTGGTGGGATCTGTAATTCCAAATCGGAAAGAAATCAAATGTTTCTGGGTTGGGGACTTGCTGGCAGTCTGGTGGTTAAGACTCAGCGCTTCCAAGGCAGGGGACGCAGGTTCAGGCCCTGGTCGGGAAACTGAGATGACACAGACTGCCTGGTGTGGCTTAAAAAAAAAAAAAGTTTCTGGGTTGGATCGCCTGGTTTTTAATCATTCTATCCAAAGAAACATAAAAAATTCAGAGAAGTTTCTTTCTCAGATCATAACATTGTAGATGAATCAAGTGCGAGTGTTTGAAATTGTTTGGACTTTCATGGTTTTACTGATGAACAAACAGAAGACATTAACTTTGGCAGAACCAGGTGGAGATAACAGTTTCCCATCCACACTTGCTCACTGAGCAGGTCTCCTCTCAGTCTGTGCTCTGGGAATGCTGACGGGTTGCCCAAGTGACCGTCAGTGACACGGCACGTCTTCAAGGGGCGGCCCTGGCTCCCAGCTCTGTCCCCACTCACCCAGCCCCCATCAGAAACACTCCTGTTCTGGGAAATTTAAAGTAGCTCCTTTTGAAAGGCAGGTTGAGTCACCACCACTTTAAGGTTTTCATGCGTTTGGCTCACTGAATCTTCACCATTTTCCACATGAAGGACAAGGCAGCTGCCTCTTACCTAAAGGTTTTCTAATAGCTTAAGGTTGATAATCTGTTAACAAAGAATTATGTTCTTGGAGCATAATTTTGGAAGTGTTTTGGAAATTTGGAAATGTTCTGTCTCAAAGTGTGTATTAAGGTTCTTGGAGTTTCTTTCTGAGTCTGTTTCTGTGTAAAGCCTTCATAAAGGAAAGAATTAATATGTAAGTGGGTATTCGTTTTAGGAATAAGGGGGATACTGTGTGAGAGCAGGCTGAGGATAAGGACAGATAAGTTGGGCTTTGTTACCTGCTGAGAAGGATAGAATTGGGTGAAATGCTCTACCTTGGGCCCTGAAATTCCCATGGAGATTTGAAACTGACAAAGTGCTGTTAAAAGAAGGAAGGAAAAGGAAACTGGAAGAAGAAAGTGAAAGCGGGTCATTGGAGAAAAGGAGATACGACGGTCGTGTTAGCACACGTGTGAGGTGATGGCGTCACTGACTAGAAAAAAGGTCATAGGCGTGCTTGGTGAGAAGAGCCCCGCGGGAGTGGGCGATTTTGCCTCGTCCAGTGTGAGCTCTTAGTAACCAAGTGGTTACTGCAAAAGAGATGGGGAAAGCATACAGAGTTTGCCCCTTTTGATCTGCTGACAGTGTCCTTCCTCCCATTTTTGGCCTCAGTCGATGCCGGCATTGAGGGACCACGATTTAGGATCGCCTGCCCTTCCTGCTGAGGGAGCGTGCCGCCCCTCCTCGGGTGCCCTCGTTCTTCACGCACGCCTCAGTTGCAGTGTCCTGTTGGCTGCTTGTGTTTTCACTGTTACATGTCTGTTACACTCATGACTCTCAATGCCGTGAGGACAAGTCAGTGTCTTACTCACCTTTCTCCAAGGCCTGCCTGTGGTGATACCCGAAAGTACGAGCTCTGTAAATGGGAGTGTGGGAGAATGGAGGGCCGGAAGGACTGTGTTATTTAATTAAGTTACTTGTGATTCAGCACAGAGGATCGGGAGACACCCTTTTCAACTTGGACATAACACAGTGTCCAAAAGAAAGATGAAACTAAACAAACACTAACCAGTTTCAGCAACTTAGATCCAGATTTAATCACCTGAAAATTTGTTTGCCGACAGATAAAAATATTGACAAGACAGTGACCTATTTAGGGATCGAAGGCAGGAGTGACATGTTCATCTTTTTTTTTTTTTTTTTTTCCAAAACTTATTTTAAAATTCTTTTCTCGGTACAGATTGATCGGCAGCAGTTTGAAGAAACAGTTCGGACCCTAAATAACCTTTACGCCGAGGCCGAGAAGCTTGGGGGCCAGTCGTATCTGGAAGGCTGCCTGGCTTGTCTAACGGCGTACACCATCTTCCTGTGCATGGAAACTCATTATGAGAAGGTAAGCCTGCCCATGTTTTCCCAATCTCTTACAATCATTTAAAAAAAAAAAAAATGTGGGTTTGTTACAGGTTATGTTTGCATGGTGACACTTGCTATAAAATTTAAAGGGCCTTTTATAATAATAATAATTCAGATTTTATTGTTGCCTCTATGACCAGACACATAGAAGAGTGCTGAGTTTTTATTTCCCCAAATGTGTACCCTCCATCTCCTCCTCCCACCTGAGTGCTTGTCTCCCCTTTGAACTGTCTGCTGGACCCAGAGCTGCTGGCTTCTCAACTTAGGGGTCTGAAAGTCAAGCCTCACCTCCCCACTTGGTTCAGCGGCACCCTGTCTTTTTCACCCAGCATCTTCAGAGGGTCAAGAAGAGGGAAATTGTACCAGTAGTCAGACCGAGCTGTCTTCCATTTCCCCATTCATTAACTTTATGACACCCTCTGCCACCCCCTGATTTATGCCCTTGTGACATCTCTCCTAGACCAACACCACAGCCACAGAGCCTCTTTCCTGCCTTTCTCTTGCATTTCCAAACAGCTGTTGTGTCGTGAAACACAGCCGTGCCTCTCCTGCAGCATGAGGGGCCTTCTCAAGCCCTCCCCCAGCTCACCTCTCCCAGGCCTGTCTCCCCCCGTCCTCACTTTATCTTTCAGCCAGGTGCGCCCTCTGAGAAGCCTTCCTCCACCTGAGATGCCCTTCCCGTGTCCGAATCGCCTCAGTCCCTCAGTCCCGCTCTCAGCTGACTTTTCGCCCTCTCTTCTGATTGGACTCCTTCTCTCCTCTCTGTCCCCACAGCGCGTTACTGGAATCTGTTTTCTGGTACTTAAGCAGTCTCTGCTGAGGAATGTAGCATTTATATTCCTGTCTTACTTGCCCATCAAGTATGTGTTTTTCTTGCGATCAAGGACAGTGTATCCCTCTTGACGCCTAGCACGAGGCCTTGGGCGTAGGAGGCACTCGTGTGTTCAATGAATGGATGTATATTAATTACAGTAAACCCCTAGAGGATCATTCCGTTCTGACCATGTTTAGAAAGGGAAGGCTCTAAGGAGTTTAGTGTCACACCCTCTCCGGCCGAAGTCTCCCGGTGGCTGTCTTGTACTCCATGTGGTGGAGAGTGGACACGTGCGGCTCCAGCTTTTTGAGCTGTTGGCTGAACATACCACCATGTTCTTCCTTACCATCCTGGTGTGAATCCCCTGGTGAGCATTTAAAGAGCTACACAGGCAGTTTATGTCCTTCTCCATGTCACACACTTTCTTTCCTGCTTAACGTTCGACATCAGAAGTCACAAAGGATCCGTATCCGCTTTTAGTCTGTTTTGTCTTAGCAGCTCCTCTTTAGTGATACATTTGGTGAGTGAAGGGACACGGGATCCATTCGATTAATATTTATTGAACATCTACTATGTGCTAAGCACTGTGCAGAGGATATAACTGAATGGGCAGACATGGTTACTGACGTTGTGGAGTTTATAAGTCTAGTAAAAACTGATACTAAGAAAACAAAACCCACAGAATTGTAAGTTGTGATAAATGCCTTAGAAAAAACCAAGCTTCCCTAGGATAGAACATAACTGGAGAGACTAATTTAGATGGGGGGTCAGAAAGGGCCTCTGGAGTGCTAACATTCAGCTGCCACGTGAAGGATGGGGAGCCTGGGGCCTTTCAGGAGGACGGAGGAGGACACGCAGAGCGTGGGTCCCCCGTGCAGAGCAGGGGAGGGCGGAGGTGGTGGGGGAGGTGAGGGGACCTGCGTCCTTCACCGTGGAGTGTGTTCTCCCTGGAGAGAGGCTTAGATTTTATTTCCACGCAGGGAAGGATCACTGAAGCTTTTCAAGCAGGAGGGTGGTAGGATCTGATTTTCATTTTAAACAGATTTCTTGGCTCTGGGGAAGAAAGGTGTAAAAGTGCAAGTAAGACGCTTCGTAGAAGTCCAGGCAGGAGAGGAGAAGAGCCTGGGCAGGGAGGGAGCGGCAGGGACAGCAGGAGGTGCTCGGACTCAAGGGACGAGGTGGTGGAGGAGGAGCCGGGTGCGCTGGGGAGCCACTGACCACGGGAGGGGGTGGGCGGGGAGGGCTGGGCTCGTGCAGGTAAGACACTCATGCCACGTGGCCGTCGAAGACGTGTAATAGTTCCAATTTAAGGCAGAAATACTTCCTCCAGAGTGTTTTATTCATGCCTCATGGAATATTACATGCTTGAATTGTTATTTCACTGTAGTTTTTGAATTTGTTGATGAAATTTTAATTAACTTATTTTTTCATGTGCCTTTGCTAAAATAGGTACAGATACCTGCCTCTGGCATCAGTTATAAAGAGACTGATCACTGGGTGCCAGCTAGGTCATTTCCTAGTTTTGAGTCATGGACAAGTTCATCTCCCCAAATCTGAGTTCTCAATTGTAAGCAGGTCTTAGACTGGTGGTTACCAAGGAGTAGGGGTGGGTGTTAGCAGATGTAGACTAGGAGACATAGGAAAGAAACCATCATGAAACAGAATATGAAAGAGAATGTTATGTACATGTATAACTGAATCACTTTGCTGTATAGCAGTAATTAACACAGCATTGTTTAAAAAAACAAGGTAAATCCAAAAAAGAAATATAATGGATCTTTGAATTAATAAATTGCTTTATTTTATTTATGGCAGGTGCTAAATAAAGTTTTCTTAAGATAGACTTAAAAACCAAGTTAGTGTGTGTGTACATACATGTTTTAATCAGATACATATGCACTTACATGTACAGGTTTTTTTTTTTTTTTTTTTTTACCTCGAGTGTATAAGTGTATAAGTAATCTTTTTTTAGCAGCTGCTAGTTTCTTTATCTACTAAAACATTTAGCAACTCTTAATTAAAATATTTTTTATTATTATTTGATTATTTTGATTATTAATTTTGGAAGGCACTTCTCAACATCAGAAAATAATGGACTTGAGTTCATAAGTAACATATAAGGTATTACTTTACAAGTCTAATTAAAGTCTCTTTTACCGAGTAAGTATTATAAAGCAAATAAAGACCCAATAAAATTAGTCAAGAAACCCAAATTTATGGCACATTTTATAAATATGTGATTTTATATAAGAAATGTGGACATGAATTAACTAGATCATGCAAAGTACATAACTGGAATGTTCATAATGATATAATCTCCATGTACTTTTAAAAGAAAACATTGTAAATGTGTATTTGTATTTTTGATAAGATGATAAAAATGTTAGAGCACTCAGCCACTCCCTCTCTCCAGTTTGCCCCTTAGGAATTCCTGCACTATTATTTTCTACTTTATGAAGGGACAAAATTGAGTCATTTAATCTTTATCGTTTTGAACACTAAAACTTGCAGTCTACAAACAGTAAGCCAAGTATAATGACACTTACACCTTGTCATGTGGGTTAAATTTTTTGAGATTGTAAATAGGCCTTTTAAAACCCACTAGAACAATCATGCTTTTTTTTTTCTATAATGTGCTATTTATTGATTTACAATGAAGATAAAGGCTTCAGTGTTATTCCTCTCCATTGCTTAATCAGGGAACAAATGGGCCTGTGGAACGTTCTTCTTTCAGGAGCAGTTGTGTGTTCGTCCACCAGAGGCGTCCCTGCTGCCCATGGGCTGTTATGTGAAAAGAGCACAGTCAGAGGAACTCAGATCTTTCTGGAAACACTAAGCCCCTGGGCCTCTCACTCAACCCCACTTCGGTTATCTTTCCTCAAGGGCTTTGAGAGGCTTATTCTCAAAGAGGACAATAGCTTTTCCTGAAGTCTGAGTGTTTAACTTTGTAAATACTATACAAACTGAGGTTTTTATTGCGGGTTTGAGGATAACAGAGATAATTTTGTTCGGTATTATACTTTGTTTTAACAACGATTTACTAAAAATAGTGAAGTATGAATAAAATGTCAACACAGAGTTCCTGGAGGCTGAGAACGGTGCTCTGTCCTGTCAGGAGCGAGGTACGAGTTGACTCACGTCCGTGAGCTGTCTGTTGCTAACGACACGTCTGGGTTAGCACGGTGCTGCCTTCACTGCAGTGCTATGGGAGGATTTGCAGCTGGCACCCAAGGAAAACTGACTGTCTTCTTTCTGAACTGAAACCCAAATGTCCATGAGTGTTATCAAAGTTTAAACAAAAGCCTTGCACAACAGAGTTCTGCTTGAATCGAATAAAGGATGGCTGTGTCTTTGCTAATAACCTGCACTCAAGGAGGGGAGGAGAGCTGTGTGAAGGAATCCTTTCTTTGAAATCAGCCATGCAGGCGGGTTTCTCGGTGTCCACCCGGTGGAAATGGACGGGCCGAGAGGAGCCTGGCTCTCCGGTTTCCAGCTCTGGCAGGTGAGCACAGAAGGAAATTGGAGAGAAGAGGGAGAATCCTGAATTGGGCACCTTCGTGGGTGACTTGCTTCCCCTCTTTTTAGCATGATTGACAGTGTTCTTACCTGGAGAATCCCAGGGATGGGGGAGCCTGGTGGGCTGCTGTCTGTGGGGTCGCACAGAGTCAGACATAACTGAAGTGACTTAGCAGCAGCAGCAGCAGCATGATTGACAAATCCTGGTGGAAAGAGAGTGACTGAGATTTTTTTTTTTTTTTTTTTTGCTCATTAAGACCAGGCACTGCTCAAATTCTTTGAGAGTTGAAAATAGGAGAATGACATATGTACTTTAGGTAATTAGGTGAAAAAGTCTTTTCTTTAGAAATAGTATTCTTACATTACTTCATAATCCTGCAGATGGCTCTCTTAATAATATCATGCTCTTTTTAAAAAAACGTAAAACATGAGATTATATTATTCCCCAGAGATGTAACCTGAATAGACTGTTTATTGTCCTTCATTATACAAGCAGCATAGAGTTTTAAATTCTAAATCAGTTTATGCCAAAGCAGCTACATTTTATCATTCTAATATGTTGGTTTGTTCTGGTACATTATAGACCCACACTTAAATAAAATTTCTTCATTTCCAGCTTTATTTTCATACAGTTCTTTTTTTCCCTTTATGTTGTGATCACATTTATCTGTGACTTTATCATATTCTGGTAGTGTGAATTTAAGGAAACATACAATAATTAAAGAATTGGATCAAAGCCTCTTTGAAGATTAGAGCCAGCAAAGGATTATAATGACCTTGAATCTGAAATAAAACATGTGACTCTTTGATTTTGTGTATCGCTATTAAGATTTATTTTCTTCTAGGTTATCTGTCTCAGAATTGCCCTTATTAAAGCTTAAGATTTGGCAATTTCCAGGAGTTCCTTTTTATCCTATCTGGTTTTTGTCTACGTTTGCTTTGACTTTTACAACCTTAATCCTAAACTTATAAATCGAGGTTCCCATCTAGGACACAAGAGCAGGCTTCAGAGCAGCCTCCCGTGCAGGCCGGGAGACGATGTAGAGCACTGGTCACCAGACCTCCATGGCAGCCAGCACAAACGTGCCTGATGAAGGACACAGATTTCTCAGTTTTAAATGCACTGGACTCCCTTTGTTATATGCCCGCTTTGTACTATGACTTTAAATGATGAAAATGTACAGCGGAGAAAGCAGTTCTTTCTTTCTCTTTTGGAGGGGAGGGTGAGGGGCATGGCTTACGGTTTGTAGGATCTTAGTTCCCCGATCAGGCGTGCAAATGGGCCCTCAGCAGTGACCCGAAGGTCCTGACCACTGGACTGCAGAGAAGTCCCGAGAAGCATCTCTCAAGTGTCCAGGAGAAAGCCAGAAGCTGTCCCTGATATTAGAGGAGGTCACATGTCACACATTTCCCGAGTAGGGAAGGGGAAGGCACGTAACGTGTGTGTATGGTCACCTCCAAATTTCTCCATATCCAGGACGGAGGGAAGGCGCGTGGCTCCCGTGCCACCATCTGGCTGCATCTCTGTTTGGACTTAGGCTGTATGGACGTGCTCAGAACTGGGGTTGGGGGGGCGGGTGTTGGGGACCCAGGGCATGAGCCATGGAGTCAGAGCTGTCCCTCCACATGAACACCTATTTATTGCTTTGAAAACTAATTCCACTGCCTGAATATTTTGCAGTTCAGCTAAATACTCAAAAGGAAAATCTGATGAAGTTGGTAAGAGAGCTGTGTTGTTTCTCTTTGGTCAGGTCCTGAAGAAAGTCTCCAAATACATTCAAGAGCAGAATGAGAAGATCTATGCCCCACAAGGCCTCCTCCTGACAGATCCCATCGAGAGAGGGCTGCGAGTTGTATCTTTTCAGTCCAGATCATGAGGTCTGAGTATTTGATGGCCCCGTCAGCCCGGGTAAGAGAGGATTTCCCTCAGTTCCCGAACCTGCTGTGGGCTGTGCTGCTGAAAGGCACACTCTCCCTCCAGCACAACTCCTTCCCGGGCGTCGTGCTGGGCTCTGGAGCATTTAGTGTTGGGGCTGCCGTTGTCTTGGTGGCTGTGCAGCATCTTGTAGTAATAATGGGAGTCGGGTGAGTCATGCATCTCAGCTGCAGAGGCTGCACCAAAGGCCCCTTTGAAATGCATGAACTCAGTGCGCAGAGAGCTCGTCGTCCAAATAAATCTCAGCTCCGTGGGTTCATCTGACTCGTTGAAATCAGTTACAGCTGCCAGATGTATCATTTCATTACCTTTGACATAACTGCATATTTTAGAGGCAGTTGACTTTGAAAATCATGAAGTTTATTTTGGTAATTTGGTAAATAAAATTGCAAAAAAAAAAACTAATTTAGCTTGATAACAAGTAAAATAAATAACTGGGTAAAATAAAATTTTTTATAACCTAGGTCAGATAATCCCAGGCCTTCCGGCTGATAAGCATTTCAACGGCTTTATTATACTTGTATCAGTGTTTCTTAAACTTTTAGAGGTCGTGAGCTCTCTCACAAAAAAAAGTTTGCATACAATTTCAGGGTGCTTTGCACCCCTGATGTCATTACCTCACTATGGATGCTCAGTTAAGAGCATCCCCCTTAGTTCTGCAATAAAGTATCCTTTTTCAGATTCTTTTCTTCTTTTAAAAAGTAAATAATGTCTGGAGAGGAACTCTGTGGTATACCACAAGCAATTACATTTCTTGAATTTTTCAGCAAGGTGTGGAAAACACCCTGTTTAACTTAAGCAGGAGAAATTTTTAATGTTTTGAAACAAGTAAAGCAAATAATAATTATTGATAATTTAAAATTATGTAAATGGTAATGTAAGATAAGTAAAGACAAGGGGACTTTCCTAGCGGTCCAGCAGTTAAGACTCCGGCCTCCAGTCGGCGGTTGCAGGTTCAGTCTCACGCGGGGAACGAAGATGTCCCACACGCCGCGAGGCGCAGCCAAAACAACTTTTTTTTTAAGTTAAGTAAAGACAAGTCCGCACAGATCACACCCATCTTCCCTCCGTAGTCCCTTTTTCTGTGTTCTGTTCTCCAGTGTGTTTTCTTAACAGTCATGCTGTTCAGATTGAAATTACCATTTATGAAGACAGAGGCATGAGCAGTGGAAGATAAACCATAGAATTAAAGGTAAATATGAAATTGTATGATTTATGTGCCATTTCTGTAATTTTGTAGGATGCATAAATTTTCTCGCCTGCATCATAAATCCTGGCATACTCTTTGTACTGACTTGATATTTAAAATGTGTCATTAACCCAAATTCTGTTAACCCAAGTGATAGTTTAATCCTGATTTTTTTTCTTCCGCCTTTGTTGTTTTCAGACTGGTTTTGTTATTACTTTGTTTGGGGGGTTTGGGGGCGGTCTTATTTTAATATTTCAAAACTATCTGGACATTTTAATACATGGGTCTTACACATAAAAATCAGATCAGAGATTTCCCTGACATTTTTTTCCCTGACAGATTTCCCTGTCATTAAAGCCATTAAATGGCTTTAATAACCAAAGAAACGTTTCAGAATAGGGAGATTCTAAATATTTCATGTATTTAAGTGGCTTCATAGCCCTTTAGAAAAAACCTTACCTCCAGTGGGTAGAACCATAAATGTTCTTTCTCTTTAGAATGTTCATGTTCTCACACATCCATATAATGACGTTGAACAACTGAGCAACGAATTGATGAATGCTGGTGGGAATGTGCGGGAAGAATCACCTGGAAGCCACTGTGCCTTCTAAGTGACCAAAAAAATGGTCGATTTCTGCATGTTTCCATCCTACTCTCTGCCTCCCAGTAGTAATTCTACCGCGGTGCTTTCCTGAGCGCGTCCGCAGGCAGCTGTCCCTGACTCACAGGAGGCCGCGCAGAAACAGATTCAACCAGAGCAGACAGCCTCCTCCCCAGGGCAACAGTAATGATACTCGCTGCTGTTTTGAGGGCATGGCTG
Source organism: Bos indicus x Bos taurus (assembly GCF_003369695.1). NCBI lineage: Eukaryota > Metazoa > Chordata > Mammalia > Artiodactyla > Bovidae > Bos > Bos indicus x Bos taurus. The sequence continues at coordinate 35,904,359 of NC_040102.1, forward strand.
TGTGCTAGGTGTTACACAGACGGTGTTTCCAGTTCTCACGAGAATCCTGCCCAGTATTTCCCCCACTTAACAGATAAGCAAACCAAGATAGGAAGAGACTAAGTGATGATCTCCAGGTCACACAGCTAATGAGTCCCGGGTTACCAACCCGAGTCTGATTGACCATAAAGCCTTGTCTTTTCACCATACTTCCTGTAAGTACATGCAGCAGCAGAGATGTGGAGAAAGAGAGAGTCCATCACATTATTCTAAGTGCTTTTCCCCTTCGTTTCTTTTCCAGTACCTTTTAAAAATAACATCTTGTCTGCCCTGTACCATTTGTTGAATGCTGTTAATACATAGCTGCCTTCTCTGAGTGCCAGGGAATGTGTCCCCCGAGTTCTTACAAGACACAGACCTAAACAATGACATGCTCTGCCGTGTGTTTTAGTCTTTACTGAGGCTGTTTTGGAGCACTTAGTGTTACCTGTTCACACACTTTCTCACGTGCGGTTTGCAAACTGGTGTTTCTCAGACGAGCAGCCAGGAGCCCTACGTGTGGGTTTGGTGACGGCCGCTGGGATACGTTTGTTTGATCAGTTGCAGCTGCGCTGCTTTGGCACAACCCATTTGTCATGACTCACTTTGCAGCTCTTATTGCTTTAATACACTGTTTTTCTGAGGTGGCGCGGGATTTGGAGCAATTGCACACCAGAGACGAATCTATCAATATTCAACAACAGTGAAATTTTGAAATGAGATTTACATTAGGAACTTGTGGTAATTTCATGAATGCAAATATTTTCGTTCAGTGTAATTTAGTTTTCAGAGCTGTGTGTTCCTCAGACCCGGGATCCTGTGTGGGCTGAGGTCTTAGAGGAGAGGGGAAAACTCTCTAATGAATTCAGTTCTGTCGTTTTTCTTAAGCGTACGTGGTGTCTGCAGCTTAAAGCATTACATGGGAATTAAAATTAATGACTTAAGAGCACACAAATCATGGAGGTGGCCTTTATTTTTTAAAAAAGAGTGTTATATCTTGCTCCTTTTAAAAAAGTTTGAATTTTTTTGATACCTTTGTTACCCAACAAACTGATGGTTGTTTTCTCTCTTCAGATTAAGATTGTCTTCTTTACTTAAAAAACAGAATGTAGCACTAATCTATCATGATAAAGAAGTGATAATAAAAACACCCAGCGCTTGTGGGCCCCCCCGTGTGCCCGCATCATTCACAACACCCTCTGAGGTCCGTGGCGGCATCCCTGTGTTTCAGACGAGGGGACTGAGGCCCAGAGGATTTCAGTTACTTGTCCAGGGCCCCAGACTGGCAGGTCGGCAGGAGGCAGCCAGGCCTGGATTGGCCGCACACCCCTGTGCTGTCCTGCCTCTCGAGACATGCTTGGTCAGAGATGCAAACATTCAGGCTTGGATCTCTGGACCCTCGAGCCGTGGACCCCCTTCGGCAGATGAGACAGATATGGGCATCTCAGTAGCCAGAGCCTGGGTTAATGGAGTGTAGCCCACACGCGGGGAGGTCACAGCAGCTGCTCTTGGGAGGTCAGTCGGTGTCGCTTTCTAAACCTTTGCTTCCCCTTCTAACTGCAGATCCCACCTCCAGCTGGGACCCTCACCTGTCCACCGGCCGACCGCAGAGCGTCCCCCTACCTCCTCTCCAGAGCATCATTCCTTCGTATCTGCTGCCAGAGCCACGGTGCCATTCACTCCAAGGACTGACTTTCTAAAATTCCGCACCTGGAGTGACCTCTAGTCGCTCAGCATCCACTTTGTGTCTCCAAATCGTGTAGGACTCTGCGATCTTTTGATCAGTTTCTGAGAAAATGCAGTGAAGCGTTTCACTTTTTCATTCAAAGCCATTAAAAACATATGCAGTTGGTCAGCCCAGCACAGTTTATTTCTCACCTGCCACCAGCACCAGTGGTTCTCACCATTCCTTGGGCTTCAGCAAGTCGTGCCCTAGCCAGTGTTCAGTCTTACTCCCCCGAATTCATGAAATGCTTTTCTCCAGGATTTTGGTGAAGGGTGGGCTGTGTCTGGTTTTGCTAACGCATCTCTCAGATTTCAGAGAACTACCAGTTTTGCTGTGACTCAAAGCTTAAAGATCTACTTCTGCTGTTTAATTTCCCAAACCGAAGCTCATTGGAAAAATAATGTATTATTTTACTTGTTTTATTATAGCCATTTCCTAATTAAAGCAGTATTTAATGCATTTTCCAGGTTTGGTTTTTTTTTAGAATTCTGTTACTACTGCATCACCTCAAACATTGGGAAGATGTGGTATGTGTCGCTTGTTCCTTATAAAAATAAGTAAGCACAATAAAGTGGATGCTAAACCATCAAACTCAAATGTCCCTGCTGTGTCCCTGAACGTGTAATGAGCAAGTGTAATAAATATTTTAATTATAGTTTTGTTATAAATGTAACTTAAGAGAAAAAAAAATTTGATAGGAATAATACTGTACATTGCTAATTTTTAACTCTCCCTGATGGCAGTCCTTATGATTCATAGACTTTATCATATACAGTATTCCGTGCACAGAAACATGTATGACTGGTTCAAGTTCAGTAAGATAAGTGATTTCCAGCTAAAAGTGTCAAGTCCCGAGTCACTGTTTGGAGTTCTTTTTTGGGCTGTATGTTCTTAGCACGGGGACTTCCCATACCCTTCACCTTCGGGGTTTGAGAGCACTGTTTTGGGGTGAAGGATAAGACATGTATTAGGAGAGAAGGAAACAGTTAAAAGTTTTACTTTCAGAGATGTTGTAGGTGCTAATACTGGATTTAACCTTTCAGATTTAATTTCTTTTATGATCTGTTAATTATTCAGTAAATCCCATAGTTCCATGTAATATTTTAATTGTATAACTTGTTACTTTATAATAGCCTATAATAGTGTGTCTGTCTGCCTTTTCAACCCGTTGCAATAACTTTGCTGAAATATTAACACATTAGTAAAACTTTTCTTAAACAAATTGTCTCTGTGTCATATTTGGTGTGATTTGGTAAAGTGTAAATGAAACAGTTTAAATTTGGCAGATAGACAATACTAGGAGAACCCCTGGTCCAGTGCAGCTTAGTATTTTTAAACAAACATCTGACATTTATATGGCTTGTCACACTCAGCAGTTTTTCACATGCTTTATCTCTTAAATGAAGATATATTAGCGACAGGGCTCCAAACCAAGAAATAGTCCCCAATAGTCAAAATGTATTAAATAAGAGATTGGAGTGTTTCATTGGGGAAAAGTATCACAGGATCATGACAGTCTTAGATCATCTGATGTCTCTTGTGGGTTTTTTTTTATAAAGTGCATTTGCAGAGAGTAACAGCTTATAAAGTAGAGTCTGTATTCCAACTTAAGTTCCTTCCATATTCCATTTGGCCTTGGTTCCTGGATAAGTCAACACTTGTCAAGCGGCACAGACTCTGTTGCTTGTTTCAGTCTCATAAAGGAAGTTGGAGTCTTCAAGCCATGTCTGACCTTCATACTTAACCTCCCCTTCCCCTTGCCACCCCACCCAGCCCCTCAGTTCCCTGAGAGCAGGGCTGGTTTCTCGTTGCCCTCGCATCCGTCCCTGACCCAGCATTCCACAACACGGCTACATATACTGTACTTAGCACTCGTATCCGTGTACACAAATGCACGAGATGTAAGGCGTTTGACTTAATAGTGACTCCTAAACTCCCTGGGGCTTCCCTCGTAGATCAGCTGGTACAGAATCCACCTGACGTGTGGGAGACTTCCTGGGTTGGGGAGACCCCCTGAAGAAGGGATAGGCTACCCACTCCAGTTTTCTTACGATTCCCTACTGGCTCAGACAGTAAAGGATCTGCCTGCAATGAGGGAGACCTGGGTTTGATCCCTGGGTTGGGAACATCCCCTGGAGGAGGGCATGGCAACCCACTCTAGTCTTGTTGCCTGGAGAATCCCATGGACAGAGGAGCCTGGTGGGCTACAGCCCATGGGGTCACGAAGGATAAGACGTGACTGAGTGACTAAGCACAGCACACAGCACAGCAAACTCCCCTTTATAGAAGTCTTGTTCTAAGAGACAGTATCTGTGCTCAGATTCCATTAGAGGTGGACTTTTCCTCCATTCAGTCACTCAGTCGTGTCCGACTCTGCGACCCCATGGACTACAGCATGCCAGGCTTGCCTGTCCATCACCAACTCCAGGAGCTTGCTCAAGCTCATGTCTATCGAGTCGGTGATGCCATCCAACCATCTTGTCCTCTCTCATCCCCTTCTCCTCCAGCCTTCAATCTTTCCCAGCATCAGGGTCTTTTCCAAAGAGTTGGTTCTTTGCATCAGGTGGCCAAAGTATTGGAGTTTCAGCTTTAGCATTAGTCCTTACAATGAATATTCAGGACTGATACTCTTTCGGATTGACTGGTTTGAAGTCCAAGGGACTCTCGAGTCTTCTTCAACACCGCAGTTCAAAAGCATCAATTTTTTGGCATCAGCTTTCTTTATAGTCCAATTCTCACATCCATACATGACTACTGGAAAAACCATAGCTTTGACTATAGACGGACCTTTGTTGGCAAAGTAATGTCTCTTCTTTTTAATATGCTGTCTAGGTTGGTCATAGCTTTTCTTCCAAGGAGCAAGCATCTTTTAATTTCATGGCTACAGTCACCATCTGCAGTGATTTTGAAGCCCAAAAAGATAAAGCCTCTCACTGTTTTCCATTGTTTCCCCATTTATTTGCCATGAAGTGATGGGACCAGATGCCATGATCTTAGTTTTCTGAATGTTGAGTTTTAAGCCACCTTTTTCTCTCTCCTCTTTCACTTTCATCAAGAGGCTCTTTAGTTCTTCTTTGCTTTCTCCCATAAGGGTGGTGTCATCTGTGTATCTAAGGTTATTGATATTTCTCCCAGCAATCTTGATTCCAGCTTGTGCTTCATCCAGCCCAGCATTTCTCATGAGGTACTCTGTATATAAGTTAAATAAGCAGGGTGACAATATACAGCCTTGACATACTCCTTTCCCGATTTGGAACCAGTCTGTTGTTTCATGTCTGATTCTGTTACTTCTTGCATACAGAATTTCTACCTGCATACAGATTTCTCAGAAGGCAGGTCAGGTGGTCTGGTATTCCCATCTCTTTCAGAATTTTCCACAATTTGTTGTGATCCACACAATCAAAGGCTTTGGCATAGTCAGTAAAGCAGTAGACATTTTTCTGGAACTCTCTTGGTTTTTCAATGATCCAATGGATGTTGGCAATTTGATCTCTGGTTCCTCTGCCTTTTCTAAATCCAGCTTGAACATCTGGGAATTCACGGTTCACATACTGTTGAAGCCTGGCTTGGAGGATTTTGAGCATTATTTTGCTAGCATGTGAGATGAGTGCAATTGTGTGGTAGTTTGAACATTATTTGGCATTGCCTTTCTTTGGGATTGGAATGAAAACTGACCTTTTCCAGTCCTGTGGCCACTGCTGAGTTTTCCAAATTTACTGGCGTATTGAGTGCAGCACTTTCACAGCATCATCTTTTAGGGTTTGAAATAGCTCAACTGAATTCCATCACCTCCACTAGCTTTGTTCGTAGTGATGCTTCCAAGGCCCACTTGACTTCACCTTCCAGGATGTCTGGTTCTAGGACTTTTGCCTAGAGATAACTATTCTTGATTCCAATGAGCTTTTCCCTCTAGATCAGGAATTCCAGGGAAATGAATTGCTTTCAAAACTTCTGACAAACATAATGAAAAGAAGGGGTCTCATACTTCACTTCATTCTTTTGTTATTCTGTATGTCACTGGCGTTGCCAGTGTGTTATGTTAAATCCATGTGTGTGTGTGTTAATTGCTCAGTTGTGTCCAACTCTGTGACGTCATGGACTGTAGCCTTCCAGGCGCCTCTCCTTGGGATTTCCCAGGCAAAAATACTGGAGTGAGTTTCCATTCCCTTCCCCAGAGGATCTTTTTCACACAGGGATTGAACCCAAGTCTCCTGCACTGCAAGCAGATTCTTTACCATCTGGGCCACCTGAGAATGGTTAAAACTAGAAAACACTTTAAAGTATTGTAATATTTTTCTCCTGAATTCTTTAAACTTCTTTAATCTGATAAACATTCACTTTTAGAAAGTTTCCACTTTTCAAAGTTTTCTGGAACCTTGGAAAGCGCAAATGATACTTTGTATTCATTTAGGATTTTACTGACTACACTTCTCTGTACAAAGTTCCAAGAAACTGGATGAAGAATGTGCTTGTCCTTCATTTAGCAGTTAAAATGACCCCAACAGGCTTGCAAATCACTTCTTAATGGGATAAATGCTAATTGATATAGGTCAAAGTGATCCGCATCATTTGTCCTTGGCTGGAAGATAAGCATCAATAAATAGAACCATTACACAATGACCAACTTTAATCTGCAGATGTGTGAAATGTGAAGACTTTATCCTTCCTCCCACAGAGTTTATGGTTTTATAGTAGTTTTCTGCACACCACAAAACTTGGAAACCTATAGAGAATAGCAAATGTCTGAGCACCATCTCATCTGCCATAAATTGTGAATGCCAAAATATAACTTAAGACCTCCCAAGTTCTAGGATAGTTAGGAGTACAGTGGTACATATACGCTGTTCCAAAATGAGTGAACAGAATTATGTGATCAAATAAAGGATAGAGCTCTTCTGTGCTGTATCCTAAGCTCTTCCCATAAACCTTCAGTGGTGCAGATGTGAAGTTCTGAGAAATTATGCCTAAAACTAGGAAGCCCTATAGGAACTTGCTAAGTCACTTCAGTCATGTCTGACTCTGTGCAACCCCATAGACGGCAGCCCACCAGGCATCCTGTCCCTGGGATTCTCCAGGCAAGAACACTGGAGTGGGTTGCCATTTCCTTCTCCAATGCATGAAAGTGAAAAGTGAAAGTGAAGTCACTCAGTCGTGTCCAACTCTTAGCAACCCCATGGACTGCAGCCTACCAGGCTCCTCCATCTGTGGGATTTTCCAGGCAAGAGTACTGGAGTGGGGTGCCATTACCTACTTAAAAAAATTTTTAAGCCTCCATTTTGCAAAAAAGAAATAATAAAGTGGACAAAGCTAAAGATCTATGGCTGGGGGTCACTGTCAAGTTAAAACAAATTTACGCCAGTAGAATTTTCAGGGTTTTTTTCGTAGAATCTATAAGTATTTAGGACCTTGTCAAGAATTTAACTTTGTACTGTCACTTTTTACCTTGGTAATGAAATCTTTAATCTTCAGATTAATTAAGTCACTTTGTCTTTGAAGAATTTCCTTTTGTTTTTCATACAAAGATTTTTTTTTTTTTTTAAGGCAAGTGGGGGCATATGGCGGGGGGATGGCAGTGAAAAATCAGTCCATTGCCTGCCAGACCTGTTGTTCTTAATGTTTCTGTTCATGTATATATTCTGTTACTTCATATTTTCACAGACCAATTTATTGCCAGGAAATGAACATCATAATTTTTATTCAAAATGTTTTGGCAATTAGTCTTCTGGGAACAATCAAATAAGTGCCAAGCAACATAACTATAGGAGCTCAGATTCTGTGATATGCAAGGACTCAGAAACTTAGATGATTTATGACCTTTTCTTTCCAATTAAAGGATTAGTGTTCACAATTTTTGCACATCTTTGTGCATTTCATACAATGTACAAATATTTAGTCTAATTCATATTTTCTCAGATATTTGAAAGATTATGAAAAAGGAACATTATTGTAGATGTTATTGTCTAATTTAAAAACAAGGAGTGCTTCAGTTAGACATTCAGCAAAGGAAAGGCCTGACAGCGTGTTTGGGCATTTTTAATATTGCAGAGAAAAATCTTTGCTTGATATCTAATGATTTGGAAGCACTGTTTGAGGATAGGAAAAATCATCTATAAGTAACCAGGATTCCCAACAGCAATCATATTGACAATAGTCACTTTACCAACCTCTGCCAGCAAGGGCTATACATTAAAAATAATCAGATCCCTGATAGAAACAAAATTCTGAAGAAAAGGAAAAGTTGCTTGTGTACATCGTTTTCTGTCCCCAAGTTTTACACTGATTTTGAAATGAACACAATATTTCTGTTTATTAAGGAAACTGTGTGGTGTCTGGATAAAATGCAGCTACATATTACCCACGTGTGACAGAGGCAGAAGGTGAAAATGCCTCTGAAACGGGAGGGCGGGGGGAGGGGCGCATTTAGGCTCAAAGGGTAAAACTAGTCAGTTCACTTAACAGACCAGCTTATTAGAAACTGAAGAACACACTGCCTGATAAAGTCCCTGTAAGAGTTGTTTGGTTTTTTGTTTGTTTTTAATGGAACTTGACATGCTGATTCTAGGAGAAGTGAAGTCGTGCATAGCTAGCATGGCATGCAGAGCCGTAGAGTTGAGGTGTGTGGCTTTGGAGCAAAGAGGGGCTCGTGGAAGACGGGGCAGAATGGAGAGCTGGCCGTCGGCTCATGTGCAGTCGGCGGACACTGTCTTCGTCCCTCCGATCCTTTTTCCTTCGATGTCCTCTCTACATTCTGGAAACCTGGACCCGTGCACAGCTTCACCCTGGTTCCCTGGTCCCCGGGCTTCCGGGAGGTTCGGCCGAAGGGAGGGATGCTCAGGCCTGATCTGAGCATGCGCACTGATTCGGGGCGTGGCCAGCTGGTCACCCACGCCGTGTGAGTGCCCATCAGAGAGTATCCCCTGCAGAGCTTCTTACCGAGAAAGTGGAGAGCACTTTGCTGTCGGCCAGTTCATCCCAGCCCCCTGGTGCTTCCTCTGTGGGACCACGTGAAATGGCTCTGGGACCGAGGGGAGTGGGGTGGGCAGCATGTGGCTCAACCACATGGACTTCGCCAATCTGTCCACCGCCAGGGCTGAGTGCCTGCTCGGCCGCGGGACGCCGATTCAAAGCCCCAGTATGGCACCTCTCTCCAGGGGGGTTCTGATGTTAACAAGACTTCTTAATGAATGAATTGGGTCTATGCTTTGTGACTTAAAGAGATCATGGGATTTTTTTTTTTTTTTCAATCGAAGAGTGACAACCATGGACCTTCGTCAGTTTTCATCCAGTGACAGGGAAGATCTATATCCAACAACTGAAATGTCAAGGGACAAAAATAAAGTTGCTCTATGACTGCATTCTGTGAGTTATCTTGGTACAAAAACACACAGTTTTTGTTGTTATCATATTTTCTTTGGTTCAAACATATTTGGTAAAATATGTAAACATGCCTGGAGTGTGGAATGCCAGCCTGTTACCTTTGGGGGGGGGGAGGGGGGGTCAGAAAGAGGAACACAGGGCCGAGATCGAACTCCTGGTATTAAATGCCTTGTTTTCTATACTTCATCAAATGCCTAAAAACTGTGACAAAAACAATTATATGTCTTAAATCAACTATACTTTAAAAAGAAAGGGTAATACTCAATACTCTCTAACAACCAATGTGGGAAAAGAATCTGAAAAAGAATGTATATATATATATATATATGAAGAACTTAATCACTTTGTTGTACACTTGAAACTAACACAACATTGTAAATCAATGATATTCCAATATAAAATGAAAATTAAATATAAAAAATTAAAATAAAAAACTACATATATTTGCCAACGTAAACTACTGTAACCTAAATATTCTGCACACCAGTTAACATCTTCAGGATCAGAATGGGCTTTGATAACTTTGCACACTACCTCTCCCACTCCCCCCCGCCACCCCCAGATTTCACAATCACGGGTTTCTATTTTCGATTTCCTCCATGCATTCCGGCCAGTTGGTCTCCTCAGTTTCATTATCAAGAGACACTAGCCTCTAAGTCCTGCTAGTTCTAATTATAACCCCGCCCCTAAAAAAAAGTGAAAAATATGGACAAATAGCTTTTTCCCACTTAGAGGTATGTGAGCGAGCGTCTGAAAAAAAAAAAAAAATGAACTGAACTGAACTTCCAGCCTAGAAGCAAACTCTAGCTAAGGGTAAAGTTCAGGGTCAAGCTGAATTTCTCTCTTAAAGTAAACACGTCTAAGACGAAACAAAGAGGGTGACTGGGAAACGTGTGATCTCACTTCACCACCAACAGGGAACAGTCCAAAGTAGTTCCAGCCTTCACAGAGCTCCGTGGGTCGCATCCAGGTTTTATTGATTCTCGCTGAGTTAGCAGCTCACACGATGACAGCTGCTTACGGCAAGATCACCTCTGACAGACCAACCGACCCAAGGTTTCTGGTTCGTTTCCCAAGATACCAGCAATTAGAACTTCATGACCAAAATTTCAGTATTTTCAGCTGAAAATATTTTTATAACTGACTGAACACAGAGTAAACTGGAAAATCTAATTTTTTGCATCCCTTTTGGATATTCCAAAGATGGAATTATTACATTATCTGTTCTAACTAATTTAATAGTAAAATACTCAGTGCCATGGGACATAATTAATCATGCTATTCTTTAGCTGTCTGATAGACAGAGGGTGACTACTGAACTCAATCAAAATATTCAGTTTCACCAGTGAGAAACTTGTAAGAAGTGTTAAGTGAAGAAATTTAGACAAAATGCCAAAAGTTTTTAAGATGTCACAAATTTTTAAATTTCACATTTTTCTACTAACTCAAGCCTCTTATTCCTTATTATTTCAAGTACTGACACGTCAAGAGATGTATAATTTATAGATGTTCCATGTAGGAATGAAAACAAAATGGTAACAATTACAATACAATTCCATCTCTATAACTCTAGTTCGAAAGTTTGGAACTGGAGAACATTTTAAAATAAATCTTACTGTATATTGTCAGTTCAAGGAAACCATGCTTATATATAGATGAACTTGACTCTATTCTAAGAGTTGTCTCTATGCAAATATATATATATATTTTAATAAACTTTAGTCTGAAGTGGAATGACCCATTTCATTCATAAGGTGAAGTTTTCAAAATGGTTTTATGCCTACGGTCCACTAATCAAAGGAAGGTGACTTTTTACTTTTCTTGGTCACACTGTGGGCTTGTAGTACCTTAGTTCCCCAACCAGGGATTGTTTTTTGTTTTTTGTTTTTTTTTTTAGGAGTTCGGCAGGCGGTACCCTCAGGAGCTCGGGCACGGTGTCCATGGCTGCGCGCGGGGGCGGCGGGCAGCTGGGCCTTCCCCGGGGGCGCCTGGGCCCCTCGGGGGCGGGGCCCCGGGCTCCTGCCGACATCCCCCTGCGCACCTGCGTACCTGCCTGCTCCCCACAACCAGGGATTGAACCCACCCTCTAGGCAGTGAAAACACAGAGTCCTAACCCCTGGGCCACCAGCGAATTCCCTGGAAGATGGCATTAAAATGAAGAACAATGAATGAAGTTTTGATACAGGGTACATTCTTTTCTAAATTTATTTCATCGAAATATAGTTGATATATAAGATGTTAAGTGATTCAGTTATACATATACATGTGTATAGATTCATATATACACACATTCTTTTTCAAACTCTTTTCCATGATGGTTTATCACAGGATACTGAACATAGTTCCCTGCGCTGTACAGGAGGACCTTGTTTATCCATTTTCTATATAATTGTTTGCATGTGCTAGGCCCAAATTCCCAAGCCGTCCCACCATAAATCTCCTCTATGTCTGTGAGTCTGTTTCTGTTTTGTAAATAAGTTCATTATATCGTATTTTCAGATTCCACATGTAAGTGATACTGCATATTTGTCTTTCTCTGTCTGACTTCGCTTAGTACGATAATCTCTAGTTGTGTCCATGTTGTTGCAAATGGCATTGGTTCATGTTTTTTTATGGCTGAGTAGTATTCTATTGTGTGTGTGAGTATATATACACACACACACCACATCTTACCCGTTCATCTGTCAATGGCCATTTGAGTTGCACGTCTTGGCGCTCGTGAATAGTGCTGCCATGAACAGAGGGGCACGTGTATCTTTTTGAATATAGTTTTTTCTGTATATACGCCCAGGAGTAGAATTTCTGGATCGTATGGCAACTCTATTTTTAGATGTTGAGGACCTTCCCTACTGTTTTCCACAGTGGCTGTACCAACTTACATTCCCACCAACAGTGGAGGAGGGTTCTCTTTTCGCCACACTCTCTCCAGCATTTGTTATTTGTAGATGTTTTAATGATGATCATTCTGACCTGTGTGAGTTGGCTCATTGTGCTGTTGATTTGCACTTCTCTAATAATTAGTGATGTTAAGCATATTTTCATGTACCAGTACAGGGTTCATTCTTAAGCAAGGCTGCCCTTTAGCTTTTTCCTATGACTGTGGTCAAAACTTTTCCTATAGCTATATATATATTTTAAAAAAGAGCATTGCCCTAAGACATAAGCATGTAGAAATACTGAGTTTGGCCTGGTTTTCATTTAGACCTAGACACATTTCCCTAGAGTAAATTATGTGGACCTAATAAACAAGAGGGCCTGCCCAGCACTTAGACACAGAAGCTTTTCATCGGAGGTTCATGACACAAAGGCACACATATTTCTTGACGGAAAAGTCACATTTCTCTTTGCTTGACTCTTATCCAGAAAATCATTAAGAAAATCATCTTACTTGGTCTGATAAATGCTATTCGGGCATAGTTTTTCAGAAGATATGTTTAATGTTTTTTTAAAAGGAAAAGTCATGGTCATTGTGTATTCTGCAGTGAGAAAGTAACTGCACAGCCTTGGCTCTGCTCACAGTGCTGCATACCCATCGCCTTGAAGCTGACTCATTCTTCCTGCAAGCACTGCTCACATGTCAGCTCCTCAGGGAGGCTGCTGAAGGCTGAATGTTTGTGTCTCTTCAAAATTCACATGTTGAGACCCTAACCCCCACCCAAGAGGATGGTATTGGGAGAGGGGACCTCTGGGAAGCAATTAAGTCATGAGGGTGGAGCACTTGTGAATGAGATTAGTGCCCTTACAAAAGCAGCCCAGAAAGCTCCCTCTTCCTCCCACCATGTAAGGTCACAGTGAAAAAGATAGCCATTTGGAAGCAAGCCCTCATGAGACACTGACTCTCTCAGCACCGTGACCTTGGACACCCCAGCCTCCAGACCATGAGAAATAAATGTTGGTGCTTTATAAAACACTTAATTTATAGTATTTAATGGAAGAGGGCAGGGCAACCCACTCCAGTATTCTTACCTGGAGAATCCCATGGACAGAGGAGCCTGGAGGGCTACAGTCTACTGGGTCACAAAGAGTCGGACATGACTGAAGTGACTTAGCACAACGCATGGTTACAGCAGCCTGAATGGAAGAAGGTGTCTACCCCAACCAGATACACTGTCCTTACTCTTAATGTTCTCTGTGTGGTACCAGCTTTATTTTATCACCACCTGACAATCAGTTGATACTAGTTTATTTTCTGTCTCCCATCACAGGGTCTGTGTTTCCTCTTCGCTGCTCTATCTTCAGCACCTACACAGGGCCAGGCAGTAGACCCTCAAGTGTCACTAGATGCTCAGCAATGTTTGTGGAATGAAGAAATGAAGGCGTGCAGAAACGATGGGTGCTGTAGGTCAGGAAGCAACAGCTAGAACTGGGCATGGTCAAGGACAAGCCTTGTGGCCAGGATTAGGTCACCAAAAAAAACAGAACTGGACGTGGAACAACGGGATGGTGCCAAAGTGGAAAAGGAGTACGTCAAGGCTGTCACCCAGCTTGTTTAACTTATATGCACAGTACATCATGAGAAACGCTGGGCTGGAGGAAGCACAAGCTGTAATCCAGATTGCCGGGAGAAATATCAATAACCTCAGATATGCAGATGACACCACCCTTATGGCAGAAAGTGAAGAAGAACTAAAAAGCCTCTTGATGAGAGTGAAAGAGTAGAGTGAAAAAGTTGGCTTAAAACTCAACATTCAGAAAACGAAGATCATGGCATCCGGTCCCATCACTTCATGGCAAATAGATGGGGAAACAGTGGAAACAGTGTCAGACTTTATTTTGGGGGGCTCCAAAATCACTACAGATGGTGACTGCAGCCATGAAATTAAAAGACACTTACTCCTTGGAAGAAAAGTTATGACCAACCTAGACGGCATATTGAAAAGCAGAGACATTACTTTGCCAACAAAGGTCCGTCTAGTCAAGGCTATGGTTTTTCCAGTGGTCATGTATGGATGTGAGAGTTGGACTGTGAAGAAGGCTGAGCGCCCAAGAGTTGATGCTTTTGAACTGTTGTGTTGGAGAAGACTCTTGAGAGCCCCTTGGACTGCAAGGAGATCCAACCAGTCCATTCTGAAGGAGATCAGCCCTGGGATTTCTTTGGAAGGAATGATGCTAAAGCTGAAACTCCAGTACTTTGGCCACCTGATGTGAAGAGTTGACTCATTGGAAAAGACTCTGATGCTGGGAGGGATCGGGGGCAGGAGGAGAAGGGGACGACAGAGGATGAGATGGCTGGATGGCACCACTGACTCGATGGACGTGAGTCTGAGTGAACTCTGGGAGTTGGTGATGGACAGGGAGGCCTGGCGTGCTGCGATTCATGGGGTCGCAAAGAGTCGGACATGACTGAGCGACTGAACTGAACTGAACTGAACTGTACTAGATTTGGAGATACCCTCAGGGAATTCACAACTTAACGGGAGAAATGGACATGCCTGCACTGCTGTATGTGCTGTGTGCTTAGTCACTTGGCTGTGTCCAACACTTTGGGACCTCATGGACTGTAGCCCGCCAGGCTCCTCTGTCCATGGGGATTCTCCAGGCAAGAATACTGGAGTGGGTTGCCATGCCCTCCTCCAGGGGATGTTCCCAACCCAGGGATCGAACCCAGGTCTCCCACATTGCAGACGGATTCTTTGCCAAGTGAGCCACCAGGGAAGTCCCTGCACTACCATATAGTGTGACAAATGCTATATCAGAATAGTGTCAGATATGTGTGTGCGTGTTGGTCACTCAGTCGTGTCCAACTATTGCGACCCCGTGAAATGCAGCCCACCAGGCGCCTCTGTCCATGGGATTCTCCAGGCAAGAATACTGGAGTGGGTTGCCCTTTCCTTCTCCAGAGGATCTTTCCCAACCAGGAATCGATCCCGGGTCTCCTGCATTGCAGGCAGGTTCTTTACCATCTGCACCACCAGGGAAGCCCTGTCAGATGTACCAGTGACCTAAACGCCAAAGATGATCTCTCAGATGTACAGGTCCTTCAGCTGAGTTCTGAAGCTCTCTTTTCAGGTGGTTAAAGGGAAAGAGAGAAGCCTAGAGAGAGAGCACGGCAAGGGCAAGGAAAAGAGACAAAACTCCCGCAGGTCCCTGAGTAGTTTCACGTGAATGCAGCGAAGAGCATGTAAGGGGAGAGACCCGAATGATGGGAAAATCAACAGAGCTGCTTTCAGAGTGAGACTCAAATCACAGAGCGCCCGATCACCTCCCTCCTCCTCCCGGGGAATTCCCTCTAGCTCCAACAGTGGCCTTGTGCTTCTGAGAGCAGTGGGCTCAGCCCGGGGGCCGTGAGCAGCTGGCCAGGAGGTGTCTTGTCCACTCCCCTCCAAGGAACGCTCCAAGGACGTGAACCAGCAGCAGTGGGACACAAGAGCATTGTCTTCCTCTCCGCCAGCCTTGGTGGGCTTCTGCCTCTGCTTCCTCCCTGACCAAGTTGAGGCAAAGCAGGGCAACAGCACCCACAGCTCTGCCCAGGCGGGGAAGCCTTCCTTAAAGCTGAAGTCAAAGCCAGACGCTGTATTTCCTGAGTCAGCTTTCTCTTCCGGAGATGGCTACCCCTCCACAGCAAACTGACTCTTTCTGGTATTCCCAAGGCTTGTCCTGGACTCAGGAGGGAAAAGACATCCTGCATCAAAGAAGTGAAAGTCACGCAGTCATGTTCGACTCTCTTTGAGATCCCATGGACTATGGCCTACCAGGCCCCTCTCTCGGTGGGATTCTCCAGGCAAGAATACCGGAGACAGTTGCCATTTCCTTCTCCAGGGGATCTTCCTGACCCAGGGATCAAAACCACATCGCCTGTATTAGCAGGCAGATTCTTTACTTTCTGAGCCTCCAGGGAAGCCCATCCTCCCATCAAATATGAGGCAACAAGACACAGGGCTGGAGGGTGTGTCTGTGTCGGAAACTAGAGACACATTAAGACCAAACTAAAGAAAGACCCACTCCAGTGTTCTTGCCTGGAGAATCCCGGGGACGGGGGAGCCTGGTGGGCTGCCGTCTATGGGGTCGCACAGAGTCGGGCACGACCGAAGCGACTTAGCAGCAGCGCAAAGAAAGACCTCACTGTGCTCCTCCAAGGAAGCAGGTAGGAGAAGAGAGCTTTAAACATTCGTGCTCACTTTTTTTTTTTGGTTCAGTTAAACAATATTACAAAGCCACATCATTCGTGAAACCATGATCTCAAAACTTAGAAGTTCAGTTCAGTTCAGTCGCTCAGTCGTGTCCGACTCTTTGCGACCCCATGAATCGCAGCACGCCAGGCCTCCCTGTCCATCACCAGCTCCCGGACTTCACTGAGACTCACGTCCATCGAGTCGGTGATGCCATCCAGCCATCTCATCCTCTGTCGTCCCCTTCTCCTCCTGCCCCCAATCCCTCCCAGCATCAGAGTCTTTTCCAATGAGTCAACTCTTCGCATGAGGTGGCCAAAGTACTGGACTTTCAGCTTTAGCATCATTCCTTCCAAAGAAATCCCAAGGCTGATCTCCTTCAGAATGGACTGGTTGGATCTCCTTGCAGTCCAAGGGACTCTCAAGAGTCTTCTCCAAATTTATATCTTTATTGGAAACATACATGGGTTAATTTTTTAATATTATTTCTATTTATTTATTTGGCTGTGCCAGGTCTTCCTTGTGGCGTGTGGGTTCTAGTTTCCTGACCAGGGAATCAAATCCAGGGCCTCCTGCATTGGGAGCACAGAATCTTAGCCACCAGACCACCAGGGAAGTCCCTATATGGGTTAATTTAATGTGCTTAAAGGCGGGGTTTGGATAAGAGACAAGGAACTAAAGTCTGAGAGTACAAAAAGAAAAAGAAATATCAAGCACTGCCCAGATTTTACATTTTTCAGGGCTCTGGCCTCCTGAGTTTTCCAGCATCTCAGTCAGACAAGTGGGTGTGGGGTTTTACCATTGGCCAGAAAAAGAGTTACAAATTCACTGGTCAACAGCTTTCTTTGTGAGGCTAAAATGATGCTGCACTTAGAAATGCAAGTTTCCTAATCTTTTCCTAATCTTCATTTCCTAATCTTGGTCCAAGTTTTCATTCATTCAGACGATCGGGGGTTACACGCTACTTAAGGAATACACTCCCCAAGCCTTTGTGCTTTGCTTATTACAGTACTGAGAACAAGAATTCAGAGGAAGGAAACATTGGGAAACAGCTGTTGACCAAATGAGCAAGGGCAGTGCTGATATGTGAACAATACTGGTGGTATCACCTTGTATTTAGAAAGTGTCTTTCTCCAGAAAGGATCACGGTACTGTATAGACATGTATATTTTGTCTTTTATCCTTAGTGATCGAAAAACTAGGTCCATTCTTATTAATGTGTATTTCCATTCTTATTAATGTGTATTAATGTATGGCTATTTCTTATATCTATTTTGGCTGTTTCCATTTGCCATCTTTTAACTGCAATGAATTCCTTCACTGAGCAGTATCTAGAAATTGCATTGACTTTCTTCACCTGTCTAGGGTCCTATTTTCTATATCCTCTTCACCTTTGGGCAGTAACTTCTTTCTGTTTTTGCTATGTTGGTAGCTTCATGTTTTACCGGTCTGAATTCATGTTGGCATGTTCATCTTCATCTTTTTCTTCCTTCCTTCCTTTGTTTCTTTATTTTTGGCTGCATCAGGACCAGTTATAGCACACAAGATCTTTTGTTGAGGATCAAGAGCTTCTCTTCAGTTGTAGTACATGGGTTCTAGAGTGTAGGCTCAGCAGATGCCACGCACAGGCTTAGTTGCAACCCCAAACCCCACATGTGGGATCTTAGTTCCCTGACCAGGGATCCAACTAGCATCCCTTGGGCTGGAAGGCGGATTCTTAACCACTTGACCACCAGGGAAGTTCCTCATCTTGCTTTTTGAATCATCAGAACTTGCCTATAAATTCTGTCCTACAATTCCATGTATCACCACCGAACTTTACCCTCCTGCTGTTGTAACTTATGTAACTCCCTTTTTCACATGGTTATTTTCATGAAAGACGTTCCATCTGCACAGCTATGTAATTATTTTTTAAATAATTATTTTTTAAAACTCCTTGACACTAGGGATACACGCACCAGATGTTCCTGACTTTTCTCTTCCTTCTGCATAATGTAACTTAAGACGTGTCTTTTTCTCCCACCTTCCTGAACGTCACAGGCCAACCATCCCACCATAAGTCTGTGCTGCTCCTTTAGATTCTCTTTGGATGGCTCCTTAAATGCTCCTTCTTTACACATCAATAGAAGAAATCTTTCTCTGAGAACTCATTTTACGCTAAAGTTATTTTATCTGATGAATATTAGTTGGAATCAAAGATCATAGATGCAAAAGGGGGCCCTGATTTTGTATCTTTCCCTCTGCCTTTTTGTTCTCCCTTAGGCAATGCAACTGATCAAAGCCCAAAGAAGTGATGTGTCCCAGGTCACGGCTCTAAGAAATAAGGAAGCAGGAGCTGGATGCCAGCTCCCCAGAGGAGGTGCTGTGGGACTGGGGAGGCAGCTGGCACAGAGACGAGCAGTCTCTGAGTGAGCAATTGGTACTTGCACGGAGAAGTTATCGGCACGCTTTGACTCCAGTCTATAATAGTTGAAGAATATTTTAAAAGACAATTGAAGGGAATTCCCTGGTGGTCAACTGGTTAGAACTCCACTATTCCACTGCAGAGGTTGAGGGTTCGATCCCTGGTAGGGGAGCTGAGATCCTGAAATCTGCACTGCTTGGCCAATTAAAAAAAAAAATTACTGTTGAAAAGCTATGTAGGGATGAGAATTATGGAAGAGTGGGATTATGCTCAGAGACTATTGTTCCAGTCACCTGAGGCTGATTAAAAACCACCCAAGGGGACTTCCCTGCAGGCACAGTGAATGAGTTTGCCCGCCAGTGCAGGGGAGATTGCGGGTTCAATCCCTGCTCTGGGAAGATCCCACATGCTAAGCCCGTGTGCCACAACTACTGAGCCTGTGCTCCAGAGCGCAGGAGCCAAAACCACTGAGTCCATGTACCTCAAGCCCGTTCTCCACAACAGCAGAAGTCACTGCAATGAGAAGACTGCACATTGCAACTAGAGAAAGCCCGCGTGCAGGAATGAAGACCCAGTGCAACCAGAAAGAAATAAAAAATAAACTAAAGAAAAAAACCCCCAAAACTTAGAGCCTTAAAACATCCATATTTTGCTCACAAATCTGCAATCTGAGCAGAGTCCTGCAGGGATGTCTTGTCCCTGCTCTCTCAGGGTCAGCTGGGGTCACTCAAAGTCTAGAGCTAGAACAACCGTCTGAAGGCTCACCCACTTTGGAGTTCCGGAGGACAGAACAGCTGGGGCTCCTCACATGTGGCTCTCCATAGCTATGTGATCTTTGCACATGGACCTTTCATGGCAGCCGTGGGAAAGCCAGACATCCTACCTGTCCCTTCCCAGGGGACACAGCTCAAGAAAGCTGGTAGAAGCTGCACCAACTGTCATGACTCACCTCCAGAAGCCAGGCAGCATCACTTCTGCCCTGTTCTCTCGGTCCAGCATGTACAAAGATCTTCCCAGCCTGAAGAAGAGAGATCACATCCACTCCTGGGCATATATCTGGGCAAAATGATGTTGAAAAAGATACCACATACACTTATGTTCATAGAAGCACTATTTGCAAGAGCCAAGACATGGAACAACCTAAATGTCCATTGATAGATGATTGGATAAAGAAGATGTGATACATAGATACAGTGGAATACTACTCAGCCATGAAAAAGAATGAATAATGCCATTTGCAGCAACACGAATGAACCTAGAGATTATCATACTAAGCAAGTCAGACACAGAAAGACAAACACCATGTAATATCACTTATATGTGGAGTCTAAAATGAGACACAAGTGAATTTATCTCCAAAACAGATATAGACTCACACACATAGAGAACAGATTTGTTGTTGCCAAGGGAAAGGAGGGATGTGGGAGTTATGGAGTGGGACTTTGGGATTAGCAGATGCAAACTGTTATATATAGGATGGATAAACAACAAGGTCCTACTGTATAGCACAGGGAACCCTATTTAATATCCTGTGATAAACCATAATAGCAAAGAATATGAGAAAGAATGTATGCATAGGCATAATGAATCACTTTGCTGTAGAGCAGAAAGTAACACAACATTGTAAATCAACTATACTTCAACAAAATAATAACATTTTTTTTAAAAGGAGGAGAGATTACAAGCTCCATCTCTGGATGGAGAGGTGTCAGCAGTCATGTTGCTGTAAAAAGAGTTCAGGATGAGATGGATATCAGAGCAGGTCTCTCAGGAAAACCCAACCTGCTACAGCTGAAAACCACTGAATCACCAACAAGTGATACACAGAAAGGGACCTGGGAAAGGTCATCATCTGTCATTAATAAAACTCATTCTATAACACACAGCTCAAAGGGCCTTTGCCTTGGAATCGTCTTTACGTCTCTGTGTATGTGTATGTGTGTGCGCGCGCGCGTGTGTGTGCTTCTGCCCTACAGTCAAGGCAGAAGGCATAAACTGTAAATGTCAACCTAGAGAGCAGCTGGGATTGTCTAATGCAATGGCTCTCCAAGGTCATCTGCATCAGAATCATCTGATGAGCCAAGTCTGTTGAACTCCCCCTACCCACACACCCGTTTCTGATTTCACAGGTCTGGGTTGGCCCTGAGAACTTGCATTTCTCAGGGGTCCCAGCCCGATTTGTTGCTGGTGGTCTTGAACCGCATTTTAAGAACCACTCGCCTAAAGGCTTTCAGAGCCGGGCGTGTGTGTGTGTGTGTGTGTGTGTGTGTGTGTGTGTGTGTGTTTGCGTGTGTGTGTGTGTGTGTGTGTTTGCGTGTGTGTGTGTGTGTGTGTGTGTGTGTGTGTGTGTGTGTGTGTACCACTCGCCTAAAGGCCTTCAGA
Source organism: Bos indicus x Bos taurus (assembly GCF_003369695.1). Taxonomy (NCBI): domain Eukaryota; kingdom Metazoa; phylum Chordata; class Mammalia; order Artiodactyla; family Bovidae; genus Bos; species Bos indicus x Bos taurus. The sequence goes on from NC_040102.1 coordinate 35,925,375, forward strand.
GCCGGGGCCGCAGCCCCGGCAGAGACGCGGGAGCCAGAAGGGTGGGGAAGACGACCCTAAAGGTGGAAGCGGCCTGATCTAACTAACACAGTGCACCTCCCTGCCGCCCGGGCTCGGCCAGAGCACACGCGGGTGCCGGTGCCGGGTGGCGCGAAGACTCACGCCGCCAGAGTCCTCAGCTGCGGGGGCCGGGCGCCCCCTGCCGACGGCCCATGGGCTGTGTGAGCTGGGGCCGCACGCCGGACCCTGACAGAGGTGGGCGGGGCGCAGCGGGACCCGCCCCCCGCCGCCTCCATTAGGGAAGGGGCGGGGAAAGCGGGCCGCGGGCACGCAGGCCCCGCCCCCATGGTGGGCGGGGCCTCCTGGCCGTGATTGGACAGCGTCGCTAGTGCGCGGTGACGTTGCACCTGGACGGGAAGTGTCAGAGAGGAGCGCGGGATCTGCGAAGTGAACGCTCTGGTCTGTTTGGGAAGCGGCTCGAGCCAAGCGTTCCGCGGCCGGTTGCTCCTCGGGCTGCTTCCCGCGAGCGTCCTGCCGTCGCTGCCCGCCGATTCGGAGGGCCTCGCAGCCTGCCCCGACCCGGGTGAGCGTTCGCGTAGGCCCACTGGAAGCGCGCTCGCCGCGTGTCTGTGTGTCGGGGGTGGGGGGGGGTATGTGCGCGTGCGTCTGGGGGGAGGCGGTGACCCTATGCCCGCGATGCCAGGAGGGGAGCAGGGAGGAATGTGCTTTCGGAATCCCTGAGGCTCCAAGAAAGCTGAGCGCCGAAGATTTGTTGCTTTTTAAGTGTGGTGTTGGAGAAGAGTCTTGAGAGTCCCTTGGACTCCAAGGAGATCCAACCAGTCCATCCTAAAGAAAATCAGTCCTGAGTGTTCATTGGAAGGACTGATGCTGAAGCTGAAACTCCAATATTCTGGCCACCTGATGCGAAGAGCTGACTCATTCATTTGAAAAGATCCTGATGCTGGAAAGATTGAAGGTGGGAGAAGAAGGGGACGACAGAGGATAAGATGGTTGGATGGCATCACCGACTCAATGGACATGAGTTTGGGTACTCTCCGGGAGTTGGTGATGGACAGGGAGGCCTGGCATGCTGCAGTCCATGGGGTCGCAAAGAATCGGACACGACTGAGCGACTGAACTGACTGAATTGACTGAGGCTCCAAGGATGCGACCACGTCTCCATCACCCATCTTCCTAAGCCTCTGAGTCACTGACCGGCCAGATCATTGTGTCCCCAGCCCTGAGAGGTGCCACGATTAATATTAGAGCCGAAGCCAGCGCAGCCACTGCGGAAAGGACCTCCTCCTGGAAGGCAAACAGATGTGATTGGTGCTCTATTCAGCGAGCACGTGGAAACCCTTATAAGGAGTGAGGGCTTTGAGAAATTGATCCCTGACCTAAGATTTGAAGGAAGAGGCAACGCATTACAAAACCAAAGCCAGTGAACTCTCTGGCCACTGCCAAAGAGCGTCTACAATCCACGTAAACCTCTTTTTCCCAGGTACCATAGTTGCGTGTTCTTGCAAATAAATACAAACACACAGCATAGTATGGGTTCTTTTATTTATTAGGTTCCTGGTTTCAGAGAAGATGGCAGAGGAAGCAGACCTCTTGGGACAGGACTCTGATGGGGACAGTGAGGAGGTGGTCCTGACCCCTGCAGAGCTCATCGACCGGCTGGAGCAGGTAAGCAGCCCACAGGGAATCCCCCTGCTGCAAGCACAGCCTCTTTAGCTAGTCCAGCGCTGCAAATGTCAGGATTCAAGAAATGAGGGGATGGAATTCAAGGCTTCTTAGAAGAGAAGAGACTGTGTCTTACCATCTCCACAGAAGCAGGAAGTATAGGCACAGCCAGATAGAAACTTCATAATGTCGAACACAGAATCCTCAGGTGGGTCCAGTAAAGGTCAGCTTTGGGGACAGTTACAAGAACGGTTCACAAAGCAAGGATCTACTTGGTATTTGTGGGGACTACAGAAGTGCCTGATAGAGACTTAAAAGTTCTAGAAAATGCTAAAACACCTTGAGGAGAAAACTGGTCTCATCCTTCCTTTTCCTCCAGTTTCTTTTGCCAACCATTCTGTACATTTCTACTGCTTGCCTCAGATCACTCCTGGGATGTTTCTCCTTTTAGTCGTAGTCACTGTGGTTTATTGAGTATTGCTCGTGTGTCAGGGTTCTTTATATTTCTGGTCTCATGAAGCCTTGGTGGTTAAAGAGTTCAGACTATCTGTGTTTAAACCCCTCCGTGCCTCTGGCCAGTTTTACAAATGTGGGCAGGTTGTATAGTTTGTGTCCAGCACGCCCTTGACTATAAGGCGGAGGTAATGGTAGTGGCTGCCTCATGGAGTTGTTGTGAGGACTGGGTGACATAACGTGCGTGAAGTACTGAGTGTAGACTGAGGTGTGTGAAGGGCTCACTGAGTGTCAGCCGTGAGCAGTAATGCTCTTCACAACCCCCTGAGGGAGGTACTGTGTTATCTCCGTTCCGCAGATGAGGAAACTGGAGCTTTGCGATGAGAGGTGTAGAGTAACTCGCCAGGGCCACAGACAGCATCAGAGCCAGGAAGTGACCCAGGTCTCTCTGATTCAGTCCACCTGCTGCCTTATTGCTGTCCCTGCAATTGCCCCCTTTCCAGAACTCTCTTGTGTCTGTTACTTTAGGATTCTTCATTCTCCCCTGCCCTACATGCCATTGTGAGTGACAAAACCCAAGGAACGTAATTTTAACCAGTCAGGGAATTACCCTTATTTCTGTTTTGTATATGAGAAACCCTGGAGCAGCCAGGTGAGGCTTTCTAGTTTAATAAAAATCCTGGGGAAGGTCTTATGAAGACTCTTTGTAAGTGTTAATAGAGATTCTATCAGCTTATTTGGGTTGCAATTTCCAAGTTTTAGAAATGTTACATAATCTTCCCCACATCCTAATTCTTATAGATCTCATTAGTGCTGAACCAGTGCTTTCTTATATCTCAATTCTTTGTATATGCATTCTTTTCAAATGTATTAAACAAACAAAAATCCTTGAAAAAATAAATTCTATCACAAACCTTTTTAAGAATCTGGTGAAAACTCTGGCACTTCCTCCCAGAGCAATGCACGTGTACACTCACACAGAATTGTGCATATACTATCTGGAGATTCACAGACACCCTGAAAATTTCAGACCCAGTGAGATATCACTCATACCCATCAGATGGGCAGAAATGAAAAAGGTGAACAGTAGGGAGTGTTGGCAAGAGTGTAGAGCCTTTGGCACACTTGTAAACCCACTCCAGTATTCTTGCTTGGAAAATCCCATGGACAGAGGAGCCTGGCGGGCTGCAGTCCTTGGGGTCGCAAAGAGTCAGACAGGACTGAGCGACTGACGCGTTCCCTTTCATACCACAGTGGATGTGAAACGTGGTACTGTCACTTTAAAAAATAACTTGTCATTTTCTGTTGAAGAAGGCACACATATCCCATGGCCCAATTATTCTCTTCTCAGGTGCATACCTAGAGGAAGGGATATACACATAAAGAGGGGGGAAAAGAGTAGGAAGATGGATAAAAGCTCCTGCCGCCGCAGAGATAGCTCTCAGGAGCATCATGTAGAAGAGCAAACGATGGTTGCTAAGGAAACTGTACAGCTCAGACCCCTGCCAGGCTGCTGTCCAGGGCGGAGCTGGCCAGCATGGCGGCCGCACAGGCCGAGGCTCCGCAAGGGCCCGGATGCTGCCCCCGGTCCTCGGGGACAGCGGGGCCCCAGACCGATGGCTTCTGAGTGTCCTCAGGGCTCCTCGGAAGGCAACCCAAGGACGGTGGATCTGACGGCCTCGGCAGGGGGTGAGCAGGAATTGCACCTGGGGCCTGAGGCTCTCCTGCAGTGATGCCCTGTGGGCGGCCGACCGCCTGGACAGCCGCTGTGTGGGGTGGCCCGACCGGCCACTGGTGAGCACGGCTCTAGGAGCCCGTGTAGGATACTCCTGAATGCTTGTAGAAAAAAAAAGATTTCAAACTTATTGCCTAAAACACAGAGTTTCTCATCTTAACGGTCGTGTGAGTTTGCTAAGGCTGCCTAACAAGTACCGGGGCGGGGCGGCTCCAACAGCAGAAGCGTGTCTTCTGCCTTCTGGAGGCTCCTCTGTCTGAGAGAAGCTCAGGGGCTGACACGCTCGGTCTCCCCTGCGGCCCCGCTCCTGGCCTTGGAGACGACTGTCTCCGTGTCCTCACGTGCTCTTTCCTCCCTGGAGATAATTTCACACAGAGAGTGAACGTCCACGAAGAAGAGAAGGCGCCCACGGACTGACCCTCGAGTCGCTCCGAATCCGCCTCCTACTCTTCTGCAAGGACACCGGCCACATTGGATTAGGGCGCCCCCTAACGACCGCATTTTAACCTCTGGTTTAACCAGTTTGTCCTTCAGCAGCTTAAGGCAGAAAATGAAGATCATGGCATCTGGTCCCATCACTTCATGGCAAATAGATGGGGAAACAGTGTCAGACTTTATTTTTTTGGGCTCCAAAATCACTACAGATGGTGACTGCAGCCATGAAATTAAAAGACACTTACTCCTTGGAAGAAAAGTTATGACCAACCTAGATAGCATACTGAAAAGCAGAGACATTACTTTGCCAACAAAGGTCCGTCTAGTTAAGGCTGTGGTTTTTCCAGTGGTCATGTGTGGACGAGAGAGTTGGACTGTGAAGAAAGCTGAGCGCCGAAGAATTGATGCTTTTGAACTGTGGTGTTGGAGAAGACTCTTGAGAGTCCCTTGGACTGCAAGGAGATCCAACCAGTCCATTCTGAAGGAGATCAGCCCTGGGATTTCTTTGGAAGGAATGATGCTAAAGCTGAAACTCCAGTACTTTGGCCACCTGATGTGAAGAGTTGACTCATTGGAAAAGACTCTGATGCTGGGAGGGATTGGGGGCAAGAGGAGAAGGGGACGACAGAGGATGAGATGGCTGGATGGCATCACTGACTCAATGGACGTGAGTCTGAGTGAAATCCGGGAGTTGGTGATAGACAGGGAGGCCGGGCGTGCTGCAATTCATGGGGTGGCAAAGAGTCGGACACGACTGAGCGACTGAACTGAACTGAACTGAGCTTAAGTCTTGCCCGATTCTTCTCAGGCCTCCTGTCCTTTATCTCCCAGAGTTTGCTCAGAGTCGTGTCCGTTGAGTCAGCAACGCCATCTTAACCTAACTACCTCTTTACAGACCTCATCTCCAAAGACCTTCTGAGGCGCTGGGAGTGAGGACTTTAACATATAAACTGAGCAGTGGAGGCGGGCACATTTCCTCCCAGTAATAGTGACAAACAGACTGTTGTTAAAATTTTTTCAAAGTCATTTCAAACACAGAACTGGATTTTAAAGGACTGAACTTAAACACTAGATTTTCACTAAAAATTTTGACAAGATTTTATTTGGACGTTTTGTACTAGTATAAACTTCCCCTAGTGTTATGTATTTTTATTATCATGATTTCATACTGTACATGAGAAATCTCCCCACATCTCCTCCATTTTGCCCAGCGTACCATACAAACATTGTCTTTTCTTTGAGTGCCCTGTCATGGGAAGGTTGTTAAGCACCGTGTAGAGATACAAACAGATGTAGTGAAATGACAGAAAATTAAACCCTAAATTCAGGTTAATGATCACCTTTGAGGAGGGAGGGAGAGAGGCCAGGGGACTTATAAAAAGATGGTATTCTTTAGTGAAGTTATGTGCACTCAGCTGTTTACCGCTGTTTTTCATTTTATGTATTTCATAAATTTTTTTTTTACCTATTCAGTGTATATTAAAGTCAGTTAAAAGAAAAACTCCTGCTGTAAGTCCTTACTGACAGTTTGATCTTTTCTCATTCATTATGCTGCTTGAAAATACAGACCCTCTTTCTGGTTAGTTTTATATATCTGCAAACTATTCCAGAAGCCTAAACACCTGAAAAACAAAAAAGAAAAAATTTTGCTGTAGTAGCAATAGCCAGTATTTAATAATGCTTCTGGATGGTGATGACTGGAGAAACAGAGGCTGAGGGTGTCAAAATGGATAAATGGAGCTTGCCTGGCCTGTAATTCTGAGCTATGCTAAAACTAAATTTTCTGTGATTGAAAGATAAGTGCGGGTTCCTCAGCCCCCTGCGGGTATTTCAGTTCCCTAAGCCTTGGTGGTTTTTGAAGTGTATCAAGCATCTGGGCCTGAGTCATAAATTAGGGATTTAACCTCTTGTTCCACAACTGCGTAACAGATGAGTTTCCATTTTCATCTGTGATCCTTTGTACTCTTATGCAGTTAGCAAATAACATAAAAGGATACCTGAATCCGTTTCCTCTCAGATATTGTAGTGATAAGTGAAAAAGTATTTGTAAAGTGCACCAAGCTTCAGGAAGGAAGAGATGGGAGGTTTGTAGAGCTCATCTTCATCTTTCAGGATGGAAGGGTGCTAGTGCCCCCTGGTGGGCAATGTCGGGTATAGACCTGTGGACACCACGTGGGGTTCCTCTCAGCTGTAAGTGTGCTAGGGACACAGGCTTCCCACTAAAGGAAATAAAGAAGCCGTCATTAAACATAACTTGTCTTCAAAGCACTCCCAGTATTTCTAACTGGTCGTTTTCTTTGCTGAGGTCGCTGTGATTTTAGGGGTATGTGCTGACTCACAGGGTTATTTTGCTCCATGGTGAGTAATGCTCTGTTTTGGCTTTGTCTCTTAGGCTTGGATGAATGAAAAGTTTGCCCCTGAGCTGCTGGAAAACAAGTCTGAAATCGTAGAATGTGTCATGGAGCAGCTGGAACACATGGTAAGCAGTGCCTGCCTCAGGGTCCAAAGGAGAGACCCTTAGGAGGTGTTTGAGTGCAGTGAAAGTCTGAGAGCAAATCTGTTTTGTTGGGTCCAGCCTAGTTTGGGGTTTTTTGTTTTTTAGTTTTTTTAATGTTAAATTCCTTATCTATGCTTACAAAGCCTGGGAGCTCCTGGGAACATCTGGACGTCAGCTTCCCATGATACCCCAGGGGTGTCAGCTTCTGAAAACCTGTTCTCAGCCTTCCCGCGTTTGTGCATGAGAACAGCTGACAAGTGCAGGGCAGGGGCCACCCCTCCCAGCATGCCCCCCAGGCCGCCGGCCCCTGGGTGCCCTCCTCTCTACGTTCCTTACCAGCCTGGCCCTGTAGCCTCTAAGTGTGTTGTTGCTTAACCACAAAGTCGTATCCGACTCTCTTGTGACCCCGTGGACTGTAGCCCGCCAGGCTCCTCTGTCCGTGGGAGTGGGTTGCCATTTCCTTCTCCAGGACATCTTCCCAACCCAAGGGTCGAACCCACGTCTCCTGCATTGGCAGGCAGATTCTTTACCACTGCCACACCAGGGAAGCCCCCTGAGTATGTGGTCCTCGGCTTAGATGAGCCAGTTTCAGCCACTACCAGCCCCAGGCTAGCTTTAAAACGTTGGTATTTTACAGGTTCTCAACTGGTGTTTTCACATTGCTTTTAAGACCCGTTAGACATTTCTTACCTGCTGTATTATCTAGTTTACACTTGGGTTGGAGTTCTTCGGGTTGGAGTTCTTCTGACTGACCAAATTCAGATTCTATTGAAATGGTCTTTTTCTAAAAGTGAATGAGTACTGCTTGCACTGTGTCATGAGCTTGTGGTCACGTATTGTTTGTATAATTAAGAGATGAGAAGAAGATGAGAGCTCTTACACAGGGAGTGTTTTGTCCTCCTCTGACCTCAGTGTAGCCTCTGAGTCCTCGGTGTTGCCAATGATGACAGTCCTCGCGGACCGCAGGCAGATTGAACAAAAAAACGTTCTTAGTCTTTGGCTCTCGTTTTTTTTTTTTTTTTTTCTTTACAAACTTCTTTTTCTCTCTGAACAGGAAGAAAATCTCAAGAGGGCCAAGAAGGGGGACCTGAAGGTCAGCATCCATCAGATGGAGATGGAGCGGATCCGCTTTGTCCTGAGCAGCTACCTGCGCTGTCGGCTCATGAAGGTCGGGGAGACTGTCGTGGGGGCTGAGGGTCCTGGGTGGGGGCTGGGAGCGTCCCGGGCCTGGAAGCACTCCCCAGGCCCCACATCAGGGGAGCCAGAGTCAAGAGGGCGACAGATTGTCCTGGAGGAGCAGACGAAAGGCGCGGGTGGCCGTCGGCCTCCTCCTCCGGGGACACTTTCAGTCTGCCTGCTGCGAGAATGGCGCCCCCTGGAGTGACCGCGGGGCAGTGCTGAGGGTGGAGGTGTTGGAAGGGGCTGAACAGACTACTGACCAGAGGGGACCTCGTCTTGAGAAGTGTTTTGCGTGTCGTTCAGGCAGTGTCATGTGGACCGTGATAATGACATGCAGCTGTATCTGACTTATAAAAACAGAACTGCAAAAATTCTTACTCAGTGTTTTGTATGATGTCTGTTTTAACCCTGGGAGGTTCTTACCTCCTTGAAGATTCTTCTCATTTGGTTCCACTTGTCCTCTTAGTTACGACAAAGCAAATACGGCTGATTCTTGACCAGCATAGGTGTGAAGCGCACAGGTCCACTGATACACGGATCTTTTCAGTAAATATGTGCTATAAACGTGGTCCACGGTTGAGGCATCTGCAGGTGCAGAGCCTTGGATACGGAGCACCAACTGCAAAGTTATTCAAGGAGTTGGGGTCGAAGGTGTGGTTCCCCCAAACCCCCTGTTGTTCAGGGATCACCATGATCCCCGATGTACCATCTTCCATGTGCGGTCACTTCCAATTCTGAGGACCGCTCACAAAGGCTCATCAGAGTCCTCTCAGTTAAACATTTCAGCCATTTATTTCCCTTAACTCTCCTGATCTCTTCCCTAAAACATTTGTCAGTATTCTCCTTAAATTATCCCACCTGTAACAGAACATGGAATTCCTCTTGTCATTTGGTCACTTGTGTGAAAAGCAGGATGGTCACTTCCCTTCTCCTGGACATCAGACTGGGAGTAATGCCACCCGGGGTTGCATGGCGTCTCTGATGGTGACAGCCTGGGTTCATTCTGCACTTACCATGAGTGCCAGCCTCTTATGTAATTTTTCAGCTGTCATGATTATTACCCCTTCCTGTCACTGTCCTATATTTGCATGGCTTGATTTTTGATCCTTCCATGTAGAGCTCAAAACTTGTCCCTCTTAAGCTTCTCCTTATTAAGCTGGGCAGTTCCCTGGTCTCTGGATCTCGATCTCGTCACCTAGTTTATTCGTTATCTCCGCAAGTTTGATGAGTGTGTCATCAGAGGTCTTACGTGGCTCGTTAATAGGACTGGGCCAGAGTCAGACATGGGTCCCCTGGGCCTTCCCCGTGGGTCAGCATCCGTCACTGAACCGGTGTTGAGTTGTCTATGAGTCTCTAGCCTGTACTGTCACCGGTCTCCCCACCCCTGCTCCAGCTTGTCCACAAAGGCATCAGAGACAGTACCGCCTGTTTGGAACAAATTGAGACACACAGCCTGCCTCTGCCCACCTTCAGCTACCAGGCCGCTCAGTTTTCTGTGTGTGTGGTTGGGTGAATCCTCTTCACGGTCACCAGTCACTTTCCTATGAGTTCACAAACTATCTTTTCCAGTATTTATTCAAATACAATAACACGTACGACCTGAAGGACCCTGATCTGTGTTGACGATCCCCCTCCTCCTTTGTATATTTGAAAATCAGGAAACGTGCCTGCCTCTTATCTTTCCCACCCCTTCTGAGCTCAGTGACTGAGATTCTGAAATGGTAAGCATTCTAGTGCAGCAGCAATGACAGTCCACATGAAGACGGGAGACACACTTAGGCCCCGTACACATGTGAATTTAACTCCTCCTACAAGACAGTGGTTCTGAGCTGGAAGACCTCACCCCTTTGAGGATAAATGCTGCCTTCCCTCGGCCTCCAGCTCCTCCTCTTGCAAAAGGCATTTCCCTGGCCCAGGTGATCTTGACAGCCTTGACCCCAAACAAGAGACTGCCCTTCTGGTTCCTGACCACGCAGCTCTCTGCAGCTTTTAGCTTTGTTGTCCTGTTTTCTGGTAGTTCTTAGCGTTTTCCAAGCCTCACCCATTTGTGGACTTTATCCTTGCCAGTGATACTCTCTGATTCGAGCGTCACTCCTCTGCAGCTCGTATGTTCTGTGTCTGTCTGTCCCGCCCCTGTGTCTGCTTCGTCTCGCAGAAGGACAGCTGTACAGCTACACGGAAATGCTGGCTGCAGCCCCATCCTGCCTCTTAAACTCCATTTCCGCTTGTCTCTCCAGAGTTTCCTTCATGAAACCCTTTCACCCTTTTTAAACTGTCTTGCTTTTTCAAGCCCTGGTCTTCCCTCCGAATTCTCTGAAACCTGCCTTCTTGAAGTGTGGCAGGTAGGTCTTATGATTAGCAAGAGGCTCAACCATGAAGACCCACCTTTTTTTTTTTTTCCTGTTTTTGGCCGCACGTGGTATGCAGGATCCTAGTTCCCCGACCAGGGATTGAACCTGTGCCCCTTGCAGTGGAAGCAGGAGTCTTAACCGGTGGACCACCAGGGAAGTCCCAAGTCTTGCCTTATTTATTACTTATTTTTGACTCTGCTGGTTCTTCACTGCTGTGCAGGCTGCTCTCTAGTCGTGGAGACTGGGGGCTGCTCTCTAGTTGCGGTTCGAGGTTCTTGTTGCAGTGGCCTCTGTTGTCACAGAGCACGGGCTCTAAGACTTGAGAGTTTCAGTAGCCAGCTCAGTAGTTGCAGCTCCCAGGCTCTAGAGCCACAAGCTCAACAGTTGTGGCACCCGGGCTTAGCTGCCCCGCGGCATGTGGGATCTTCCTGGACCAGGGATCGAACTTGTGTCTCCTGAGTTTTGGCAGGCAGATTCTTTACCACTGAACCACCAGAGAAGCCCAAGACTCACCGTTTTTAAAGTCACTTTCTAGATTAACCCCCGCCTGTCTCAGGAGACTTGTCTGTGTGCCGCTGGAATCAGACAAGACGTTTGATGACCCACTTTGTCAAACTAACTGATGGCGTGAAGCGTTGACAGGTGTTTCCTGTCCCGCAGATAGAGAAGTTTTTCCCTCACACCCTTGAAAAGGAGAAGACCCGCCGAGAGGAGGAGCCTCCCATCCTTTCTCCAGAGGAGTTTGTCTTTGCCAAAGAGTGAGCCGGCGCGGACCCGCCTTTATCCCCCTGGGCGTGGAGCGTGGGTTGCGTGGTTGCGTCCCCGAGGCCGGTGGCAGGGCCCCTGTTGTGGGTCTGGGGGCCCCGGCGGCTCCGCCGGGTGTGTCGTCACGGCGTTGGGTGTGTGTGTTTCAGGTTCCTGGCTAACACAGAGACCTATCTGAAGGACACGGCCTTAAAGCACATGCCTCCCAATCTACAGAAGGTGGATCTCTTGAGGACAGGTGAGCAGAACACTCGCTTCACTCTCTTCCCTCGAACGAAGGAAAATAAATATGTAGACAGATGAGCAGAAAAGAGACAGAGGGGAAGGGTTCTGGGTTAAAAACCAAGAATCGTTAAAAGCAGGTACCAGGGTAGCCGTTTGTAGCCATTTGAGCATCACTTTTGTCTTCTTCTGGTTCGGAGGAAATTCTCCAAATGTAGACTCAGCCTCGTGGTATATTCAGTTACCTCCTGGGCATCCACGCTGTGCTGGGCTCTTTTGGGCATGGAAGCAGCCAAGGTCTCTGTTTTCTGGGCGGGGGTGAGGTGGGTGGGAGGGGCAGCCTCTCCTTCACAGATTCCAGGCTGTGCAGGGCCTGTCTCCCCACTCTGGGGATGGGGGGGATGTTGGCTAGGAGGCCTCCAGGGTGTCCCTCAGGGCTCCTGATCTTTATTTGTGAGCAATTTCCAGGCTAAGGAAAGGGGAACAGAACTGAGGTGGAAAGAGAAGAGGCACAGCCATCACCCCCTCACTCAGTCCCCCCAAGAGTCTGCTGAGCAGAGGGGCAGGGGTCCTGGGGGTAACTCCTGAGGTCAGCTCAGCCAGCGGGGGCCCTGGCACGTAGGCTCCAGTCCACACCTCATCTTTGCCAGCTCCCTGTCTCCGTGCAGGACCTCCCAGGGGGCCTGGAGTCCAGGCCCACAAACTGAGGCTAGGACAGCCCACCTTGAATGTTCCCCCCCAATTACGTCTCTCCCCGACCCAGTCTGGGGGCCACGCTGTGAACCCTGCTGCAGGGGGCCGGCGACTTAGCTCTGGCTGCCATACTCAGTTCTGTCTGAACAGCAGGCATGGATTCTTGTGTAGATCCAGAGGCCAGAGTCGATGGTCAAGCGTGCTGACAGCATGGGGCCCCCCAGGCATCTCCCCTTGGCCTGCCACACACACACACTCCAGTGTCCGTCCCGCTTCTTATCGGGACACCAGTCAGATTGGATTAGGGCCCCACCCTAATGGCTTCATTTTAGCCCTTTAAAGGCCATGTCTCCAAATCTGTTCTGTCCTGAAGTTCTGGGGCTCAGGGCTTCAACATGTAAATTTGGGGGGACACAATTCCAGGAGCAAGCCCAGCCCAAGCAGGGTTTGTGGAACTCTGAACTGGTCATTTTGGAGAACCTGCCTGAGGGACACAGAAGGCCCACTCCCTGTCCAGTTCAGCCTCTTTGTCTGCACATATGAGTAGAGTGGGGGCCACGAACCTCATCCCTGCCCAGCACTATCTGTCGTGTCCACTGGGTTCAAGCAGCTGGGAACCACCGATGGGCCTGTGTCGATTCCTGAGCTGGCCCAGGCCTTGCCTTCTACTTGTTGCTGGTCAGCACCTCCTGACACTCAAGCGTTGCTTGTCTTAGGTCCCTTCCAAGGACCAGAGCCAGGCTCCCAGGACTGGAGCTGTGCAGGGGGCAGCCTGCCCTGGGCAGATCAGAGCCTGGCTCACTCAGCCCAGATGCCCTGAGTCCCCCTCAGGCCCCTGGAGCATGGAAACCCTGCTGGCAGGGTCAGGGAAGGTTGTTGTAACCTAACATCCTTTGAGGGTTTCCTCGAATCAGCAGCTGCCCAGTGGGCCCAGCTGACTCTGCTGATGTTGGAGTCTCTGGAGGTCCAGAACCCGGGAGCAGCCCAGGGGACTTGTGCCTGACTTTTGCAGCCAGTTATCCTCAGCCTTCTCAGTGGACAGGGAACCATGGGCAGCCCCACACCTGAGCTGGGCCCTGAACACTGAGTGGTCCAGCAGGTTCTCTGGACCCCACTGGGTGGTGGGGCTCTCTGCTGGCAGTGCAGGGCTGGAGGAGCAGCCGGCTCTGGGCTCTTCCTGACGAGGTGTGGCTGGTGGAGGAGGAGGGGAACCAGCCTAACCTATGATCAATGGAGGGACATGGAGGGCAGCTTCCAGCAGTGGCCTGGGTTCCTCAGCCTGACGTCCAAGGCCATCACCGTGTGACCCCATCTCCCTGACATCCCAGCCTCCCGCCCTCTCCACAGATCTGTTTTCTGGCTCCGTTCTCATGCTGTGTCCTCCTGAGACTCTCAGGCATATTTCTCTCCAGTGGTCCTTACTCCTTCCTCCCAGGCTTCCACTTATCTTAAGACCTCTCCACTTGTCCAGCGAGCGGGTGCTGAGTGAGACCTTGCAGGAAGTAGGCTGTTTCTAGAAGGAGCCCAGATCTCTCCTCAAATCCATGCAACAACCGCCCCTCCACCATGCTTTCTATCAAGGGTCCCTTCGTGACTGAGGCAGTTAATCTCAGCAGCTCTTCCCTCTTGCTCTTATTAGCTGAGCATTTGTGATGACGTTACCATTCTTCTGGCAGTTCCCAAACCAGACCTAGACGCATACGTGTTTCTGAGAGTGAAAGAGCGGCAAGAAAACATCCTGGTGGAACCAGAAAACGACGAGCAGAGGTGAGTGATGCCTGCGCTGCGGACGGTGGGAAGCAGTCCCACCAGGGCTGCCACTGAGCTGGGTGGGTACAGAGTTCCCTTCCTTTTCCAGGGACTACGTGATCGACCTGGAGGAGGGCTCACAGCACTTGATGCGATACAGAACCGTCGCACCCCTGGTCGCTTCTGGGGCCATACAGCTAATTTAAAACCGGAAATAACTAACTGACAAATGAGGCCATGGGACCTTAGAAGACACATTTTTGGAAACCCTGCATGCCACCCCGTGCCAAGGACAGCAGTGATCTCGGCGGTGCCGCGGGTCCCTGGGCCATGGAGATCTGCTCAGAGCAGCCCCCTTACTCATCCTCAGCTCTGCCACTCCAGCCAGAATCAGCAGATGATGGTGCAGCTGTGCTGATCTTGCTGCCGGAGTCACTGAAACCCCCTTGGTGGTGATGTTTGAACTGAGGAAAGTGAGGCCGGGGCAGTTCACAGAAAGCCATCACTGTCTGTGATGAGGGGACCCGTGGGCCCGACCCGACAGCAGCAGGAGCATGTGCTCAGCCCTCCTGGCAGGAAGAGTGTAAATAGCTCCAACCGCCTGGCCGCCCTTTGTGGAAGTCACTGACTCGTGTAAACTCACCTTCTGGAACCTCTCCTCTTGGACTTAAAGCTAACCTGTGTCACGCTTAGCTGAGCCTCACAACCCAACCAATAAACTATTATTAGATCTGGGTTTTGTGGCAGAAGGAGCCGTGGGCAGTTCCCAGCGTGTGGTCTGATGAGGTGCATCCAAGCCGCAGCCTCCGCAGGCCAGCCTGCGGGCCACCTGCCGGCCTGGACCTGGTCAGAGCGGCAGCCGCGCTTCTGCAACCCGCGTTCACTTTCTCCAGGGAAATGGACAGAATGAAACTCAGCGAACGGGCAGTGTCACCCAGGGAGGGATGTACAGACAGCAGATGAATTGTCTTCCCTTGAAACATGATGCAGAGGAACTGGGTTCCAGCCTTTCTTGCTCCCCAGGAAGGCAGGTTCCCATCTACACAATGTAGCCTCGTAGAGTAACCAGTGCGATGTTGCTGCCATTTCCAAGAGAAGACATTCAAGTGAAAGCAGGGGGGAGTGTTTTTTATTCGTTAGTAAAAGCATTTTATATCTCATGCAGTACTTCATTTTCTCCAGAGCATTCTCACCCTTCTCAGCCATTCATTGAAAAACGTTCAGTGAGCAGAGCATGCCGGGTACAGTCCAGTGTGCTGGGGTTCCACCCAGATGAGAGGTTCACTGATTCTGCTAGGTGGGAGCAGTGCCTCATGGAGAATCAGAATAGGGGCTCACCAGCATGCTTAGAGGGGGTGCTCTGAGGGGCTCTCACTAATTTCAGCTAATCTCACTCAGTTAGGCTGAGGTTTGAATAACAAGAAGGGGCCAGAGACAGAGCTCAGAGGGAAGGGCTTGCCAGGCAAAGAAAAGGTAGCTTGTGCAAAGGCCCTGTGGCAGAAATGAATTCTGCTGCAGTCAGTGAGGCTGGAAGGCAGTGGCACAGTGGAAAGGGTGCACGTGAGGTCTGCGAGGCGGTCTGGGCCCAGATCACTTCCTGCTTTGGGAGCAAGGACCCCCTGGTCATCCAGCACCCTCAGAAGCAGGCAGGGCTGCTGGTGCGGTGCTGTGCTTAGTCGCTCAGTCGTGTCTGACTCTCTGCAACCCCGTGGACTGTAGCCCACCAGGCTCCTCTGTCCATGGGGATTCTCCAGGCAAGAATACCGGAGTGGGTTGTCATGCCCTCCTCCTCTAGGGGCTCTTCCCAATCCAAGGCTCCAACCATGCCTCCCACATTGCAGGCAGATTCTGTACTGTCTGAGCCTCCAGGGAATAGAGGGAAAAGACGGTTAGCATCTGGCACTGAGTCTGCACCCAGGTCTCCTTCCTCGGGGTCGCCTGCGTGCTCCTGTCCCACCGCTTCCGCTGCTCTGGAGAGGAGAGGACGGAGCTGTGTCGTGTCACCCACTCCTTCCCGCGGTGCCAGGCACACATGGGATGGGCACAGCATGCGTTGCTTCACTTCCTAGGTCACCTGTTCAAAGGAAGACTGGTTTAGATGAGTCATTTCAAAATAAAGGGGAAGTTGAATTTCAAAACCAAGTATAGGGAATCGGTGTGATTTAGTGTGACATTGTCTCTAACGTTTTCAACGTGTGGGGAGCATCTTGCTTTATAGGTAACAGTGCGTCACTGGAAGTGTGACGGGACACCAATTCAGGTAACGGCGTCACACTCTATTACAAGCTTGTCGCCAGCCAGGTCCCTGAGAAGTGCTTGCAGGTCCCTGTCTGAGTTTTCCAGCTGCAGCAAAAGCACGTATCAGCTGTGACCTTGCAGCAAGACCCCGGCTATGTTCACTCTGCCCAACTACAGGCTTCCACGCCGCCCTGCACACCCCCGCTGCCTCTGTGAGGGACACGAGTTGACCGTGAAGCTTTCAAGGGGAACTGTTGAATAACAGTGTTATTCACCAGTACTTCAGAAAGATATCCTACGGTATCACCTATATGTGAGATCTAAAAAAAAAAAAAAAAAACTTATTTCCAAAACAGAAATAGACCCACAGGCATAGAAAACACAGGCTACTGAAGGGTAAAGAGAGGTGGGAGAAGTGATAAATTAGGAGGTTGGTAGTAACATATGCTGGGAGGGATTGGGGGCAGGAGGAGAAGGGGACGATAGAGGATAAGATGGCTGGATGCCATCACTGACTCGATGGACGTGAGTCTGAGTGAACTCCGGGAGTTGGTGATGGACAGGGAGGCCTGGCGTGCTGCCATTCATGGGGTCACAAAGAGTCAGACGCGACTGAGCAACTGAACTGAACTGAAGTAACATATGCTTATTACTGTATATAAAACAGATAACCAACAAGGACTGACTATACAGCACAGGGAACTATACTCAATATTTTGTAGTAGCCTATTAGGGAAAAGAATCTGAAGAATGTGTACATGTATAACATATACACACACACACATATATATAACTGAATTGTCGTGCTTGTACACCTGAAACTAGCGCAGTATTGTAAATCAACTATTTCAATTAAAAAATACTTCATGTAATCTCCAGTTCAGTTCAGTTCAGTCGCTCAGTCGTGTCCAACTCTTTGCGACCCCATGAATTGCAGCACGCCAGGCCTCCCTGTCCATCACCAACTCCCGGAGTTCACCCGGACTCAAGTCCATCGAGTCAGTGATGCCATCCAGCCATCTCATCCTCTGTCGTCCCCTTCTCCTCCTGCCCCCAATCCCTCCCAGCATCAGAGTCTTTTCCAATGAGTCAACTCTTCGCATGAGGTGGCCAAAGTACTGGAATATTAAGTGATTTATAATGGGAGGCTAAACATTCCAAACATTTGGAATTGTTGAAAATTGATTTTTTTTTGTATTATGATAAAATACATATAGTTGCCATCTTAACCATTTTTAAGTGCACAGTTCAGGGATATTAAATATATTCACCTTGTTGGTATCTATCACCACTCTCCATGCCTGTGACTTTTCATCTTGTAAAACTGAAACTCTACCCGTTAAATAGTAACTCTTTGCCCCCAGTCCTTGGAAACCACCCTGCTGCCTTGTCTTTATGGTTTTGACTACTCTAATTACCATGTGATGACAGAGGATGAGATGGCTGGATGGCATCACCGACTCGATGGACGTGAGTCTGAGTGAACTCCGGGAGTTGGTGATGGACAGGGAGGCCTGGCGTGCTGCAATTCACGGGGTCGCAAAGAGTCGGACACGACTGAGCCACTGAACTGAACTGAGCTGAACTGAATTACCATGTTAAGTGGAAGCAAATAGTTTGTCTTTCTGCGACAAGTTTGTCTTTTTGTCTTGGCTTCTTTCCCTTAGCATAATTTCCCCAAGGTTCATCCAGTTTGTGGCACATGTTGGAAATTCTTTCCTTTTCAAGGCTGAATAATACTCCCTTGTATGGATAGACCATCCATCTGTCAGTGGGCCCTTGGGTTGCTTCCACATTTCAGCTGTTGTGAGTAATGCTGCTGAGAGCATGGATGTGCAAATATCAATATCAGAAGTAGAATTCCTGGGTCATAATGTAATTCTGTTGTTAATTTTTTGAGGAGCCACCACACTCTTCCACAGCAGCTCTACCATTTTGCAAGGTCTCCAGTTTCTCTGCATCCTTGCCTATGCTTGTTTTCTATTTTTTTTTTTTTAAATAGTAACCATCCTAATGAATATGGAGTTATATCACTGTAATTTTGCGTTTCTCCAGTGATTCAACATCTTCTATGTGCTTATTGGCTCTTCCTATATCTTCTTTGGAGAAATGTCAAGTGCTTTGTGGCTTTTTTAATTGGGTTGTTTTCATTGATATTGAGTTTTAGGAGTTCAGTATATGTTCTGGATGTTAATCCCTTACCAGATATATGATTTACCAATGCTTTCTTTCATTCTGTGGGTTGCCTCTTTACTCTTTGGATAGTATCTTTTATGCACAATTCTTTAAATTTTGTTCCTCTTTTTCAAGATTCTTTGGTTATGTGGGCTCTTTGAAATTCCATATGAATCTTAAAAGGAGAGATTTTAG
Source organism: Bos indicus x Bos taurus (assembly GCF_003369695.1). Lineage (NCBI taxonomy): Eukaryota > Metazoa > Chordata > Mammalia > Artiodactyla > Bovidae > Bos > Bos indicus x Bos taurus. The sequence goes on from NC_040102.1 coordinate 35,943,745, forward strand.
GATGGGTTTTTTCTCTTTCTACAAAACATTTTTATAGAGATTGCTTTGAATCTGTAGATCTCTGGGTAGTATTAACATTTTATCAATATTCTCTCTTCTGGCTCATGAACATGCAATGTGTTTTCATTGATTTATGTCTTCTTTTCTTTCTTTCAGCAGTGTCTTGCTGTTTTCATTGTACAAGTCTTTTACCGTCTCAGTTAATTCCTAGATATTTTAGTCTTTTTGATGCTATTGCAAATGGAACTGTTTTCATAATTTCCTTTTCAGATTGTTCATGTATAGAAATGCAATTGGATTTTGTGTGTTGACTTTCTGTCTTGCCACTTTGCTGAATTCATGTTTTAGTTCTAACAACTTTTTTGTGGAGTCTCTAGGGTTTTCTATATATGAGGTCATATCATCTGCAAACATAATTTTATTTGGTGGTAGCGGTGGTGGTTTAGTCACTAAGTCATGTCCAACTCTTACAACTCCATGAACTATAGCCCACTAGGCTCCTCTGTCCATGGGATTCTCCAGGCAAGAATACTGGGGTGGGTTGCCATTCCCTTCTCCAGGGGATCTTCCCAACCCAGGGATTGAACCTGTTTCTGCTGCATTGCAGGCAGATTCTTTACTGACTGAGCCACCAGGGAAGCCTAATTTTACTTAGTCCTTTCCAATTTGAATACCCTTTATTTTCCTTGCCTAAAGGCTCTGGCTAGAACTTCCTGTACTATGGTGAAGAAGTGAAGCCGGGCATTCTGATCTTAGATGAAAAGCTTTCAGTCCTTCACTGTTGAATGTGATGTTTGGTGTGGGTTTTTACATATGGCTTTTATTATATGGGGCTGGTTTCCTTCTCTTCTCATTTTGTTGAGTGGTTTTACTATGAAAGAGTGTTGATTTTTGCCCAATGCTTTTTATACATCAATTGATAAGAGGTTTTGTTTTTTCCTTCACTTGCTATTATAATAATTGTAAAGTTATTACATTGATAGTTTTCCTATGTTGAGCCATCCTTGCATTCTAAGAATAAATTTCACTTAATTGTGGTGTTTAATCCTTTTAATATGCTGTTGAGTTCAGTTTGCTAGTATTTTTTGAGAATTTTTGCATCAATGTTCATAAGGGATGTTGGTCTGTTGTTTCCTTTCTTCTTCTATTATTAAACTATAGTTCATTTACAATGTTGTGTTAATTTCTGCTGTACAGCAATGTGACTCAGTTGTGCACATATCTACATTCTTTTTTGTATTCTTTTCCATTATGGTTTATCCCAGGATATTGAGTATAGATCCCTGTGCTATAGTTTTCTTGTAGTGTCTTTGTCTGGCTTTGGTATAGGGTTATGCTGGCCTCATAGAATGAGTTAAGTTTTTTGGAAAAGTTTGAGAAGGATTGGCATTAGTTCTTTATCTGTTTGGTAGACTTCACAATGAAACCATCAAGTCCGTGGCTGTATTTGGTTGGGAGATGCTTGATTCAGTCCCCTCAGTCGGTATAAAATCTATGCATATTTTCTGCTTCTTTCTGATTTAGTCTTGTGGTTTGTGTTTCTAGGAATTTGTTTTTATTTCATCTAGATCGTCAAATTTTAGGCACACAATTATTCATAGAACTCTTAAAATTCTTTTTATTTCAGTAGAATCTGTAGTCACGTCCCCACTTTCATTTCTGACTTTAGTAATTTGAGTCCTCGCCCTTTTTTTCTTAGTCCATCAAGGTGCAGTTTTGTCCATTTTTTGATCTTTCTGAAGAACTGATTTTTGGGTTCATTGATTTTTCTCTATCGTTTTTCTCGTCTCTATTTTGTTTTTCTCTGCTCTAGACCTAATCATTTCCTTCTTTCTGCTGACTTTGGGTTTAGTTTGTTCTCTTTTTTCTAGCTCCTTAAGTTATAAAGTTACTTTGTTGATTCTCTTTCTTGTTTTTTAGTGTGAGCATTTATCGCTATAAATTGCCCCTCTTAGCAACCCACTCCAGTATTCTTGCCTAGAGAATCCCATGGACAGAGGAGCCTGGTGGGCTGCTGTCCATGGGGTTGCGAAGAGTCGGACACGACTGAAGTGACTTAGCAGCAGCAGCAGCAGCAGCAGCAGCAGCAGCAGCAGTACTTTATGAACCACAGGTTTTGGTGTGCTGTGTTTTTCTTTTCATTTGTGTCTAAGTATTTTTTTAAATTTTCCTTGTGACTTCTCTGAGCTGTTGTTTGTTGAAAGGTGTATTATTTAACTTCCATAATTTTGTGAACTTTTAAATTTTACTTTTGCTATTGATTTCCAACTTTACCCTGTTGTGGCCAGAGGAGATACTTTGTATGTTATTTGTCTTTTAAAATTCATTGACACTTATTAATTTGTGGCCTAATATATGGTTTGTTCTAGAAAATGCCCCTGTGCACCTAAGAAGAAAGCGGATGCTGTTGTTGTTGGGTGGAGTCTTCTGTATACGTCTGTAGATCTAGGTGGTTTTCTATAAATCCTCCGTTTTCTTATTTTCTGTTTGTTCTGCCCATTATTGTGAGTGGATATTGGTGTCTTTGGGCTTCCCTGGTAGCTTAGCTGGTAAAGAATACTTCTACAATGGAGGAGACCCTGATTCAATTCCTGGGTCAGAAAGATCCCCTGGAGAAGGGATAGGCTACCCCCTCCAGTATTCATGGGCTTCCCTGGTGGCTCAGGTGGTAAAGAATCCGCCTGCAATGTGGGAGACCTGGGTTCAATCCCTGGGCTGGGAAGGTCACCTGGAGGAAGACATGGCAACCGACTCCAGTATTCTCGCCTGGAGAATCCCATGGACAGAGGAGCCTGTCCGGGCTACGGTCCATGGGGTCACAAAGAGTTGGACCCAACTGAGCAACTAAGCACAGCGCAGCACATTGGTGTCTTCACCACCAAGCTTGCTACTTGGCATGCACGCACCATCCTAATGACATACCATCAAAATGTATACAGCAAAAACTGACAGAGTTGAAGAGAGAAACAGACAAAAAAGAGTTAAAGACACGAGTGTGCATGCGTGCTAAGTTGCTTCAGTCGTGTCTGACCTGGAAACCATATAGACTGTAGCCTGCCAGGCTCCTCTGTCCATGGAATTCTCCAGGCCAGAATACTGGAGTGGGTAGCTGTTCCCTTCTCCAGGGCCTCTTCCCAACCCAGGGATCAAACCCAGATCTTCCGCACTGCAGGCCGATTCTTTACCAGCTAAGCCACCAGGGAAGCCCAGAATACTAGAGTGGGTTGCCATTCCCTTCTCCAGGGAATCCTTACAACCCAGGGATCAAACCTATGTCTCTTCTGTCTCCTTCATTGGCAGGCAGGTTCTTTACCACTTACGCCACGTGGCAAGCCCTTCATTAGGGTAGTAAGTGTTTATAATCGCTATATCTTATTGCTTATGAGATTTCCCCGGTGGCTCTTGCTTATAATTGTTGTACCTTCTTTTACTAATATATAATGTCCTTTGTTTTGTAAACTTTTTTAACTTAAAGTCTGTTTTGTCTGATGTTAGTATGGTCACCCCTGCTCTCTTTTGGTTACTATTTACGTGGAATGTCTTTTTCCATCTTTCCCCTTTCAGCCTCTTGTGTTTTGCATCTCAAATGAGTCTCTTGTAGACAGCATATAGTTGGATCATGTGTTTTTATCCATTCGGCTAATCTATGTCTTTTGACTAGAATGTTTAATTCATTTACATTTAAGTTAATTACAGATAAGAAGGGACAGACTTTGGTCATCGTGTTCTTTGTTTTCTATATGCCCTATAGCCATTTCCCCCCTCATTTCCTACATTCCTGTCTTCTTTTCTTTTTTGTTGATTTTTTGTTGTGGAGTGTTTAAATTCCTTTTTCATTTTCTTTTGCATGTACTCTAGCCATTTTCTTTGTGGTTATCATGAGGATAACATGATAAAGTTTAACACTTTCGTTTGAATTTATATCAGTTTAACTTCAGTAAGTTTTTTATTTTTTTTTGTAACTAAAGGAAAATTTATTAAAATTTATTATCCAATAAAAGGAGATACATCTAAAGCACATATGCAGACTAAAAGAGTAGAAATATATATATATATATATACACACACTATACAAACACTAATTTCCCCAAATCTGTATAGTTACATTAATACCAGATGAAATTGACCTTAAGGCAAAAACATTATAAGAGATCAAAGTAGATATGATAAAATGTTCAAATCACCAGAGGATAAAACCATGATTAGTCAGGATTTACAAAAGTAAATCTGGAGTCTATGGAATAATGATCCCCTCCAATCTTATGAAATAGTAAACTGGCTTATCTTAGTCATCAAGGAACACTGCTGCTGCTGCTGCTAAGTCGCTTCAGTCGTGCCCGACTCTGTGCGACCCCATAGACGGCAGCCCAGCAGGCTCCCCCGTCCCTGGGATTCTCCAGGCAAGAACACTGGAGTGGGTTGCCATTTCCTTCTCCAATGTATGAAAGTGAAAAGTGAAAGGGAAGTCGCTCAGTCGTGTGTGACTCTTAGCAACCCCATGGACTGCAGCCTACCAGACTCCTCCGCTCATGGGATTTTCCTGGCAAAATAAGTTTTTTATAAAACTGCTCCGTGGCGCTTCCCTGGTGGTCCAGTGGTTAGGACTCTGTGTTTCCAAAGCTGGGGGTGCTGGTTCCATGCCTGGTTGGGGGACTAAGATCCCCACAACCTGCAGCAAAGCCATAACAGAAAAACAAACAAGAACACTGCTTTCTTACAATTCTGTCACCTCCCCTTTCAGTGGTTGATATCATAAAACTGCATCTTTATGCACTGTATGCCCAAAAAACACAAATTAAAAATTCATTTAAGTGTGTTAGTCTAGATTTAGAGTTACAAACTAAAGTTACAGTGGTATTAGTTTTACACTTGTAATTGATGTGACTTTTTTTTCCTTAAAAATGTATAGTCTCTTAAATCATGTAGAAAACAAAAAGTACAGTTACAAGCCATTGTTACAATGATACTAGCTTTTACAATCGCCCGTGTGTTTGCCTTTATTGAGATCTGTATTTCTTCGTGGGACTTTAAATTACTGTCTGGTGTCCTTTCATTTCACCCCAGAGAGCTCCCTTGAGCATTTCTGCTGTTGCAATTGCTGTCTGGGTGGAGAGACAGATTCCCGGTGCTTCCTGCTCTGCCATCTCACAGAATCCTCTGAGAACTGATTTTTTGACGTATCTAGTCAAGGAGACCTGAAAGAACACTCATCTTGTCAAAAAAATAAGAAACTTCAGTTACTTCAAAAACAAAATTGCTGTTCTTTAATTAATATTTAGCAGACTTGACTTCAAATAACTTTGCCCTTTAAAAAAAAAATTGAATCTCCCTTCCACAGCAGAAAAACAGCTACCAAGATTTTCAAAGTAATGCACTATAGACATGAAGGCAATAATGATAGTAATATCCAATGTTTATCACTTATTTACTATGAATCAGCCTCTCATATGCTTTAAGTAGATAACCCTGTAAATCTTTACAACAACCTATGCAAGGAAAAACTTAGATTTTTGGAGTGAACAAAAGAGATTACTGGATATCCTTTCAGTGGGATGGCTTGATCTTTGTAGGGTATGTCCGTGTTTTTGAATAGGCTATTTTACAACTCTGTAGAGGTAGAAGTTAATTCATAGAAAACCGACAGTAATGTGAATATTTCCTAACGATTGCCATGCAAGTGATTCCTATCCATGGCAATGCAATTGAATTTTGTTCTGTAGAGAATAAAGCCAAATCCTTATTTGAACTGGTTTTAACATTTTCCTGATTCTCTCATTAAATAGTAAGTTAAATGAAATCACTGGCATGTGTTCATTTTATATCTGTCTGAGAGTCAACAGTTTCTACTATTAAATACATTTTTAATGTTTTGTATATTTGTCAGGTAGGTAATATTGACATCCCCATTTTATAGATGAGAAAGCAGACTGATCCACTGAAGGCCACATCCAGCTACTTGGTAGAGGAGGTGGATTCAAACCCCAGTGAGACCAGAGTTCCAGATTCCATCCTCTTCATTCCCTCCACAAAAGGAAAGAAGATCCAGAAATATTTTGAGCAATGGTAACTTTGCTGGAGTAAGTGCAAGTCTTGCAAAAAGACTCCTTGGGGGAATAACTGATACTGATCAGAGTTCTTGGCCTTCCCCAATCAAGTGAAATTAACCAAAGGCCAGACAAGGAATTCAGGCAAGACTTTATTGGAGCCCCTGATGCAGTGGAATTTGGGGGAGCCAAAGTGAGTAACAGGTTCCTTTGCTTGTTCCCAGAGCAGGGCACAAGCTTGTTCCTTAAATGGGGTGAGGGTAGGGGTATGTCTGGGCTTCCCTGGTGGCTCAGTGGTAAAGAATCTGCCTGCAAATACAGGAGACAAGAGTTCGCTCCCTGGTCCAGGAAGATCCTCTAGAGAAGGAAATGGCAACCCAATTCAGTATTCTTGCCTGGGAAATCCCACGGACAGGGGAGCCTGACGGGCTGCAGTCCACAGGCTGGCAAAGAGTCCTACATGACTGAGCGATTGAACAACAGCATCGGCACCGGGTGTGTCCACAGGTCAGGGGCAGGGGTGGCTTGGGTGCTCTCCCACCGCTTTGTGGTGCTGGGTGCAGGGGGCATGCACAGTACCGTCCCTTTGCTCCCAGTGCTCAGTTTTTGCTCCTGGCTCTTCAGAAATGGCAGTTGGATTTTGTCTTTTTGAACCTTTTGGTCCAGGATTCGCCCCAGCTTCTCATGCATGTTGGTATTTAGTCCCGTATCATTTCTTTGCCCTTTGTAGCTCGAGGAGGCGTGTGTTCAGCTGCATGCATTTGCAGCACTGCAGCAAAGGGCCCCAGACCTGTCTCATAACCACTACCATTTGCATTCCTTTAGAGGAGATGGCATTTTTCTTACCATGGGAGTTTTTTCTGCTTTAAGCAGATCATGTTCTACACATCACGATGCTTACATTTTCTCCTGCCTTGTTAAGGAAAAATATTCAATACCAATTCAGCACATGTTTACCCAAGCCTGGCTTCTTGTCCAGTTCTTTTAGGTTCTGTGAGAATCAGGACAAAAGTCAACGACTATTTCTGCCCCCAAGGAGTTTACCAGGAATCCTAAGAAGGCTTCCTAAGTAAATCTGAAAATACGAGATTGGCTCAGAAGAAAATTTGTCTTAACAGCCACGACTACAAAGGTTGAAAGGAGATTATTTTCTTGGGTTCAAAGCTTTTATGAAAAACTGGTGTCAGCTTTTAAAGTGAGGTACTGCTTGAGATCCAAAGTTTTTCCAAAGCTCAAATGTAAATGTTTTAAAAGTTCAAATAACTGCTTCTGTTATCCATGAACCTACGATTTTCCTCAAGTCTAATTCTAACTATGTCATTGCCTCTCTAAAAACTTCTGTGGCTACTCATTGCCTGCAGACGAAGTGGGTAAAGGAAACTAACTTTTTTTTTAGGCTGTGGGATCTTAGTTCCCTGACCAGGGATTGAACCTGCCCCCTGTAGTCTTAACCACTGGACCACTAGGGAAGTCCTAGGAGGTTAATATTTTTTGAGCATTTGTGTCCTAGACAGTGAACTGATTGCCCTCCACAAGTTAGTTTGTTTAATCCTCATAACAATCCTATAAAGTAAGCTCTAGTCTTAGCATTGTACTCCAGCTTCCTGCTTAAATTGTCCTTTCTCATTCCCTAAGTGGTTCCTAATTTCTTTTTCATACTTACACGTTTACTAGTTAATCTTTATTCAAGTTCCACCAGAGTTCTTTGGGTGAATTAAGTAAGATATAAATAATTCCACAGTAATTGTGTTGCAGAAAAGAAGCCAGTTCTGACCCCATGTTGGAACTGCTTCTTTGACTTGCTTTTCATTGCTTCTGTTACTATAATCATAGAGAAGGGCCTGCCTCAGAGAATCCTGCCCCTCTGCCTGACTGTTCAACTAAAGTGCCTTTATTCAGAACCCTGTCCACCTGTAGCTGGCAGAAAGGAAGATATTAATACATACTCCTGCCTGAGGCCTGCCATTCTAGGTGATGTTTGCAAGATGAATGGAAACTTTACTTTGCTTCTTCACCCGCCGCCCATCTCTGATCTATTAAAGAACCTGGCATCCAGACCCCTCTAAGATGGTTATTTTGAGGCACCAGCCTGACATCTTCTTGGTCAGCTAACTCTCATATTTAAGTCTCTTCCTTGCTTCAACCCCTTGTCTCTTGAATTCATTGGCCTGTTGTGTGGTGAGCAGAGTGAGTTTGGACTTGCTAACAATAGCAACTGGTGCCAACAAGATGATTTGGGCATGTTGTTCAGTCGATCAGTCGTGTCCGACTCTTTGTGACCTCATGGACTGCAGCACGCCAGGCCTCCCTGTCCTTCACTGTCTCCCTGAGTTTGCTCAAACCGATGCTCATTGAGTCAGTGATGCCATCCAACCATCTCATCCTCTGTCGTCCCCTTCTCCTCCTGCCTTCAATCTTTCCCAGCATCAAGGTGTTTACCAATGAGTCAAGTCTTCACATCAAGTGGCCAAAGTATTGGAGTTTCAGCTTCAGCATCAGTCCTTCCAATGAATAACCTAAATGAAAAATAGCATATGCTTCACCTGACTTCATTTGCTAACAAACAGCAATAGCTTAGCTCTGTGTGCAGGCATGGCTGCCCTCAAGACAGAGTCGTTGGCCTTCAGTCTGAATAAGACTATAGCCTTCCTCCTTTATTTTTGTAAAAGATCATAAAATCTGTCATCTTCTCATATCTAAAACTTTTCGATCTCCAATAAACCACCTCAAGTCTGCATTTTGTGAACTCAAGTCATGAACAGGCGGCTAGCCACAGCATGCCCACAGTTTAATAAAGGAAACAAGAAACATATTAAGGGCAGTGCCATCCATCTGTCTCTCTTGCTTCTCAAGTTTTATTTCCGTATCAAACTTGATCCCAGAAAGCGACGGTTGTTGTTTAGTCACTCAGTTGTATTATTGCTGGCCAAAATCTTGGCTTTCTCTGCCCACTGAAGCCAAATAAAAAAATATGGAGACAGAGTTTGGAGGAAATAGAAAGGTGGCTTTTATTCTCAGCTGGCAGAGAGTGGAACACAGAAGGTTCACGCCTCAAGAACTGTGTGCCCAGCTCCATAAGAAATCTCGGGGCTCATATAAGCAAGGGCTGGCTGTCAGGAGTTGGATGAAGAAGAAAGGTGATGAGATCCTGATTTCTTCCCCTTGTGCTGTTTCAAAGATAGTCATAAACATTCATCAGTCAACAGTTCAAGTTGCTAATGAAAACATGCGTTTGCAGGTGACATGCCCCCCATTTGGAAAGCTCAGCAGTGGCCACAGGACTGGAAAGGTCAGTTTTCATTCCAATCCCAAAAAAAGACAATACCAAAGAATGCTCAAACTACCTCACAATTGCACTCACCACACACACTAGTAAAGTAATGCTCAAAATTCTCCAAGCCAGGCATCAATAGTATGTGAACCGTGAACTTCCAGATGTTCAAGCTGGATTTAGAAAAGGCAGAGGAACCAGAGATCAAATTGCCAATATCCACTGGATCATTGAAAAAGCAAGAGAGTTCCAGAAAAACATCTATTTCTGCTTTATTGACTATGCCAAAGCCTTTGACTGTGTGAATCACAAGAAACTGTGGAAAATTCTTTAAAAGATGGAAATACCAGACCATCTGACCTGCCTCTTGAGAAATCTGTATACAGGTCAAGAAGTAACAGAACCAGATGTGAAACAACAGACTGGTTCCAAATTGGGAAAGGAGTATGTCAAGGCTGTATATTGTCACCCTGCTTATTTAATTTATATGCACAGTATATCATGCAAAATGCCAGGCTGGATAAAGCACAAGATGGAATCAAGATTGCTTGAAAAATATCAATAACCTCAGATATGCAGATGACACCACCCTTATGGCAGAAAGCGAAGAAGAACTAAAGAGCCTCTTGATGAAAGTGAAAGAGGAGAGTGAAAAAGTTGGCTTAAAGCTCAACATTCAGAAAACTAAGATCATGGCATCTGGTCCCATCACTTCATGGCAAATAGATGGGGAAATAGTGGAAACAGTGGTTGATTTTATTTTGGGGGGGCTCCAAAATCATTACAGATGGTGACTGCAGCCGTGAAATTAAAAGACGCTTGCTCCTTGGAAGAAGTGTGATGACCAACCTAGACAGCATATTAAAAAGCAGAGACATTACTTTGCTAACAAAGGTCCATCTAGTCAAAGCTATGGTTTTTCCAGTGATCATGTATGGATGTGAGAGTCGGACTATAAAGAAAGCTGAACGCCAAAGAATTGATGCTTTTGAATTGTGGAGTTGGAGAAGACTCTTGAGAGTCCCTTGGACTGCAAGGAGACCCAACCAGTCCATCCAGAGGTCAGTCCTGAATATTCCTTGGAAGGACTGATGCTGAAGCTGAAACTCCAATACTTTGGCCACCTAATGCAAAGAACTGACTCATTTGAAAAGACCCTGATGCTGAGAAAGACTGAAGGCGGGAAGAGAAGGGGATGACAGAGGATGAGATGGTTGGATGGCATCACCGACTCAATGGACATGAGTTTGAGTAAACTCCAGGAGTTGGTGACGGACAGGGAGGCCTGGCGTGCTGCAGCCCATGGGGTCGCAAAGAGTCAAACTCGACTGAGCAACTGAACTGAACTGAACTGCCCCCCATGGGTCTCTCCCAGATAAGCCTGGCCTGAAAGTGGGGGCGGGAGGCCTGAGCCTCAGTGTCCCCTTGTGTAAAATAGGGGACCAGGTACCCGCTCAAGGTTGTTAGTGAGCACCTGCTGTGTGCCAGGCAGACCTCTCTAGCACTCAGGACCCAGCAGGGGACAAGAGATGACCTGGCCTGGAGGAGTGGCCGGTGGGTGCTGGTCGCCAGGATCCCCCACCCTCCACAGTCTGGTAAAGGAGCAGTTACTGACTGGCATCAGTAATTGAGTCTGGCAATTGGCTGGCTCTGTGGCCTTTCTGATATGTAACTACAAGGGGAAAGGTGTTGTAAGTGTAAACACCAGATAGGGGATATATTTAGCATAGAGTCAAAGGAAAAAGTGTGAATTGTAGTTCCTGCAGAGTTAGGGGGCAGAAAACCAAACTAACAGACATGCAAGTTTTACACATTTTACAGTTAAAGTAAAAACTAGGAAAAGTCAGGCCTGCTCACTGTTCTCTTTATCTTCTTTGCTCTCAGGAAAGGGAAAGAGAAAAACTCATTCCTCTTTTTTCCTTTTCACTGCAGAGTGTCCGACTCTTTGCAACCCCATGGACTGTAGCCCTCTAGGCTCCTCTATCCCTGGGATTTCCCAGGCAAGAGTACTGGAGTGGGTTGCCATTTCCTACTCCAAGGGATCTTCCTTACCAGGAATCAAACCTATGTCTCCTGCATTGGCAGGTGGATTCTGAACCACCAGGGAAACCCAGAGAGCAACATCCCTGAGCTAATGTATAAGTTCCTTGCTTTCAGCAAAGACATAGCCCTGTGAACAACATCTTCCTGTCTTCTGAAAATTACAATTGAAGACATTGTCAGTCACATGGAGAAGGAAATGGCAACCCACTCTAGTATTCTTACCTGGAGAAAATTCCATGGACAGAGGAGCCTGGCAGGCTACAGTCATGGGATCGCGGAGTTGGACACAACTGAGCGACTCTCACTCACTCACTCAGTCACATGACCCATTCTTTTCTTTATGAGGATCCATGTAATACATTTTTCTTAAAATTTAGTGCCATAAACGTTTGCCTCTTCAAATGCATATGTTTCTTTTTTATCATGCAGATGAGTCCCATCACTTTCCCTTTCAGCCTTCCTAACACGGGGCTCAGAGGCAATTCCTGTTTCACTGTCTTATCTCAGCTTCCTGTGACCTTGGCCTGGATCTTTCCCTAAATACTGATCTCCTTTTCATACCTCCAGCTTTTCTATTTTATTTTGTCTTAATTTAAAAAACGACCCCAGGGAGAATTAAGTAAAGAATAAATAAGCACAGCATAGTCATTTGGGCATATATGAGCAACCTCAAGTTCCTAATTTTCAAAATACCTACGTGAGGGGGTTTCCCTGGTGGCTCAGTGGTAAAGAATCCACCTGCCAATGCAGGAGACTCGGGTTTGATCCTTGATCTGGGACGATCCCACTTGCCGCAGAGCGACTAAGCCCATGCGCCACAACTACTGAGCCTGTGCTCCGGAGCTGAGGAGCCGAACCTGCTGAGCCCACGTGCCGTGGCTACTGAAGCCTGTGTGCCCTAGAGCCCATTCTCCACAATAAGAGAAGCCACCGCAATGAGAGCCTGTGCACCGCAGCTAGAGAGTAGCCCGTTTTCTAGAGAAAAGCTCTCTCAGCAATGCACAGCCGTTTAAAAAAAAACAAAAACAATACCGTATGAGAATGAGCCATTTCACAGAACACAAATTCTTAAGTGAGGCGCAGGAAGAAAAGTGGTAATAAAGACAAGAGTTGTAGAGTCCTGCCTCTTTAGAACTCTAGAAAGAGGGGATAGGTCAGATCAGTGAGGCAACCCATATAAGTAGTTGCCAACTGTAACTGCATTCAGTTGGTCCATGAACCCACAGGGCCAGACACTGGGGTGTGTAACCCACTTGTGCCCTTGTGCGTTCAGAGCAAGGACGCCCCATGACCTGAAACAGCCTATGGTCTAGTGAGACAGACCAACCAGAGCGCAAATCACAGATGACACGCTTTTACAAACGTAAGAACGGGCAAGGAGTGTTAAGAAAGAGCATAAGAAGACCTCCAAAGATGAAGAAATAGCAAAAGTTTCCCAGAAGTGGGTGATGCCTGAGCCAGGACTTGAAACACTCAAGGAGTTAGCCAGGCCAAGGGGGGAAGAGGTAATGGCTGTTTCGGGTGGAAATGCCATGTGTTAGAGGCACAGGAGCCTCTAAGCACACAGATCATTCTGGGCCCCCAAGGAGTGGGGCTTGGCAAGAGAATAGGATGAGAGCACCCGTCTTACAGGGTCTCCTAGGAGACTTGTAAGATTTACATGACATAGGACTCTTACAGGGGTCTGGTTTACTGTGCTCAAAAAAATCTGAATTTTTGCACTGAAACATCTGGAAGCCTTTGAAAGACCTTAAGAACTGATATGGTCAGATTTACGTTTTTAGAAATCTGATCTGCATTTAGAAAAATCCCCCTGGGGACTGCAGAGAATGGCGGGCAGACTATAGGGTTAGAAGCCAGTGGCCATGCTGGCCATCCAGGTGAGGAGAATAAGGACCCGGCAGCCTGTAAAGGTGGAGACACGTGGTGATGGGCCAGCATCTCTGGGGTCACCTCTCATGCTGAAGACAATTTACAGATCAGACAAAATAGAGAACGCATTTGTCTACAGACATCAAATGGCCAATAAGCTAGTGAGGAATTGTTGCACAAGATCCGGGGCGGAAACAGGTCAGGATGGGTGAGTCCAGTGTTAACAAGGCAACATGGTAGCCATGACCCAGCAGTGCTTCTGACAGCAGAGGCAGTGACCCTAAACCTGGGGTTCATGAGCAGGTGGCTCAGGGGTCCATGAACCTGGTTAAGAAGAAAATTTCGACTTTCTTTTCACTCACCTCTAAATGAGACTTGGATTTTCCTTCTACTGTGAGTCTGGGCCACAAGCCTCACGAACGTTTGTATTCCTGCAATTTTGTCACCAACAGAAATCAGCTATTTTCACACTATATTTATAGCTGTATCTCAAAATGTCATTTACATTCATCACTATTTCTAAATTGCAGTCACTTTTAGACCCACTGCTTGAATTTGCTGTTTAATGCTTTAATAAAGAAATCCATGTATGACTATCAAAAGGTTTTTTAAATGTTTTAATAACTCTATTCAATGTAGTGGGATTCCTTTGTAATGTCATATATTTTAATTTTTCCCCCTTTGATTTCTTTTTTTATATTTTGTTCTCTACATATTTCAGGTTTTTAAAAATATTGTTTTGAGAAGGTGTCCACAGTTTCATCAAATTGCCAAGGAGATAGAAAAGGTTAAGCAGCCCTGGCCTGGTGGAACCAGGGGGAAATAATTGGGCCTGTGAAGGCTGAGAGTTCTGGTAAACCACCCTGGGCTCAGAATCAGGCTCTAGAAGCACAGGTGAATTAGGACACCAGCCCCTGACACAGAGACCTTAGCAGCTTGGAATCCAGTAGATGGTCCTGAAAATTTCAAAATTGTAAATTAGATTAAAGCAATCCAGGCACCTGACTGCACTAAAATAGTCTCTGAGGAAAGAGAACATTCTAGGCCTTAAATAATTTCTGTGCATGTGTGTGTCACTAAATCATGTCCGACTCTTTGCAGTTGTGTGAGTTCTAGCCTGCCAGAGCCCTTTGTCCATGGGATTTTCCTGGCAAGAATACTGGAGTGGGTTGCCATTTCCTTCTCCTGGGATATTCCTGATCCAGGGATCAAACCTGTATCTCCTGCATTGGCAGGCAGATTCTTTACCACTCTGCCACCAGGGAAGCTGATTTCTATGCATGATTTTTATTTAGAAATATTTATGGATTTATTTGGCTGTGTTAGGTCTTACATGCGGCATGCAGGATCTTTCATTATAGCCTACAAACTCTTATCTGTTCCCTGACCAGGGACTGAACCCAGGCCCCTTCTATTGGAAGCATGAAGTCTTAGCCACTGGACCACCAGGGAAGTCCCTATGCATAATCTGTCAAATACAGTATGTAGCAGAGAGATAACTGGGCATGTGAGGATGAAACCAATAGAGGAAACAGGTAACAGATTCACATCCTCCAGATGGTGGAATTAATAGACTGGAAGCCAACCATCCTCATGAGGATAAAACAAGATGAATGCAAACCTTCCAGGGAGGATCTAGAAGGAATAGAGAGTAATGTTGGAGATTTGAAAAAGAACATTAGCAAAGAGCAAGTCTAAGGCAGGAGGATGAGCACTTAGATTGGAAGTGGGCGGAACTAGAGTGGAAAAAAAAGGCTAGCTACCCATCTGATCTGGGTAACTGTGAAAACAATGCTGTTCATTGATACAGGATGGATAACATTGAACAGATTTGTAAGGTGGAAGTGAGTAAAGAAAGTGATGATGCCGTGAACATCATGAGCTTGATGATTTCATGGGATATGAAAGGGGAAGATGCTGTAGGAGCCTAAGTGTCTGGGATGTATTCAGGAAAGAGATCTGGTCTGGAGTGGGATATGGAATTCATCAGCACTCAGGTGAGGCTGACGTTCTGGGATGGATGAGCTAACCATGAGACAAGGGTAGAGAATAGGGATTCTGGCTGTAAGTGATAAAAGTCACCCTGAATTAGCTTTAGGAAAAATGAGATTTGCTGGCTCCTACAACTGAAAACGGCAGCTGGCTTCCAATGACCAGCAAGGTCCACAGATTCCAACACTACTTTGAGAGGTGTGCGCATATGTGTGTTTCCCTCTGACTTCTAAGACTGTCAGATTCCAACTGTGTGTGTGTTTCTTGCTTGCCTGTCCTTTCCCATTAGTCTGTACATTTGTTTCAGTCCTAAAATCATACTGATAAAATCAGTATCAAAATGATAAAATCATCTGAATAGCTTTTAGTTTTTAAGTTTAGTTATTTAAATTACTAAAATATGTATGTCTGGTAAATAGTTTGAAAAGAAAAGCTGAGAGAAGAAAATGAAAATTACCTAAAATCCCACCAACCTAAAATAATAACACCAAGAAAATATTTGTGCATATGCTTCCCTTTCTATGTTAGAGTTAAATGATTGAGTAAAATGACCAAATGCATAGAAAACAGGCCATAATAAGGAAAGGAATTGTTTAGCTTAAATAATGAACACACACACGAGGTGTATATATATATATATATATCCCTAAAATAAATAATTTTTAGAGTAATGCTAAATAGTAGTTCATTCTTTAAAAGGACCAGAGAATAATAAAATTATATTTTAAAAGAAATGTTCTCTGAACATGAAGAAGTCTCTGAATTACAAAGATTAAAAGTATAAACTGGAGACTATTATGGACCAAAGGTTTGTGTCTCCCTCACCCCACCAGCAAAATTCATGTGTGGAAGCTCCTTGGTATTTGGAGATGGAGTCTTTTTGTAAAAATATTTATTTATTTATTTAGCTGTGTCAGGTCTTGGTTATGGCATGTGAAATCCTTCGTTGCAGCCCACAGACTCTCTAGTTGTGGTGTGTGGGCTTAGTTGCTCTGTGGTATGTGGGATCTTAGTTCCTTGACCATGGGTCAGATCTGAAGTCTCCTGCATTGCAAAGCAGATTCTTAACCACTGGACCACCAGGGAAGTCCCCTGGAGATGGGGTCTTTGGGGAGGTAATTAGGTATAGTTGAGGTCATGAGGATGGAGCGCCTATGATGGGATTAGTGCTATTACAAGAAGAGGAGGAGACCAAAGCCATACTTCTCTCCACCATGTAAGGACATAGCAAGGAGGCAGCAATGTACAAGTCAGGAAGAGGGCTCTCATCAGAACCCATCCACACTGGCACCCTGACCCAAGTCTTCCAGCCTCTAGAACTATGGGAAGTAAATATTGTTTAAGTCGCCCAGTCCGTGGTATTTTGCTTTACTGCCCCAAGCTTAAGACAGCAAAGAAGGGATTCATGAAATGTCCATCCCTGGGGGCCTCTAAGAAAGGCATAAGACTGTCCCCTCTCACCCAGGAAGGGCCTCACTGCTTGTGACTCAGAGCCAAGCATGGTGGCTTAGAAGCTGCTCCATTTAGTGAATGAACCAGAACCTCTGGGGATCTGGACATGATGATCAATGACAAGATATCAGTTTGCATGTTGTAATTCAAGGCATAAACTAGATCTGATGACCCAATTTGATCCTGGTTTTTAAGGGGCAAATTAGTTTTGTGGGATAAAAATTCAGGAGGAAATGGTTAGGAAACAAACTGAAAAGAGAAGGAAGGAATTAAGCAAGTTTGTTTGTTTTTTTTTAATGAATGTTAAAAGACGAAAATTTTCTAATATTATGACCCTAGGAGGAAAACAATGGAGTCTGGTAAAAATCAAACTGCTTTTCTAAAGCATGAGGTTGCATGCTTGGAACATACATAGACCAGAGTCAGGAGAGTAACATAAGCCCAACCTAGGTCTTTTATGAAGAGGAAAGAGACCTATATTGTGTCCTGAAGAAATGGCCTTTTCTCATCAAGTTAACTGGAGTGGTCCAGAAGGTCACAGAAGCTATGGTCTTGGAGATGCCAATGAATAGATGTTTTTCTGCCCTGAAAGGTATAAATATTTGTTCACCTAACACTTACAAAAGACCAGACCAGAAAATATGAGTTGCCTTCCAGTTTTCCATCTGC
This sequence comes from Bos indicus x Bos taurus, assembly GCF_003369695.1. Lineage (NCBI taxonomy): Eukaryota > Metazoa > Chordata > Mammalia > Artiodactyla > Bovidae > Bos > Bos indicus x Bos taurus. The sequence continues at coordinate 35,961,088 of NC_040102.1, forward strand.
CTGCAGCCCAACAGTCCTCTGCAGGTTTCGTGTCCCATACATACCTCTTTCAGAAAATCAATATAATTCCTTACATCTGAAGGTGCCTTTTGGTTGTCAAAAATGATCCTGGGCAGAGAGTTGGAGGCAAGATGGCAAGGTAGGAGGACCCTGAACTCACATCTTCTCACGAGCACACCAAAATTACAATTAACTGCTGAACAACCATCAATTAAAAAGAAAAGTCTGGAATCTACAAAAAAAAAAAAAGATATTCTACATCCAAAGGTGTACAGAAGAAATCACAAGATGGTAGGAGGTATGCACTAGCAATATAATCAAATCCATACCACCTGGATGGGCCATCAAGCTAGAAGCATTAGCATGGAATTTGCAGTTAGAAAACTAAGCTCAAGCCCTACATACACACTTTTATTAACTCAGGAATATTGGAGAAATGACTTCCTTATCTGTAAAATAGGGATAACAAAATAACACCATAACAAGGTTGTTGTAAGGAAAAAGTAAGATGAAGTACGGAAGGGGTTTTGAGAATTCCAAAATATTTTGCACATAGAAACGGTTAATCAATTATTGCTTTCTTTTTAAAAGTTTTATTTTATTTATTTATTTTTGGCTGTGCTGGGTCTTCGTCGCTGCTCTGACTTTTCTCTAGTTGTGGCAAGTGGGGGCTACTCTTCGTTGCCGTGCACAGACTTCTCATTGTGCTGGCTTCTCTTGTTTCGGAGCACGGGCTCTAGAGTGTGTGGCTTCCGTAGTTGGGACACACGGGCTCAGTAGTTGAGGCTCCCAGGCTCTAGAGCGCAGGCTCAACAGTTGCGGCACACAGGCTTAGGTGCTCTGAGACACGTGGGATCTTCTTGGACCAGGGGTTGAATCCATGTCTCCTGGGTTGGCAGGCGGATTTGTAACCTCTGAGCCACAAGGGAAGCCCTGCCTTCTTCCTGTACATTGTCACAGGTGTCACTGTCCCATCGGAAGATATATCATGGCTTTTCCATAATCATCAGGAGGAGGTTTGGCCAAGACTGGAACCCAGCCCTTCGGACTCAGAAGTTCAGTTGTCTTTTCCCAATTGATCCCATGCTGCTTGTCCACTGGGTTTATGCTCTGGCCTCCTGCTCTTCAGGCAGCTCACACACAGGCTATGCTTCCCAGCTGCCCCGTGGAAAACCTGTGTTGAATAGTGAGGTCACTTAGTGTGTAGGAGCTCTTTTCCAGTTCTCACTCTGGTTGAATATCTCCCTCCAAGTCAGGGTCTCTTTGTGGGTGAAGGATTTTTAGAATCTTTAAGACTTTGGGATATTCGTGTGTGTGCAGGTATATTTCTGTGTTGAACAGATTCAAGAGGTCTAAGGCATGCAGGATAAATGCACGAAATCCTGATAAAAGAGGTCTAGATAATTGCCTGTGAAACTGCTCTTGCAATCTAATTGAGCTCTGATAGCAGTGCCAGGATCATGCTGAGCTAGATACTTGGCATCAGCCAATATAAACAGAGAAAAACAAATTTACACAATATAGGTCAACCGAAAACAGAGCTTTCTGAAAGGGCAAGATAAAAAGAGGTCAAATCTAGAAAAGCACAGTCCAACTGCTTTCTGTTCCCCCAAATAACTCAACATTTAACACAGTGGAAAAGTGGATAATAGAGAAATAAACAAAGCTGTAACAGACTGATACTGACAAAGCAAAATAGAAGTCCCAATAGCATTGTTAACATAGACTGCAAGGCAAAAAATACTAGTTAGGATAAAGAGGTTTATCATGGACTGATATGAGATGAAATCACTGAGAAGATATATTAGTGCTTCACGCACCAAATAAGATACTGTTACAAAAATATGAAGCCTAAACTCTGGGAGAATATTTGAATTTGACAAAAATACAATCATCACAGGAGACTTGAACTCTCTTTTCTCAGAATCTGAAGATCAAGTGGAGGAACCTTATTTGAACAAACTGAGAAGACACTTGCTTTTTAAAGAAAATTTGTTCACATACTAGCCAACAAAGAAAATTTTAATAAATTCCAGGTTTTCTGCATGCTAGAAATTAAACCCCAAGGTGATCAGCAACCTTGCCGGTTTTGTTCACCTTTGTACTGGAGCAGCAAACACATTGTTTAGCACACAGTAGGGATCCATAAATATTTGTCTCATAAGGAAGAAAGGATGAAGGATAACCCAAGACACAAAAGCAACATGAAAAGTGCATCCTCACCCCAATATAATCCCTTAGAAATTTCAATTACACTCTTCAAAACAATTCTTGTGTCAAAGAGAAAACTGAAGTGGAAATTAGAGCCTATTGAAAATTAAATGGCCATGAGAGTACTGCACATAAAAATGTCCTGGTTTTTCTGTGAAAAATGTACACCCAAATGCATTTCTTGGAAAACGTAAAAGATGGAAAATAAATAAAGTATTCCACTGAAGAAAGTAGAAACAAAGTAGAAAAAGAAAAGGGGAAAATCATAAAATGAAAACAAAAAATCATGAACTAGACAAAAGAAAATCACTGCCTATAAAATTTAAGAAAACCTCATCTGATCATGAAAAAAAATAGAAAACACAAGTAAAGTATATTAGGAATAATAAAAGGACTGCAGAGAACTTCCCTGGTGGTCTGGTGGTTAAGAATCCTCCTGCCAATGCAGGAAGCAAGAGTTTGATCCCTGGTCTGGAAGGATTCCATTCGCCACAGGGCAGCTGGGCCCACCCCCCACAACTATTAAGCCCACATGCCACAGCTACCCGAGCACCTGCTCTGCAACAAGAGAAGTCACAGCAATAAGAAATCTGTGCATCGCGACTAGAGAATAGCCCCCGCAACCAGAGCAAGCCCTGCTCATTGCCTGCTAGAAGCAAGGAGGACCCAGTGTAACAAAAAAAATAATAATAATGAAAATAAAGGACTGCAGATAACAAGGAACTTTTTTAAAAAATTAATAAAACATTATGCCTAACTCATATCATTAAACTTAAGTTTAAAGTTGAGAGGAAATAGCTGATTTTCTAAGAAAATACAAAGGATCGAACCTGACTCAGGAAGTGGTAATATAACCTTGGTTGGTCAAATATTTCCGAATACATTTTACTAGTCTTTTGTTCTGTTGATTTTTTTATGGTGTCATTTGCCATACAAAGTTTCTCACACCCCAAAACTATTCAAATATTCTCCTATAATTCTTTCTTACAATTTATAGTTTCTTAAATTCTTCCGTTCTTTTTGGTGTGAAGTAGAATTCTACCTTTATTTTCCTCCAGCTAGCTAGCCCACTCTGCCAATATCATTTATTAACCTAAGAGCTACTATCACTTAATCTAAAAATATACAAATGGTTTACTAGAAAAATTGGCCAGAGATTGGAATATGCATTTGATTGAAAAGGAAATGGCCAATAAATCATGAAAAAATACTACTACTATTTTTGTTTAATCAAAACAATCATGAGATAGTTTCCACCTATCATATTGGCAAGTATTGAAAGTTTGATCATTTTTAGTGATGGTGAGGGTACAGGAAAAAGGCAATTCAAGGTTATTGGTGGAATTATAAATTTACACAGCCTTTCTGGAGGCAATTTGACCATACTTACAGAATTTTTTAAATGTACCTTTGAACTAACAGTCTTCATTCTATCTGTCATGAAGAAATTCTCACACGTGTACACAAATTTACGTATACAAGACTGTTGGTTGGACTATTTCATTAGCCAAAAACATTGAGAACCACTTAAATGTCTGTAGCAGAGTACAGTAGACTGAGATGATGGAATCCCACGCACTAGGGTAAAAAATGGGCTATGTCTATACTAATATGAAAAGATGTCCACTATATAGTAAGTAAAAAATGCACATTGCCTATATATACTTTGAGGCTGTTTTGTAAGAATAAAATCTCCAAACAATTTTATAATTAACAACCTCCTTCCTTTAAAAAACAAACAAACAAACTTACGATTGATTGAAATAAAACACATATACAGAAAGTTATACAAGGGACATACCTGAGTTACCACCACCCAGATCAAAGAGTGAATCATTATCTAGGAGTCTGGAGCACAAGAGAAAGTTCCAGGCTAAAGGCACAGACTTGGGAGTTAGCATAGGAAAGCAATTGAATATTGTCAAAATCAGATGAACACACCCAAGGAAAAGGTAGAAAGTTGGGGTGGGGGTGGGGCAGGAAGGTATAAAGTGGAAAATGTGAGGGCTGAGGACTCGGGGTACATTAAAGCTTAAGGGGTAGGGACAGTGTACTGGGTCTGCAAAGGAGACTGAGAAGGATGCCCAAGGTAAGAACCCGGAAAGAGACAAGATAGTGGAGTAGAAGGACGGGAGCTCACCTCTTCTTAGGAAAACACAAAAATCATAACTCACTGCTGAACAACCATCGACAAAAAAAAAACCCCCAAAAACACTTTGTTGTTATTGTTCAGTCACTGGAACCTACCAAAAATGATATCCAACTTCCAAGGACAAAGAAGCCACAACAAGATGGTCAGAGGGGCACAGTTAAGTTCAGTCGCTCAGTTGTATCTGACTCTTTGTGACCCCATGGCTGCAGCATGCCAGGCTTCCCTGTCCATCACCAACTCCTGGAGCTTACTCAAACTCATGTCCATTGAGTTGATGATACCATCCAACCATCTCATCCTCTGTCGTCCCCTTCTCCTCCTGCCTTCAATCTTTCCCAGCATCAGGGTCTTTTCTAGTGAGTCAGTTCTTCCCATCAGGTGGCCAAAGTTTTGGAGTTTCAGTTTCATCAGTCCATCCAATGAGTATTCAGGACTGATTTCCTTTAGGATTGACTGATTGGATCTCCTTGCAGTCCAAGGGATTCTTGAGTCTTCTGCAACACCACAGTTCAAAAGCATCAATTCTTCAGTGCTCAGCTTTCTTTATAGTCCAACTCTCACATCCATACATGACTACTGGAAAAGACATAGCTTTGGCTAGACAGACCTTTGTTAGCAAAGTAATGTCTCTGCTTTTTATTATGCTGTCTAGGTTCGTCATAGCTTTTCTTCCAAGGAGCAAGCATCTTTTAATTTCATGGCTGCAGCCACCATCTGCAGTGATTTTGGAGCCCCCCAAAATAAAGTATATCACTGTTTCTATTGTTTCCCCATCTATTTGCTATGAAGTGATGGGACCGGATGCCATGATCTTAGTTTTTTGAATGTTGAGTTTTAAGCCAACTTTTTCACTCTCCTCTTTCACTTTCATCAAGAAGCTCACAAAGGAAAAAAGGAAAGATGTACCCATTTGAATGCAAAGTTCCAAAGAATAGCAAGGAGAAATATGAAAGCCTTCCTCAGTGATCAGTGCAAAGAAATAGAGGAAAACAACAGAAAGGGAAAGACTAGAGATCACTTCAAGAAAATTAGAGAAACCAAGGGAACATTTCACGCAAAGATGGGCTCACTAAAGGACAGAAATGGTAAGGACCTAACAGAAGCAGAAGATATTAAGAAGAGGTGGCAAGAATACACAGAAGAACTATACGAAAAAGATCTTCCCATGACCCAGATAATCACGATGGTGTGATCACTCACCTAGAGCCAGACATCCTGGAATGTGAAGCCAAGTGGGCCTTCAGAAGCATCACTACCAACAAAGCTAATGGAGGTGATGGAATTCCAGTTGAGCTATTTCAAATCCTAAAAGATGATGTTGTGAAAGTGCTGCACTCAATATGCCAGCAAATTTGGAAAACTCAGCAGTGGCCACAGGACTGGAAAAGGTCAGTTTTCATTTCAATCCCAAAGAAAGGCAATGCCAAAGAATGCTCAAACTATCGCACAATTACACTCACCTCACACGCTAGAAAAGTAATGATCAAAACCCTCCAAGCCAGGCTTCAACAGTACATGAACTGTGAACTCCCAGATGTTCAAGCTGGTTTTAGAAAAGGCAGAGGAACCATAGGTCAAATTGCCAACATCCGCTGGATCATCAAAAAAGCAAGAGAGTTCCAGCAAAATATCTACTTCTGCTTTATTGACTACGCCAAAGCCTTTGACTGTGTGGATCACAACAGACTGGAAAATTCTGAAAGAGATGGGAATACCAGACCACCTGATCTGCCTCCTGAGAAATCTGTATGCAGGTCAAGAAGCAACAGTTAGAACTGGACATGGAACAACAGACTGGTTCCAAATTGGGAAAGGAGTATGTCAAGACTGTATATTGTCACCCTGCTTATTTAACTTATATGCAGAGTACATTATGCGAAATGCCTGGCTGGATGAAGCACAAGCTGGAATCAAGATTACAGGGAGAAATATCAATAACCTCAGATATGCAGATGACACCACCCTTATGGCAGAGGGGCACAAAATCAAATCCCATCCCTTCCAAATCATCAGCCTACAAACTAGATTTCCAGGAAAGTATGAGTGTTGAGGACTTGGGGTACATTAAAGCTAAAGGGGTAAGCTTCAGGGGGGTCTCTCCACCACTTGACACAATCTGAGCCTGTCCAACAGAGGCTCAGAGTCCTGGAGTACCATCCAGGTACACAGGTGGGATGCCTTATCAATCTACTTTGTATCCCACGACCCTGTAACTCTGGCCACAAGTGCCTGAACCAGAGATCTTTGCCCAGGTCTCTCTGCCAGCTCTCAGTACGGGTCCAGGTATGGCCTCCTTGAAAGACACACACACACACACACACACACAAGTACAAGGTAGTAGGTCAACAGAGAATCCAACACGGGGAGAGAAGTCAGTAACAGAAGTGTGATTGGGAGGAAACCGTGGTGGAGAAAAACAGCCAGAAAGCGGGCAGCTTGAGGAAGTCTAAGGAAAAGGGGGCGAGGCTGGCTCAGCCACAGAAGGGGCGGAGAGTGCCATGAGCCCTGGGCAAGCCTCCCATTCCTGAAAGCCCATCTGTTTACAGCCCAAAGGGCTCATCCCGTTACCGGTAATACTCGCCTTCCCACAGGTGACCCTGAACCTGCCAAGTCAGAGACGCAGTGCCATCGCCTGGGCACAGTGTCTGAGTCACGCTTGCTCCTTGTCACATCCTTTTCCATTTCCCCCAACGTTTGACACGAAAGACTTTTCTGATAGGCTGCCTCCGCAGTGGCCTCAGTACAGCTGATTCTCTGGGGGTCAGGATCATATAAATAGTTGCTGCAGGGGGCACCTGGTCTCAGACCGGAGGAGCGACATCTCTGCCACCGCTGCCGCCCGGTCCCGAGGCGGGGTAAGCGCTCCTGAACGTGACAGCTCGCTGGGCCTGCCGCGCTCTGCCCGGCTCTGACCGACCCTCTCCGTGTCCAGTTTCATCCGACGCGGTGAGCCGGGAACCCAGCGGGGGAGAAGGACGGTGGTGGGACGAGGGGTCGGGGGCGGCGGGCTGCAGCCGGGAAAGGCTGGCCCTTCGGCCCTGTCATCAGAAGGCCTTTCCCCCCTCTTTTCAAAGGTCCGGGTCGCCCGCGCGCCGCCCCATGCACCTCTGCCTCGGCCGGCGCGCACCCCCGCGGATCGGCCACGGGGATCCGCGGCCCCGGCCGGCCTTCCGCTCCTGTCCGGCACCACCTACCGAAGCCCGGAGGCCCAGGAAGCGGGTGGTGTTCGCAGACACCAAGGGGCTCTCGCTGACGTCCGTGCACAGCTTTGGAGATGCTGTGGGCGCAGACTCAGAGAAGAACTTCTGCGGTGGGTCCAGGGGAGCGCGCCCCGCACCGCCCAGCTCGCCAAAGCCAAGACCCTCGGTTCCGGGCCTCCCGGGCCCAGGCAGGACTCCGGGGTCCCCCGAGGCGTCTGCAGAACCCCCGTGGCCGGGAGCTTCCAGCGAGGCGTCGTGCGGGCTCGAGGGCTAGTTTTCCAGAAGGTGCCGCCCGTGCGCATCGCTCTGGGTGCCTGGGGCTCAGTCCTTGAAGCGCCGCCACTCAAGCGCTCGGTCCTGAAAGAACCGGCGGCAGCTTCGCCCTCGGCGCGGGGTTGCCGCGAGGTCCCCCGAGCTGGGGGAACCATCCAGTTGTGCTTCTCTTATAGTGTGCTCAGCCGCTTTCAGCGGATGGTGATCAAGGTCAGAGTTAGTGCCTGACGCCCAGTTCACCGCCCTGCCCATCAGAATGAAACTGAACCCTTCGAGGGCGCACATATAGGAGCCCTCGCGGGTTACTTTCTCTGCGTCAAGCGAGAATCCCTGGCTCAGGGTGTGCTCGCCTTTCCGATTTCCCCTGGAGCCCGTCTCGGACTCTTCCAGCATCACTGTGGGGAGATGAGAGGAACACAACTCCTAGCCCCTCAGCAAGCCTTGAATGCCCTGCATTCTTATCTCTCAAAGAAAGAGGCTGCCAGTGGCGCCCGGCCCCCTTCACCCTCTGCAGAGAAGCCAAATGTAAACAAAGCTTTGTTATAATTATTTCAAAGGCCTGGAAGAGAGTGTCTGTAAGCAAGGTGCCGGTGGGTAGGCCGAGATGGGGACGGGAGGAGGAACTGAGCGCAGAAATGGGCTCTTTTACTTCCCTCTCCCTTTGGAAAAGGCTCATTTTCTGGTAGTTTCTTAAGCTTTTTCTTTTGACCAGCCCTGCGGCCTGTGGGATCTTAGTTCCCCAGACCAGCGATGGAACCTCATCACTCCCTACCCTGGAAGTGCAGAGTCTTAACCACTGGATGGCCAGGGAAGTCCCTTGCTTCTTCAACTTTTGCCAAAAGAAATGTTTGTGACGCATTTTCAAGCTGTAAACGATTGACCTTTCTCCTCTTCAGCAGATAAGAGTCTGCGACAAGTCTGTCTACCTTAAAATAGGCACACTTAAAAAAATTAATGTTTACACCTGAGATGCAGGAGAGGGGGGTTCCATTCCTGGGTGGGGAAAATCCCCTGGAGGAGGAAATGGCAACTCACTCTGGTATTCTTGCCTGGAGAATCCCATGGACAGAGGAGCCTGGCTGGCTACAGTCCATGGGGTTGGATACGACCGAGCAACTAAGCATGCACCTTTTTAAAACTATAATTTACTGAGGCCAGAAGGCTGACCTTTGCTTCTGTGGATACCCACACTTTCCCTGTTGTATTTACCACCCTGTACTGAAACTGTCCACTAAACTGTCATAAATAAAGAATGCTGCCCACCATCCGATTCTACAAGAATCAAGTCATTAGCCACTACAGTAGCTGATCTACAACACACCCTGAAAGGAATTCAGGGCAAAAATCAGGATGAGGTACTCAGTGCTCCAGGAAAACAGGCCAGATGAGCCCTCAGAAAGTTAGAAATATTGCAGGAGAAATTTTCTACGAACCTGGATTCTTGCATCTTCCTCTACTTAGAAAAGTTCTAAAATTATTAACTGAAATACACGCTCCTCGTGACCAGCAGCGACCTTCTACTGAGACATATGCTTGAATGCATGTATCCCTTTGCCAAAATCACATATATACTGACCTGATCTCTTCAGAGCAGTTCTTCAGAGCTATCTGAGAGGCTGTCTCCCCAGCTACAGTCCTCAGTAAGTTCTTCAATCAAACTGAAACTCATGGCTCTCACATGGTGGTTTTTATCTTAGTCAACACCTCCCTCAGATCTGGAAAGGCTGCCGTGTACACTGCTGGCCCCCAGACTGGCCACCCCTGACATGCTCAGAATGTGTGCATTGGTATAATACATGAATTTTTAGTGTGTGCCAAGTATTCTTCTAGCTTCAGTTTACAATGGTCTGAGATCTTTTAGTCTTTGGAAGACTTTACCCTCTTTTCAGAGGTTGTTCATTCTCTCAGATTATTGTTCATGGATGACAAATTTTAAATAAATGTGTCTAAAAAAAACCTTTAGCTCTTCTGATCCTTGACTTCTTGGGTTACAATTGTCTGTGCCGGAGGCAGGCTATATAAATGCAATCATAGTGATTGAGCAAGAAGCATGTTCTCTATTTGTTTTTCTCCCTAAAGGGCCTGCCCCAGGCAACTCTGTAAAATAACCAGGTGGTTAACAGCGTAAAGACAGAGCCAGCAAAACACACAGGCTTCCAGAGATAGTTTAAACACAGCTGTGGCTTCCTCATCCAAAAAGGGAGGCTACTGTAACCACGCCAGATTCCTCCCAGTCTCTATGCTGCTGCTGCTGCTGCTGCTAAGTTGCTTCAGTCATGTCCGACTCTGTGCGATCCCAGAGACAGCAGCCCACCAGGCTCCCCCGTCCCTGGGATTCTCCAGGCAAGAACACTGGAGTGGGTTGCCATTTCCTTCTCCAATGCATGAAAGTGAAAAGTGAAAGTGAAGTCGCTCAGTCAAGTCTGACTCATAGCAACCCCATAGACTGCAGCCTACCAGGCTCCTCCGCCCATGGGATTTTCCAGGCAAGAGTACTAGAGTGGGGTGCCATTGCTTTCTCCCCCAGTCTCTATATCCTACCTCTAGTCCTGATTCCATTAAGTAATCAGGAATAAGGTGAGTGGTCCCGATAGAATGTGTTGTCAGGATTGGGGCGGGGGGCACTTTTTGAAATTAAAGTTAGTAAGAGTTGTCCATGAAAAATAGGCAGTTGACTATTAATCAATAATCAATCTAAGAAAAAAAATGGAAAATTTTATTCGCACCAACCTGAGGATTATAACCCAGGAGATAGCCTTTTAGAAGGCTCTAAGGGCTCTTTTGTAGAGGCAAAGGAAGAAGTCTGTATACAGGTGATTTTGGCAAGCGGTTTTCAAGCACTCATCTTGGTAGAAGGTTACTGCTGTTCTCGAAGAACAGACATCTTTCTTAGTGGTTTTAGTGCTTCTCTAACTATGGGAAGATGCAAGAAAACGGATTCATAAAATTTTCTCCTTGAAAATATCTGACTATCTGAGGACCAGTTCTGCCAGTTTTCCCAGAGCCCAAAGTGTCTCATCCTGATCTTTGCCCAGAATTCCTTTCGAGATGTCCTGTAGGTGAGCAGCTGCGGTGGCTAGTGACTTGATTCTTGTTGCACTGGAGGTGGGCAATATTCTTTATTTTATAATCCCTTCCCTTTCAGTCTTAATTTTGATCAAGGTTTGGGAAGCATTTTGTGACTAGTTTGTCCCACAGCACTTGGAATGCTCATTCCCAGGTAAGACAAGGATTTTGTTGAAAGGCCTCTCAATGGGCTATCACTGCATTTGGCCCTGTTAATAGAAGCTCAAAGCCTCTGGATTGCTAGGCTTGCTAGTCTCTTGTGGTCCAGAAACGTTTTCCTCTTGCTGTTTCCTCCTTTACCTAGAGTTATAATATAGTCTAATCACTAATTTATAGAACTATATATTTGATCAAGGGCTTCCCAGGTGGCACTGGTGGTGAAGAATTCACCTGCTAATGCAGGAGATCCAAGAGATGTGGGTTCAATTCCAGCGTCACAAGGATCCCCTGGAGGAGGGCATGGCAATCCACTCCAGTTGGGTTGCCCATGCCTGGAGAATCCCATGGACAGAGGAGCCTGGTGGGCTACAGCCGTAGGGTTGCAAAGAGTCGGACATGACCTTAGCCCACACACATATATTTGATCAATCATTTTAAGTCACCTAATCATCATCAATTTTATTTGAAACTCAGTCACACATTTGCAAGAAACAAGTCTTGTAAAATTAGCAGAATACAAGTAATATCACTAGTGGCATTAATAAGGTCATAAGTAGGTATTTAAACTAAGAATGTCCATGAGGTGTGACCAGTGTCTCCCCAGGTCGTCCAACAAGTCTGTTCTCCACCAATTTCTATCTTTAAGGGATGTGATCTCTTGGCCTTGGACATAAAGCTCACCAAAGATGTCTGTAGGGGCAAGGTGAGTGGTGGGTCATCGTGTTCCCTTACAAGATTGAGAAAGGAATGTTATCATCTAAGGCATGTTATCTTCTGGCTGGAGCTGGAAGAAGAAAAATGGATCTTCTGGGTTGAGCAGGTATTTCTGCAATTGGAGAGGTCCGGTTAATTCATGATGCAGATGCCCAGTGCACACGGGAGGGAACAGAGGCGGCCCAAAAGGACAGAGTTTATAGGTTTTTTATGTTTAAACTTTTTGTTTATGTATGTGTTATGTTTATTTTATGTTTATCTTCTATTTTATGTTTTTTTTTTATTTCCATTTTTCAATTTAAATTTGTCTTGCCTTGCCTTAAAATGTGAATCTTTATCTCATCAGTGTCAAAAGGAAAAATGAGTAGCCAGCTATAATGGTGGCTTACCCCTACAATGTGCTGTAATATTCAGTTCAGTTCAGTTCAGTTCGGTCGCTCAGTCGTGTCTGACTCTTTGCGACCCCATGGACTGCAGCATGCCAGGCTTCCCTGTCCTTCACCAACTCCCGAAGCTTGCACAAACTCACAGCAATTGAGTCAGTGATGCCATCCAACCATCTCATCCTCTGTCGTCCCCTTCTCCTCCCGCCTTCAATCTTTCCCTGCATCAGGGTCTTTTCCAATGAGTCAACTCTTCGCATCAGGTGGCCAAAGTATTGGAGTTTTAGCTTCAGCATCAGTCCTTCCAACAAATATTCAGGACTCACCTCCTTTAGGATGGACTGGTTGGATTTCCTTGCAGTCCAAAAGACTCTTAACAGTCTTCTCCAATATCACAGTTCAAAAACGTCACTTCTTCTGCGCTCAGCTTTCTTTATAGTCCAACTCTTACATCCATGCATGACTACTGAAAAAGCTACTACCATAGCTTTGACTAAACAGATCTTTGCCAGCAAAGTAATGTCTCCACTTTTTAATATGCTGTCTAGGTTGGTCACAACTTTTTTCCAAGGAGCAAGCGTTGTAATCTATTTGTAATGAAACTGGACTTCTGAAATCTCATCAAGGAGCCTCTGAAAAAATGCAGCTCATGTTAAAACCCACCACTGGGGAGGGGAAGTCTGGAAGATCTTGTGGGTCAGGTCTCACAATTACTGGGGTCTGGAATCTAGACTTTTGGTACTATCTCCAGTGTCGTTATGCATCCAACCACAGCTGTGGCTAACAGGATTGACGAAAGATGCTACTCATCATTGTTTTTGAATTTCACAAGCCTATATTGCGCTTTGAATTTATATTTGATATTTTTGTCAAGTTTTATTGAAATGGAGCAGTACCCTCTGGTCCTTGCTGCCCCCTGCCCCCTATCCTGCCACATCCTCCACCTGCCTTTTGTCTATGGAAAAATTTAGCCAGAGAATAAGTTTAATCAGGGAAGTGAGAAAATGCAGAAACAAAACAACTCAACAAGACTAAACAATAATGATAGCTTAGTCAATAAGCATAGTTAAAGACCTTTCATTCTGCTCAAGGGCTATATTCTGAGCCATATCATGTGAGCTGTCTTGTAGATACTGAAACCCCCACTGGGTGGAAGAAGTTAACTACATGATGACCAGACTATAGCCATGACATAAGCTGCCACAGTTCCAAGAACTGACCTCAAGAAATGGAAACAAACTGACCTGGAACTGAAGATTAACTGGGCTTACAACAATCAAGATGACCCTGGTCAGACCATCAGTGACCAATTTCAAGATGACAGTCAGAGCTGACTGTGCTGTTTCTACGAGTAGCCCACTCCCTCAGCTTATAAAAGCTCCTGCCCTCTGGTTGGGGGCAGGGAGCCAGATTTTGGCTAGGAGTCTGCCACTCCTCACGTTCCCCTCCACCACCAGTTGCCAGCATCCAAAATAAAACAACTTTCCCCTTCCACCAGCCTGGCCTCTTTTTTGACTTTTGAGCAGTGAGCAGCCAAACCCCACTTTGGGCTACATTAGCTTGTAAATAGCACAGCTGTTGTTTATTGCCCCCTTTTACTATTAAAATTATTAATTTTGGAAATATATATGTACTATGTGTCACAACTGTAATCCTATAAAGTTTTTCTAGTGATAATCTTAAAAAAAAAAAAGAAAGAAAGAAAGTGGCCCAGGACTCTTTTGACCTTTGAAGAATCAAGGCTAAGATAAACTGGCCTAATTTATAACGCTCTTTCTGTCTGGGTAATGTGTCCATTCACTGAGCTCTGGTGTTTTTCCTATTATACACCCCTTTTACTATTTTTCCCTATACAGAGTATGTATTGTCTACCAAATTTCATGCATTCAGTACTAGCTCATTTCATGATTTCATTAACTGCATAAATAATTTGTCAAGTTTCTGGTAGTTACACTGTGTAGTTTTCACTCATTTAACAAACATTGATTTTTGAGCAACTGCTATGTGCCAGACTTTATATTCACTGTTAGGAATGGAAAAATGAATTTTAAAAATTCACAGCCCAGCGAAGGAAGCCAGACACATAAAGAGATAATAAAAAAAAATGAATAGGGAATTTCTTGCTGGTCCATGGTTAGGACTCCCCAGTTTCACTATCAAGGATGCGGATTCAATTCCTGGACTAAGAGTGTCAGGGACACTACAGAAAAATAAGAGAACATGTCCTGTTGGAGTTGACCGCTAACATGGGTCTCTAAAGGGTGACCAGATGTTAGCCAGAAATTGCATTTTAGTTAGCTTACTAAACTAAAGCTACTTTTTGAGTTATTATTAAACCAACTGAAGCGCTCCTTTTCTTTTTTCTTTTCTTGAGACTCTCAGAAAGGCAACTTAAAGGAGGTGGTAATGACAGGTGGGTGTGAATGTTAGAAAACAGAGAGCTGGATGAAGAAAAGTAGTTTCCCGTACTCATCCAAGACGATGCTCTGCTCAGCCAGGGTTTTCTCAGCCACGTGGCAGGTAGAATGCTGTACAAGTAGACTTTGAGGGCGGGTGTATCCAATTGCTAGAGCCTTTAGAGTCACACATTCCATTTTTATTTTCTTGAACTTTATAGTCAACAAACAACCTATTGATGTTGGTTTAGTTTCCCAAGTAGATTTCCTGCCACTAAGAGTATGAACTGACCTGTGGATTCTCTTGGCCCAATTCTACTATTATCCTAATTCTATTAGTTAATTTAGCATTTTCAGTTATCCAGCTAAATTAATGAATGAGCCTTATCTTGTTATCAGAGACTCCTGTAGGTTTGATTACTACAAAAATCATAACCCAAAGCCAGATCATCCTGCTGTGAATTGGCAAAATCGAGTTCACGTATTTTCATACTGAGGACCACAAATACAAACTGAAAAACTTGTCTTCATTTTGCTCTTACCGGCAAAGTCCTACTGAAGTCCGAATGTTCTTCTATTACTCTCATCCAAAATCTATATCATCCATATTCTGATGAGTCTCAAATTTACATCACAAGCTTGGATTTTTCCTCCCAACTCCAGACTCATGTATTGAAGAATAACATCTCAAATGGTGGTTCCCCTCAATATTAAAAATAGAACTAAACAGTACAAACAATACAGCAACTCCA
Source organism: Bos indicus x Bos taurus (assembly GCF_003369695.1). NCBI lineage: Eukaryota > Metazoa > Chordata > Mammalia > Artiodactyla > Bovidae > Bos > Bos indicus x Bos taurus. The sequence goes on from NC_040102.1 coordinate 35,976,394, forward strand.
TTTAGGGGTGTATAAATAAGAGAATTAAAAGCAGGATCTCATATATTTGTACATTCATATCATACCAGCATTATTCACAGTATCCAAAAGGTGGAAGCAACTCAAACGCCCACCAGTGGATGACTGGGTGAAGAAAATGTGGTCTATACCTATAATGAAATATTATTTAGCCATAAAAAGGAAGGAAATTCTGGATGAAACTGGAGGACATTATGCTAGGTGAAATACGCCAGTCACAAAAAGATATGAATCTTATGACTTCATTTACATGAGGTATGAGTGTGAGGTTTGAGTATCAAACTCATAGAAACAGAGAGTAGAATGGTGGTTGCCTAGAGCTGGGGACAGGGGGAATAGGGGGCTTTGTTTAATGGATATAGTTTTCTTTTTTCAAGATGATAAATTTCTGGAGGTTAATTGCCCAACAATGTGAATATACTTAACACTACCGA